>NC_089522.1:34501381-34817631 GCF_963924715.1 Thunnus thynnus
ACGGCTGCTGCTAGCAGCTGTTAGCCGTGTGTGTGAGCCTCACCGACGGGTTTGTGTCCGATCATCGCGTGGAACAGACAGACCTCCACCTCGTGGCTCCAGACCACCGAGTCCTCCCCGGGAACCAACCCGGAGTCCGGAGGCTTCTCGTCGGTCTGGTTCAGCGTTACATCTGCCTCCCCCATCTTCAACTGAGCGGCTGAAACAGAAACTGACCCGCAGAGAGCCGGAAGTAAGCTAGTACTTCCGGGTCGGGAGAGCCTCGCTTCTTAAAGGAGCAGTGTGAAGGATGTTAGCGGCATCTAGCGGTGAAGCTGCAGGTTGCAGCCGACGATGGTTGGTTGGTTTAGACATGAGGATCCGCCACTCAGAGGCAGAGAAGCAGGACGTGATTTTACCATCCTAGGAAAAAAAGAATCCACCTCTTTCCTGCATGTAGGAGAATCTACGGTGGCCGTGAAACTGGTGAAAAAATGTGAAAGGCTCTAGAGCAAGTGTTCAGTTTGTCTGTTCTGGGCTACTGTAGAAACATGGCGGGCTCTGTGGAAGAGGACCTGCTCCCTCTGTAGATATAAAGGCTCAGTCTAAGGTAACGTAAAACAACATTCTTATTTTCAGGTGATTAAACACTAATTAAAACATATTTATGAATATTATATTCCGAGTCTGCCGAGTCTGTTCCGCCTGATGCCACTAAATTCTACACACTGCACCTTTAATGAGACTGTAACAGGCCATTAAGAAATGGTTAATTGATTAATTGATGAATTAAGAAAATAATAATGTGAATAATGAACAGTTGCCTTTAAATCCAGCTGTGGTGCTGATGTGTTTACAGGCCTTTAGTTTAGATCAAGTTGAACCTTTTTATTCTGACAGTCAGAGAGTCTCTGTGTTGTATGTTTGTATATTTGCAGCTTGTTTACATCTTGTAATTTATACTGATGTTCATTAATGTGCTCTGTCCCTATCAAATAAACAAATAAACAAACCAATAAATAAATAAACAAACACGATACCATGTATGTGTCAATGCAGTGACTCCAGTTTGGTTCTTTCTTGCATGTCGCCTCCATTTACTCTATTATAAAAAAGATACATGCTTGAATATAGAGCACATATAGTACAACATCCTGGCCAGCCTATTGATTGTGAATAAAAGATCAATATTCTATGAACAAGTTGAAACAGTCTTGTCATTTTGAGTTATTCATTGTTAATAATGTAATAAAATAACTGCCACTAAAGATGAAGATGTGAGTGTGACAGAATCAGACGGACTCAGAGTTTTTGCTTCTCTATACGGTGATCAAAACACCAAAAAGTTTATTGCAAATAAAATAGATATAACGGCGCCGTAAAAGGACCGCCTGCACAAACACAACCAGAGAGAAAGAAAACATTTCAGGTACATTATGTTTCAAACGATGAGGGGATACTGAACTTCCACTGAGCTGAACATGAACATGATCCTTTCTTCTTTTTTTTTTTTATTCAGTTTTTTTTTTTACATCAAAATACAAAACTGTGCATTTCTTAATAAAGCATCAACATCAAGAACATCGAGCTGAATGACGCTGAAAACTTCCAGTCAGAGCGGCTTTTTCTGCAGCGAATCACGACGTAGAGATTTAAACTGTAACCAATCAGACGGCAGTTTAAACACGTCAAGGCTCTTCTGTCTTCAAACTGAACAAAAACCGTAAAATAATAACCGTTATAAAAAGAGGAGAAAATTTATTCAGAGTGATTATTATTATTTTAACAGCAAAAATTATATTAAATATGCCGTTAGGCCAGCTGTCATGTAAATCTATGGATGTTTAATAAGAGCTGAAACGCCGTCATCACTAAGCCAGTTTCTCCCAGTGGTCACTTGTGGTATTGCAGCAAAAAATCCCCCCTGACGTCTGTAAAACTGTTGACAGGACGTCTCGAACTGCAAACATCAGTTATGACTCTTTCTGTTATGAATGTTTTGATCCATGGAGGTTTTATATTTGTAAAAGTTGTGACGTCACCACAATGTAAAAGTCTGTGAGCCGAGCGGGAACTTAACAACACAGAAGATAGAAACTGTTGTTGGTGCCAGGCGAGTTCTTATTTCAGTCCAGTATCCAGCTCTCATTACACATCCATGATGTTTGAACTTGTCACGGACGAGTAGCGGACTCAGACGTCCCGTCTAAACGAACGCAGCAGTTCATCTTAACGAAACGCCAACAGCAACAGTTAGACGTCTTCGTTTGGAGACGGAGAGATATGAGCTGGTGGATTATTCAGTAGTTTATGATCATATTTCCTGTCTGGACCTGCTGTTTTGTTTCAGTTACTGTGGTAACGTACTGATGATACTGACGCTGCTGTTTGGTTCTGATCTGAAACAGGAAGGAAAACAACAACAGGACTTCCTGTCTGTCCGTCCTGCAGAGGGTTTCCTCCTCTTGTTCCTGAGCTTCCTTAAACCCATTAAAGGGTTTTTAGAGAGTTTTTTATTTGAGGGTCTGATGACAGGAAGTTACTGATGTGTGATATTTGTCTCTACAAACTAAACTGACTCGACTCGTTACAGTCTGAAGAAAAACCGCCTCGCATCACATCGCTGTGGCTCATTCTCACAGCTCATTGGACGAGGAGGCCGCAGGATTCCGCCCTTCACGGCCTCTCCACCAATAAGATTTGAGAATGAAGACTGGAAGTGTTCAGCAGAGGAGGTTCAGTCTGCCTCCTCCTCCTCCTCCTCCTCCTCCTCCTCCTCCTCCCTTTACTCCTCTCACAGGCCAGAACTTTAAAACTGAAAACAAGCGTACAAATGATTTCACCAAAACTTTATTTAGCAGCGCAGGTAAACGCTCACCTGCCGTCGGGTTAAATAACTCAACTGTTTAGACTGTGAGGAGCTGAAGAAAACATTTGGTCCCTGTTGGTTTCTAACTACAGCCGTCGTCCATCTGAACCTTTATTTATCCTCCCAGGTAGAAGTTTAACACACCGGCCGGTGTTCTCTCAATGTTTTAGTCTATTTAGAACAAATCAGCCGTGTTCAAAAGCACCTTTAGTTTAAGATTTCTGGATGTTTTTATGCTTCCAGGCAGCCGCTGGTTTCCATTCACAGTCTGAATGTTTCACAACAAGAAAACTTTGATGATGAAAACAGGTTTCAAACCTCTGAAAGCTGTTTGATGGATTTAAAAACAGCTGAAAACTGATGGATGATAAACAGGAATGTTAACTGTAAATGATCAATACTTTGTTTCTACTGACACATTTCCAAAGAAGAATTTCATGTTTAATGTGTTTGTTTTTTCCAGTTTTCCAGTCAGTTGTTGGTTTCCAGTCTAGAAACCAACATGGAAACTCTTTAACTTGAGTTTAGATCCATCAGGATGAAGCAGAAACTGCCTGTAGAGCTGAAATAATCAATCACTTAGTCAAGAGAAAGAAATGAATTGGCAACTATTATCATAATCAATGAATGATTTGAGCTCTAGTGAGGATTCGCTGCTTTTCTTTGTCACAATAAATATCTTGTTTAGACTCTTGGTTGGATGAATAAACTGTTGATCTCACTGCAGACTGTCACATGAAATATTAATGTCCCTCCCTTTAAAGCAGTGTTTCCAAACTGAGGTGTGGGGACCCATTAGGGACTCCTGAGATAAATCTCAGGGTCACAAGGTCGTTAAAGGTCGTTAAAGGTCGTTAAAGGTCATAAAGGGGTAAGAAAGAAAAACACTTTTTCTGTTGCACAAAATAATGTTTATTTTTTTGTATTTAACTTTTCACCTCTTTAGACCTAAAAAAAAAAAAAAAAAAAGCATAAAATTAAAAAAATCTGAGAAAGAAAAACCAGACGAGCAGACACAGTTTGACTTTACGGGGAGCGAAGCCACGAAGGTTGAGAAACACTGCTGTAAAGGAAGTCAAACTGAAATAAGAACCGTCTGTATCAGACAACAACATGACGAAGCTGCTGCGTCTGAGCTCAACAAACACGTTAAAGGTCCATCAGTGAAAAAGCAGTTTGATCACTGCAGGTTTTCAGATTGATATTCTCACCACAGGCCTGATTATCTGTTATTTCCTTTCTATAAGCTGGGATAGAAACCGCTGAACTGACTCACGTACAGTCAGGATTCAGAAGTGTGTTTAAACACAGAACCAACAACCAACCGTATCCAGATAAAAACGGAAACTTTTACCTCAAGTTTTCATGGTAAAATTCTGGCCTTTCACAAAAAAAAAACTAAAACAGAGTCAAAGAAACAGAAGAGAAAACGCGGATGTGAGAAAGCAGAAGGCAGAGTGACGAGCAGCCCGGCAGGAAGGAAGAAGCCTCCAGACCAAGAACAACTTTCCAAAATAATAAGCAGGAGTGGTGCATCAGTTTCACGATCAGCTCCGATAGACGAGATGATTTAAATGTGGTTCTTTGTCTGAAGGCTTCAACGTGAAAAGAAACAAGAAAACCACTGAAGCACCTGTTTTACTGTGTGATTTCTCCACTTTTGAGGCTGTTAAAAGCTAAAACAAGCGCTCCATTCAGACGGTTTCCTCGTCTATCTGAGCCAACGAGCTGCAAACACACAAGAAGATCAGATCTGCCGCTGCAGCTGCTTTGACACTATTGATTATAGAAACACTATTGATCCTATAAACGGACATATTGCTCGGTGTTCCTGTGTGAGTGCAGCTGGCAGGCGGACAGAGGAATCATGGAGGCACCGAGTCTGAACTGTTGTAACCTAACAACCTTTAATTACAACACCGCCGCCGGTAGCACGGCAGCAGCCGTTACCACGGAGACCAGCAGCCGTTCCCATTGTTATCAGAGACAAACACGTTGGCAACATGAGCCCCGTTCCCCCGGCGACAAAGAGGAAGCTGGAGAGGCGGGAGAGGGAGGGGCTTCTGTGAAATGTGGCGGCAGCAGGCTGGATGGGGGGGGGGGGGGGGGGGAGGAGGGGCAGGGCGGGGCGGGGAGGAGCAGCGATGGATGCTACTGGTCCTTCTTCTCTGAGTCTGACGAGTCATCTTTAGTCTCCGCCTCCTCAGGAGAGGTTTCCTCGTACCTGAGGAAGAGGAGGAAGAGGAACACAAAGAGGAAGAACAGACAAGACAGGAAGAGAGAAAAACACACGAATCACTGTCATGTTACCATCAGTCAGCAGAAATCTGTTCACTTCAACATGAATCATTTCTTTAGTAATGAGTAGTAAAGTCCCACAGTCAGCCTGAACACGCAAACACCTCAAACAGCTGTCAGCAGCTGGGGGGGGGCGTGTCTGTGTTTGATTGACAGCAGCTGGGGGGCGTGTCTGTGTTTGATTGACAGCAGCTGGGGGGCGTGTCTGTGTTTGATTGACAGCAGCTGGGGGGCGTGTCTGTGTTTGATTGACAGCAGCTGGGGGGCATGTCTGTGTTTGATTGACAGCAGCTGGGGGGCGTGTCTGTGTTTGATTGACAGCAGCTGGGGAGCGTGTCGGTGTCTGTTTGATTGACAGCAGCTGGGGGCATGTTGGTGTCTGTTTGATTGACAGCAGCTGGGGGGGGGCGTGTCGGTGTCTGTGTTTGATTGACAGCAGCTGAGGGGGCGTGTCGGTGTCTGTGTTTGATTGACAGCAGCTGGGGGGGCGTGTCGGTGTCTGTGTTTGATTGACAGCAGCTGAGGGGGCGTGTCGGTGTCTGTGTTTGATTGACAGCAGCTGGGGGCATGTCGGTGTCTGTTTGATTGACAGCAGCTGGCAGCCTACCGGTGTTACGAGAACCAAACCAGCATCTAACAGGTCTGAAGTGACATCTGCAGGTATGTTTACATGCTGTTTAATGTGCTGCAGCTGAGCAGCTAATTAGCATCTAGCTGCATTAGCGGTGGATGTTTGTTTGGTGGCTCGTTCAGCAAGCTACAGGACAAGACGTGTGTTCATGTTTGTAAGTTAGATAAGAAGGAGACTTTAGCAGGAAGCTAATGTGGGTCGTTGTTGAGTCTGTGGCTGTTGTGTGGTGTAGCAGAATGCTATCAGGCTCAGTGTGACCGACTGCTCTGCTGATAACAGAACGACACGTTATCACTTTATGCAAGTTCACCAGGATGTGAAAAAAAAAAAAAAGAAAAAGATACTTCAATGCTTGAGACGTGTACTATGAACATGAATTTCCAAGAAATTAACATCTATTTATTATTTGATGATATTTCTGCACACAATTTAAACATTTCTAAGAAAATATTGTGACAGTAACTGAGTTTATGTAAAGAAGCCCAAACTAATGAACAGACGGAGGGATGGACGGATGATGGAACCGGTCTGGTTAGGGGGGCTGTTTACCTGCCCAGGTGAGAGAGGAGGGGGAGTGTAAAGAGGGAGGGGGCGGGGCCTCTACATGGAGGTGGGCTGTAACCGACGGCGGCGAGGGGAGGAGCCTGTCGCCATAGACACAGCATCCATGGAGCTAGCCAGGCTGGCGGGCGAGCCGCTGACAGTTGGGAAGGAAGTGAGCCTGGGAGAACCAGGAAGAACTTCCTCTGACGACTCATAGCTACCCACGGGGGAGACAGGGGGAGGGAGGAGAGAGAGGAGTGGATGGGTAAGGAGAGACATGAAATTAAAAAAAGTAGGAAGGTGGAAAAGAAAGAAAAAGTAAGGAAAGGGTGATAAAAGAAGAGGAAAACAAACAGGAAGGAGACAGACAGAAGAGAGTGTGGTAAGTTTTTATGTTAAACTCTAAAGTTAAAAAGCTACAACACAACTTCTGCTAACACTTGAGGAAGATGAAGAGGATGAGATGGAGGATGAAAAAGAAGAAGAAGAGGAGGAGGTGGAGGAGAAGAGAGAAGACGACAGCGAGAGAAAAAAGGGAAGAGGAGGAAGAAGAGCTGAGGTGACGAGGTGAAGGACTGAACACACCGACAGGAAATCAAACGAGAGCTGCTGTCAATCAAAGACGTCACAGTGATGAGGAGGGTGGAGGATGAAGAGACCAGACAGACGGAGGGACCAGCTCATCATTTCAGCTCTGCATTAAAGGATCATTCTGATGATTTTCTATGTTTGTTTGAAGAGTTTGGTCACGTTAGTTTGTTTAGAAAGAAACTAATAACAGCATCATGTTTTCAGTCTCCAGAGAGTAGTTCTGTGTACGGCAGACGCTACTGAGCATGTGCAGGAACGCTGTTCTGTTTACAGCTTGTTGCGCTGCAGATAAACAACCTCTGACTTTGTTTCATGTCTGCGTCAGAGTCTGAACGTTTTTTACCTGATGATTCTCACACTCAGCTCTCCAAACGTCAGATCGACTGAATATGTGAAGAATTGGTAACTAAGCTCCCAATCATCACATGACAACCGGGCTGCGTGGTTGCTATGGTTACTCACCTGAACATCTCTGTGAGTTCCCCTTTGAGCAGCGCTACGATGACGGGGAAGCCGACGCAGGCTGGAACCAGGTAGAGCAGAGCGGGCTGCAGACAGAAGACAGGAAGTCAGTGTTCCTCCATGACGGACTGATCAATACTCAATACTGACTGATTCTAGACAGTCTGAATAAGCATTAATACATCGACTCAGTGGAGAGTCACAACGTGTAAAATATCTTCATTTAAGGATTAAAACCAAACAGGATTTATCAAAGATAGAAGAATTAATGTTAAATATCATCAGACACAAATCATTATTCACAACAGATGATTATAACTTTAAATATAAACATCATAGTATCGTATCTGGAAGAGGTTACATGACTGTGAAAACTACAATATCAATTAATATTAGAACTGATATCAGATGTACAACTATCAAAGACGTATTTGCTTTGATTACAAAATGTAAAGTTTTAGGAAATAAACAAAATTGTCTGAGTGAAGAGAGTGGAGTTATATTCAGCTGTAAACTCGAGGTAATAATGACAATAATGACATAATAATAGTAAATATGACAAACTGCTGGATCACGTCTGAAAATTAAAGTTGAAGATATCAGATATTAATTCTCCATCTCTTCTTTGGCTGCTGAGCTAATGTTAGCTAACGTTAAGGATTAGCTAACGTTAGCTAACGTTAGCTATCATTATCATTTCACAGACCAGCCCTGAACGTCCACAAGATCTAATTAAACAGTTCAAACACCGACGGAGACGTTACTCTGTTGGACTTTTGAACAGAATTAATACACAACAAATAATAAATAAACATTGAAACAATACAGACTTCCTCTTTCTAACAAACCATCTTTGTTTGAGCGTTCAGACGCCTGTTTGTCATGTATGTTTACTAGATAACATTCACTTTATAGTTCCGCTTCCTCACAAAATGAATAATAACTTTTTTATAATAAATAAATGCTGCATAATAATAAATACTGATAAAGCTTTTAAAACCTTGAATTAATTATGTTGTATTATTAGTTGTTTTTTTTTAAAAAATGCAACAAAATACTGAACATACATATATATATTTATTATAATATTATTATATATATATTTTTATATTTCCAACCCTCCAACTAGAAAAACTGGCGGCTCGTAGCATTTCATGTACTGTGAAAGTCTAAAATTGAAGGTCAGAACAGGGATTTGTACCAGTGACCTTCTAGTGCATGACCTTTGACCCCTTGCCTGCTCACCTGTGCATGTTTGAAGGTGTGCATGACGAAGATGGTGAGGCCCAGTCCGAAGATGTAGGCCAGGAAACTGGAGTAGAAATACGTCCTGCTGTTCTTCTTCAGGCTGCAGGAAGAAAGACGAGCATTTAACCAGAAAATCTGACATCATCATCATCATCATCATCAGAAGAAGAAGAAGAAGAAGAAGAAGAAGAAGAAGAAGAAGAAGAAGAAGAAGAAGAAGAAGAAGAGGGAAGGTGAGGTGTTACCTGACGTCGAAGCGCAGCAGCAGGGCGATGAAGATCCCTGGGATGACGATGTCGCCCAGACCCAACATAGCGAAGTTACTGGCTTCAAGACCTTTCTCCAACAAGTCCTGAGGAAACACCACTGGAGAGGAGAGAGAGTCACTCCACTGATGATCAGCTGATCAGACTATCAATAATAACCACGCTGTGACCGCCGAGGCGGCGACTCGTTTAGCAGTCGGAAGGAAGAAGACACAAACTCAAGTCTCACATACTTACATTTGATTGGTGCTTCGAAGGACTTGGCAACCGTTACCATGACGTTGGTACCGAACACCTGAGGAGGAAGAGACGCAGAGGATGACATCATGGTTTGAGGTCGTTAAGTGATTCAGGCTAACGTGCTGTTATCTTGAATAACGAAGGTGATCAGCGTTCAGGTGGGTGTGTTGGCGACCTTCCCAGCATGCACTGTGATTTTCTGTGTTATTTTGTTCTTCATTGTGCTCCACAATGTTTCCACTGTTGAACAATCAGATATTAGTGAGCGTGGTGAGACTGTGAGTGTGTTCGGTGCATGTCGGTGGTTAAACTCAGAGACTTGGAACGGCTTCGTAGCTCTGCTGAACATCCAGCTGCCTCTTTTGTAATAAGATCTAATAAACAGGAAATGGATAAAAGGAGGCTGAGAAGAAGATTTATGAAACAAAGGAAATTTGATCCAGAAGACACTAAACTATCAGCCTGGAGGCTCCGCGAGCAACAAGTTATAAAGATCCTATAACATAAAATAACACAACTAGAAGGAATCCATTTGAAATATATTACTAATCACTAAAAACTGAGCAGTTCTTACATTCATTAGACGTCGCTGCTCTCAGCAAAGAAAACAACCACAAACTCTCCTCTGAAACCTCCCCACACACACACTGCATCCTCTGCATCACACAAACAGTTACTGCATTTGTGATGAACTCATGTTGTTATAACCTTGAACATGTAGTAGAGAGTCGCCTCGTCTCAGACATCCAGCGCTATATGCTGATGTGTTTACCACTCTCCTCGTCTTTAAAGAGTCTGTTCACTTTGTAACTGACATCTCTTTCAAAGGTTTTCATTAAAGGACAAAAAGACAACTTGGTCTTTGTCGGCTTTTTATTTTCAGATTTCAGATTCTGTTTTACTGGTTAAATATTCAGTTATTTCTTTTCACTTCACTGCTACTTAACGGCTTTCAACAGTCTTAAATGTGACTAATCAGGCCAGTTAGTAGCATCTGAAGAGGAAAACATTTGCTCAGCTGGTCAAAGCTACGCTAGGTTTGTTCTTATGTTTTTGTTGAATCAGCTGGCAGTAGTGCAGAGACGTTCCCCTCTCAAGTTTTAAAGTCTTTCTAACCAATCAGAGGAAGCCAAACAGGGCCCAGATCTCACAGCTGTCAATCAATACGTGAACGTACTTCTGATCTACTCTTCTCCTCATACTGAGGCTCCAAGCTAACGTTAGCTGCTGTAATACGTCACTATGGCTTATTCACAGGCTAGTGAGCTCCCATTCCTGCACTAGTCCAACGAGGACGAGCATGTTGTAGCTTTAACCTCAACTTTAACTTTGACGGATGTGCAGCAGTGTTATTTGTGAGTAAATGTGTGTTTATAAAAGTCGTCTCACCCAGAAAACATCGTAGACGAACAGCCCCCCCAGCAGGATGCAGCCGGTACTGACGTTGTTCAGGTGGAGCAGCTCCACTCCGTTCAGGGCGAACGCCAGGCCAAACAGGTTATTGGCTATCCAGTGCTGTGATGTCATAAAACACTGACAGGTTATTGGCTATCCAGTGCTGTGATGTCATAAAACACTGACTGGTTATTGGCTATCCAGTCCCACATAATGTCACATGATCTACTATCACAGCAGATATTCTATTGGCTCTAGTTCTGTGATGTCATACTGCACTTTTAAACCTGATAAAGCTCGTCGGAGTGATAACAGACACTCTTTTACCTTTTTGAAGAGGTACCAGACTCCCACCACGCTGCTGATGACCAGACACACCAGGTTCTTGGTGTCAAACTCATAGTTGACTATTTCTGCAGAGAGATGATGAGAGACGGATATTCATCTTCAACGGTTCAACAGTTCTTACTTCCTTCTAGTGTAATGTGTCCCGGTTTGGAGTTCAGTCACTGAGCTCAACTGTCCCTGTTATTGCAAAAATATTCCCTATGAAAACTGTCTGCAGAGTTCTGTAGATCATCCAGAGGAAAGAGGTGTTCAGACAGAAAGAAGCTGACTGCTGGACTGTTTCAACTGACTGTGTGTGTGTGTGTGTGTGTGTGTGTGTGTGTGTTTCATGGCCTGGTGAACGGTGCACCTGAGCAGCAGGTCTCACCTTCTTTGGACTCTCCGGAGCCCTGAGTGAAGAGCAGCTGGTACTGTTTGTTTGGGAAAGAAGCTGGAAAGATTGCGGACATCAGAGGACTGAGAGACAGAGACGAGAGAGAAGACAGTTACCGACATGACCCGCAACACCCGAATACAACTACATGACGTTTCACAACACATGCATGTGTGTGTGTGTGTGTGTGTGTGTGTGTGTGTGTGTGTGTGTGTGTGTGTGTGTGTGCTTCACCTCATGGTGTGAGACAGAGCCAGGACGCCCAGAACAAAGAAGTAGACGGACAGCAGCAGGTTGATGTACTCCTGAGAAAATACCTGCATCAAAACACAACAACAGATCAATCAGGATGTGAAATTATGGCACAAACGTCTGGACACAGATTGCTTTAATGTGGGAATGTAATAAAATTAAAGAATTATGATCATGTGTAAGCAAACAGGTTCTGATATTTACACACATTTAACGCTTCCTAAGCGCCTAACGGACCGACAGCTGAGGGTGAATATCATTAATAAAGTGTTAAACCGACTGGATGCAACAGTGAACACAAAGCTTCAGGTCCGTCCTGTAGGTCCTGGGGGCCGCCGCTCTGAGAATACACAAACCCTAAACCTAACCAGACCTTCACCACAGCGTTGTCACATAGTCAAGTATTGTTAACAAGCACGTCAAAATACACCAAGATATTCAGGGTTAAAGACGACAGACGGAGACTAATCTGAACACTGAACCATAAATAACGGCAGCGTGTCAGACAATGATAACGTTTATTACAAAGCAGACTTTTTATATATTATTAAGGTCTTCTGCTAAATTTAATAAATCAGCAGGTATAAAAATGTGTAAACTGCGTCATTAAGGCAGACGAGCTGGGAAACATCACATTTATTCACATGAAACTAAAATTAATAGTAAATTATGTTCAACTTTTGCAGGATGAGTTAGTTCCTGTTTATGAGTCATTAGAAGTCATAAATTATCTTTCAGAAGCAGATGTTTACGTTAAATTTAACAACATGTTAACGAAGGTTAATGTGATGATATTCAACGACGTACCAGTGTGAGAGAATTAGTGGCATCTAGTGGTGAAGCTGCAGATTACAACCAAATAAACATGTGATGTTATAATTACACAGTTTGGCCACTATGTGTAAGTGTGTAAATCCTAAACACTGCACCGTTAGCTGATAAATATTTACTGTGACATATGTTTTGAATGCAGGACTTTCACAACAGAACACTATTAACATCATAAAATAACTAAACTACTCTTTCCAGTCAATCATTAACATCAGCCGAAATGAAAAGTCTTCCTTTAGGAGTCAAACTGAGTCGTATGTTGTGATTCAGGAGGAGAATCTGTGCAACAGGAAGCTCAGATCTGTTAAACTGAGTATTATGTTAACGGAGTCTGGACAGTAAAACCAGCCTTCACTGAACTCCAACAACCTCTGAGTGTATTTTCGGAGCCGTGCTGGTTTGTTTTTCGGGATAACGGGCCGTCAGACTAATGGGCTTCCGGTCCAGTGGACAGTCCTCCCCGGTGTTTTGATCCCAGCTGCATATTTCTGGTCCTCAGAACTGGAATTTTAATGTAGCAGAGCAGAACTTAACGAGGAGCGACGGGCAGAGATATGACGCTGCACATAACGAGACGCTTACAGGCAGTAAAGTTACTGGTTACAGTGAACAGAACTGGTTTCTACACACATTCATCCAAAACTGCAGAGCACAGAAGCCTCAAACTGGTTCTTTATTATACTATCATGTGTATCATTAGAGAAGAAGCTAATATGTGTAATTGTGTTATGAGTTCAGCATAAAGACATATTCAGATATTACATTATTTAGAGCACGAGGTGCTTCATTAAGTGATATTAGTCTATTATCAGTTATATGTATTAACACAGAAATGACATTTTAACACTTAACAGCTGTTTTCACATCAGCAGTCGTTCCCTGTCGGTCCTTTAAATAATGATTCCTTCTGTTCTGTTATATCACGTCTAGTTTGCGTGTATTGCGTCTAGTTTGCGTGTAACGTGTCTAGTTTGCGTGTATCGCGTCTAGTTTGCGTGTATCGCGTCTAGTTTGCGTGTAACGTGTCTAGTTTGCGTGTAACGTGTCTAGTTTGCGTGTAACGTGTCTAGTTTGCGTGTTTCGTGTCTAGTTTGCGTGTATCTTGTCTAGTTTGCGTGTATCGTGTCTAGTTTGCGTGTAACGTGTCTAGTTTGCGTGTTTCGTGTCTAGTTTGCGTGTATCTTGTCTAGTTTGCGTGTATCTTGTCTAGTTTGCGTGTATCGTGTCTAGTTTGCGTGTATCGCGTCTAGTTTGCGTGTATCTTGTCTAGTTTGCGTGTAACGTGTCTAGTTTGCGTGTAACGTGTCTAGTTTGCGTGTAACGTGTCTAGTTTGCGTATGTCGTGTCTAGTTTGCGTGTAACGTGTCTAGTTTGCGTGTATCTTGCTGTAATATGAGATTCTTGTAACAATGTGATATCAGTCATATATACAGTGGATAATCTCGCGCCCACCTGATCCCTAACAGAGACGCTGTTATCATCACAGTGAGGATACAGAGAAACTGTCGTCCTGTTATAGCGACTCTGCTGTGACACACTTAAACAAGGAGAAAGGAAAACGCTTTCATGTCGCTTCTTTAAATAACTCTCTGAAGTTTCCGTCCTGTAGCCCAGCCTGAGTAGTCATACAATTGTGGAATATTACTGAGAAGCTTCCTTACAACTGGAAAAGGATCAAGAATAATAAAGAATTAAATAGATAAAGAAAGAAATAAAGAAGCCGGAGGCCTGAATCCAGATGAGAGTTGTGTTCTCACAAACATGTTCATGATAAACGTTGCTGGTGTTTGAACTGCTATTGAACTGTTTTTAAACCCGTAGTGGAATTCGGCGTATGAAGAGCAGGTTTCCACCTCTGCTGCTCTGGTAAAAGGATTCTGGAAGTTACCAGCAGGATGAAGAACTTCCTGTCTCACCTTGAAGAACAGGTAGAGTCCAAACAGAGTACAGCTGGCGATGATGGGGAACCTCGCCGCGTCTCGACTGGTGATGGTCTCTGGCATGTCTGACGCATTCTGCAGAGAGAAACAGACAGATGAACACAGACGGACAGAGAGAGAGAGGGACTGGACCAGTTTCAAACCAGTACAAACTCCATTTAAGCCAGAAACACAGTGGCTGTAATTCTGACGTGTTCATGATGGACAACAGTATGAAAATAAGACCCGAGTTGTAATTAACTGTAATTCTTTTGTTTTGAAAGGAATGATCGTCTTATTTAATTGGAGTTTGATTTGTTCTTTGTCCTGATTGGCTGTTGAGAGACTCTCAGCTGTTTCCCTGAGAGAGAAGCCTGAGAGTCACCTCCATCTATAAACTCCTCTGTCTGCTCCCCCGAGACAGGAAACTGGGACAGACGAGAGGAGGAGAGGAAGAGGAAGAGGAAGAGGAAGATCCTTGTCATTGCGTGTTTGAATATGTTCCACTATGAGTTAAACCTGTTTGCTTGTGGGGTTTTTTTTGATGGACACATGAAGATACGCCCATGTTTAAAGAGTCATAAACGTGTGCTGTAAGTCTCTGACAGCCTCACAGCATCGAGCTCTGTGATTGGTCAGAAACATGTTCAAACAGAGCTGAGAGATTCTGCTGTACGAACACATGCAGGAGGAAATCTGGCAGTAATAAACGTTATGTTATATTTATCAAGTTCAAACAACAAAAACAAACAGTTAGCAGCTAACATCAGAAAAAACATCCAATCTGACAGTTTTCAGGTTGCAATGTGCATTTATCCTTCACTGGTTTTCAAATTAAACGATTAATTGAAGAAAAAAAACCTCATTGATAGATTATTGCAGCTTGTTTGAAGGAGCCTGAATCTGTTTATCAGCTGCGACAATAAAGACTGAAAACTGTTCAGAATAATATTTAAATGATACAAGAATATTATTTTAGACAGAAATTATGAATCATATGGTTCAAAAATATGCTGATCAAGTTTCCCCCAAATTAACTGAATAATTCATCTGTTTATTGATGAGTAGAGCTGCAACGATTAGTCCATTTATTGATTAGTTGAAGTCCAATTTCTCTGATTCCAGCTTCTTAAATGTGAATATTTTCTGGTTTCTTTAGTCTCTGTGACAATAAACTGAAGATCTTTGTGAACAAAACAATGAGGACGTCATCTCTGGGAAACACTGATCCACACTTTTCACCATTTTATAGACAAAACAACTGATCAATTCATCAAGAAAATAATAACAATACTGCAGATACTGAACCTGTGTTTGCAGCTTGATTCATGCAACAGTCAAAATGCTGTTTTATCACACTGAGTCGTTCTTGGAGGTTTATGGATTCATATTTTATAAATGTATTTTTAGAGCCGAGTATCAAAACCTCAAACATGTGGAACCAACTGAAATCAGAAACATGCAGAAAGTTGTCAGATATAAATAAACCTGTTCACTTCAGATATTAAGAGGTTCATTTAAAGTTCACAGTTCTTCAAGTGTGTCTTAAACCAACAGTCAGGAGCCCAAATAAACAGTGAAACCTGTTTTTCTTGCTGTAATCATTCCTCCTGTTCATTCTGACCATTAGAAGATCCCTTCATAATGACCTTACAATGGAAGTGATGGAGGACAAAATCCACAGTCTGAAGCTAATATGAAGCTTCAGCGTCCAAATGAGTCAAATCAAGTAGATATCTTTCAACGTTACAGTCTTTTTAGTGCCAAAGTTCCTCTTTTTGTTACTATACTTCCACCTGCAGCTCAACAGGGAAACACTGTCCGAGGAAACACAAAGAGGGAATTTGATGCTAAAAAGACTGTAAATGTGTCAGATATCCACTTGATATGACTAACTCAGACTGATGAAGCTGAATAGAAGCTTCACAGAGACTTTTAAATGACTGTGTGGACACACTGTGGATTTTATCCTCCATCACTTCCATTAAAGCACATTTGAAGGATCTTTTAATATCCAGTATGAACAGGAGGAATGATTACAGACACCTGACTACTGCTTTAACACACTGGGAACACTGGGAACACTGGGAACAGTTCTTTAATGCTGCAAATTTTTTCTTCAGCAAAGTTCATTCTTGTGTTTCAGCACACATTTATATGTATATTATATAGGAATATAGTTAAATGTATAATGCAAGCAGGATATTGACAAAAGTATTGTTTTGGTATTAGTTTAAAAAAAATCAAAATATTGCATCAGAACAGTTTAGTTTTTCAGGTCCTTCAACTACTTCCTGTGAATAAAGACTGTAGTTGTATCTGATTGAATTCATTAAACAGGTTCCTCTGTGAGTCCTCCTCACACACACACACACACACACACACTGTTATTATATTATATATATATATATATATATATATATATATATATATATATATATATATATATATATTATATTATATTAGCTTCATGCTACACACCTCCAGTGTTCATTACTGTTGTGTTAGTGCTGCAGTGTGTATTTGGTGCTCACAGCAGCTCTCATACTCACTCTGAACCCAGAATCGTAACCATTTTCTCCGAGCTCCTACAGACAGACGACAGACGGACGACAGACAGACGGACGGATGGATGGACAGACAGATGTGCACAGACAGACAGGAGAGAGAGAGCGATCAAAGAGCAGGACTGGAAGCAGGAACACAAAATCAAAATCAACCCAACAAGTTTCAGATGCAGGAAAAAGAACATCATCATTTCTGAGAGGAAAACAGGTTTTAATGATTAAAGCTTCTTGTAAAGATGGCCGACAGTAAGGAGAGAGAGGAAGAACAGAGAGGAAGAGGAAGAGGAAGAGGAAGGATGACACGCAACAAAGTTCAGGCGCCAGATTCAAACCCAAACAACACAGCACATTTTTGTCCCTGCTGGCCACCGTACACTCTCGCTGTGAGCCAATAATTTTCAAGTTCCTTCTACTCTGCACGTTTATATGCAAACACGTCCCAAAGTGGTAAAACTATTTCTGATTGGCTCTTTAAAAATGTAGATAATAACATTAAACGCCTCTGGCAGTTTGTGTTTTACTGTCATTATCAGGTGAAACAAGTCTGGACAGAGACGGAAGCAGCTGGAGAAACTAACTCAGCCACCATAACAAGCTGCAGTCAACACAAGAATAACAATTATTTACCAATTCATTCAATTTGCAGACTTTAAAGGCAGTGCTGACAGTAATCTGAGCGAGTCGAGATGAATCTGACTGAACCTGTCAGACACAAAACTGACAAAACACAAACATACGGAGTAAAAATTAGCTCATAAAACGTCCTCAAATCAAAATAAAGAGCAACTGAACTCATTTTCCATTTGCATATTCAAAAATACATTCAAATCTAACGACTCAGACGCCTTTCACTAACACGTCACTAACACGTCACTAACACGTTGCTAACACGTCGCTAACACATCACTAACATGTCACTAACACATCACTAACACGTCACTAACATGTCACTAACACGTCGCTAACACATCACTAACATGTCACTAACACGTCTCTAAAACGTTGCTAACACGTCGCTAACACATCACTAACATGTCACTAACACATCACTAACACGTCACTAACATGTCACTAACACGTCACTAACATGTCACTAACACGTCGCTAACACATCACTAACATGTCACTAACACGTCTCTAAAACGTCACTAACATGTCACTGACACATCGCTAACACGTCACTAACATGTCACTAAAATGACGCTAAAATGTTGCTAACATGTCACTAACACGTTGCTAACAAGTCACTAACACGTCTCTAAAACGTCACTAACATGTCACTGACATATCGCTAACATGTTGCTAACACGTCGCTAACATGTCACTAAAATGTCGCTAACACGTCGCTAAAGTGTTGCTAACACGTCGCTAACATGTCGCTAACACATCACTAACGCATCGCTAACATGTCACTAAAATGTCGCTAACACGTCGCTAAAATGTTGCTAACATGTCACTGCTCTCCATCTCTGTTCAAATTACAACTTCAAATGAAAGTTATGTAAACAGCAAGTAACAGCAAACTGTCTATAAAATGTCAGGAAACTGCAAATCACATCATATTTTCCTGAAGTGACACAGAAACATCATCAGCTTTAAGTTGACATGTTGAACTTGTTAGCAAACAGCTGCTTATTTACAGAGCAACATTATCATTCATGTGGAGTCGTGTTTCTGTCCAATATTCTCTCTTTTAGCTGTTTCTGGCCTCCACCAACTCCTGAGGGAAATATCTGGCTCTTTATCTGCTAAATGCTCCACTATGTTCACCAGCTAGTCTACAGCTAACTGTGAGCAGGTAGTGTTCAGCGGCTTTTTTACAGCTTTTACAGCGCTGAGAGTGAACCAGAACAGTAAAGTTGCAGCCGGACAGATAAACAATGAGCTGAAACTCACTATAAAGCTCCGTAAAGCTGAGAGGAGCAAATAGTCACATCTGAGAAGCTGGAACCAGAGAATATTTGGCATTTTTGCTTAAAAATGGACTTTGTTGACTAATTGACTTTAATTGACAGTAGTTTTAGTGTCTCGGTCTGTTCTGTTTGAGGCAGTTTGTCTTTATCTGAATCGAGGGTTTAAGAACAGACTATGTAATTTGTGATACTGAGCTATATATATAAAAACTGACTTGACTGACTCAAAAGAATTTGTATCAAATTAGTCTTTACATAATCCTTTAAGGGCTGCAACTAAGGATTATTTTCATTATCGATTAATTTGTCAATTATTTTCTCCATTAATCAATTAGTCATTTGATCTAAAAATGTATAAAATGGTGGAAAATGTTGATCAGTGTTTCCTAAAGTCCAACATGACCTCAAATGTTTTGTTTTGTCCACAACAAACATATTCAGTTTAGTGTCATAGAGTCTAAAACCAGAAAATATTCACATTTAAGAAGCTGGCATCAGAGAATTTGGACATTTTCTTCTTTAAAAATAAAAAAAATCACTCAAAACAATTAATCAATGATCAAACACTTGGTGATTAATGTACCAGTTGGCGATGGTTGCAGCTCTAGTTTGGTGTGAGTTGTGTCGTCAGTCATCATCACCTCCCCGCAGCGCAGAGGATGTGGGACTCTTTTTTTACTGTTACCTAAATCTAACAGTCACAACTGCGCATGTCTGCAAACCCCCCCAAAAACAGAGCAAATAAATCCGCGTTGTACACGTGTCTCATACTGAAGCAGCAGCAGACTCCTCTCAGCCCACACACCAGCTCCTCAACTTATATCCGGCAATATGACGTCACAGCCCGTTAGCACAGGTTAGACTGCAGGTAAACACACCGGGGACACACCGGGGACAGCAGGTAAACACACCGGGGACAAACCGGGGACGGCGGGTAAACACCGGGGACACACCGGGGACAGCAGATAAACACACCGGGGACACACCGGGGACACACCGGGGACAGCGGGTAAACACCAGGGACAGCGGGTAAACACCGGGGACGGCAGGTAAACACACCGGGGACAGCAGGTAAGCACCGGGGACACACCGGGGACAGCAAGTAAACACCAGGGACACACCGGGGACAGCAGGTAAACACCGGGGACACACCGGGGACAGCGGGTAAACACACCGGGGACAGCAGGTACACACACCGGGGACAGCAGGTACACACACCGGGGACAGCGGGTAAACACACCGGGGACAGCGGGTAAACACCGGGGACAGCAGGTGCACACACCGGGCACAGCGGGTAAACACACCGGGGACAGCGGGTAAACACACCGGGGACAGCGGGTAAACACACCGGGGACACACCGGGGACAGCAGGTAAACACACCGGGGACAACGGGTAAACACACCGGGGACAACGGGTAAACACCGGGGACACAAGGTAAACACACCGGGGACACACCGGGGACAGCAGGTAAACACACCGGGGACAGCGGGTAAACACACCGGGGACAGCGGGTAAACACACCGGGGACAGCGGGTAAAAAGTGACCAAAACCGGACAATCAGTTCAACGAATAAAAACACGAGTATTTGATACTTTCGTTTGTTACCGTTTAAAGACTCTGAAGAACAAACATCTTCCGGCGTTAAACACTAAACAGAATATTGATGCAACAAGTTGCGATGAAGACTTTAAACCGCTGAAAATAACCGTTAAATCCAAACAGCTGGAACGTTTTTGTGAACGGAAACAGCTTTTTTTTAGTATGTCAATAAATGTAACACACGCAGCACTTTATTCCACAGTGAACTCCACTTTCTCGGTTTTTAGTTTGAGAAATATATTAAAAATATTTCAGAATCGCCCGGTTAGCGAGCCGTTAGCGAGCCGTTAGCGAGCTAGCTATCCGGCGGAGGCTAACGGCAGTCTGGCTGAAGCGAAGCCTCCACACCGCGGTCGGTTCGGGAGGAAACAGCCGCTGGAGGGTACCTTTGATTTGGAGCAGGTGACGGACCGCAGCGCTCCGAAGAAGATGGGCAGCAGCGCCATGAACACCAGGCTCCCGTACGCCAGCGCCGTGCCCTCCGGGGTGGCCACGAATTTGACCGTGGCGTTCAGCGCCTCGGTCCCGTTGGAGTCCGTGGCGTTCAGGGCGTCCAGGACGGCGGCGGCGACGGCCTCCGGGGCCGAGGCCGGGGCTGGTTCTGCCTCAGACATGGTGGTTCAGAGCTGTAGCTGTGTGGCGGAGACTGACGGACACACGGAGGCTATGAAGCTGAAAGAGTCTCATTCATCCAGCGGCGCTGCTGAGAGTCGATAAGGCCACGTTTCCTAAAGCAGAGAGCAGCGAGGGGCGGAGACCTCTCACTCTGCTGCTGTTTCCGGGGACACAGAGCAGAGAGCAGTGAGAGCGAGACTTCTCACTCTGCTGCTGTTTCCGGGGACCGTTAACAACACTGACAAGCTGCTTCCTCTGTATCAGTAACACAGTTTCCGGATTGTCGCACTTTTCTTCTATCAGTCCTGTTCTCCTGAGGTAGCTGACCAAGCATCCTCCGTCCTGTCCACCAATACCACTCCAGCCCGCTCTGTAATCCTGCTCCTGTTGACCTTCATCTTTAGACAGCTGACTATGTTCATTTGGGCTCCTGACTGTTGCTTTAAAACACACTTGAACAATTGTGAACCCATCCTTTAAGCCAAATAAATAAATAAATGGAAATTTTATAGCACAGTATGTCCATCAGAAGGTTATCTTTGGTGGTGTGGATAATGATTTGAGACACATTTTATAGAAGTAAACTGTTAACTGAATAAATGTAATATAAAATATCTAAATCAGGAGAGTTTGGACTCATGGCTTAAAGATCCCCTCCAGACATATATTAATACTAAATATTGCATATGTCAACGCTGCCGGGAACTGAACTCAGTTTCTCCTCTTATTCTAAACTAATCCTGTTGTTTCCCTTCTTTCTACAGTCAAACAGTCTAACAAGCAAACTTCCTCACTGGGGACAAAATGATTCTGATGATGATTCTGTTTGTTCAGCTGGAGTGAGCCTCCTCTTGACAACAATAGACGATCTCTGCTTTGAGGAACTAGCATTTCTTCCTCGTTGGTGGAACAAGTTGTTCTGACAAACATGCAGCTGCAGCGCTGCAGCAGCGCGCGCAGGAGGACAGACCTGCAAACAGGATGTTTTATACATTTATACACGAGTACCTGGTGACTTACTGCAAACCAGAGCTGGAAAGTAACTAAGTACATTTACTCAACTACTGTACTTTAGTACTGTTGTGAGGTACTTGTACTTTACTTGAGTATTTCCATGTGATGCTACTTTCTACATTTCAGAGGGAAATATTGTACTTTCTACTCCACTACATTTATTTGACAGCTTTGGAGTTACTTTTTTCATGAATGGGTCCCGTTTTATTTGTATTGTGCAGGTAACTGTACAGGTGGCTGTAAACCACTAAGAAATGCAGAACGGTGCCAGTAAAGGCAGAGAAGAAGAAGAAGAAGACTGTAAACATGATGTAAACAATGCAGGAATTAAAATAATTTGCTTTGCAAATGTTTTATGAGGAAGGAAATACATTCAACACATCTGTTGGACCTCCAGCAAACACAGTCAGTTTATGTAAACAGAACTATTGATTATTTATAATAAAACTCCACAGGAAGCTTTAACTCATACAGGAACTAAACAGGTAAATATCTTTTATCTGTCTTCTGATCCTCCAACTTACTTATGGAAGTATAAAATTAAATCACAGGTTAGTATGCATGTAATTCACAACATATATCCACTGATCCATAATCCTGATTGATCCCAAACATCACTTTTATCATTTGTCATAATTCCAATAAGGCCTGAGAAGCTTTTATACTGTAAAAATCAACAGACTTCATATTGTAACATCTTAAGAATTTTAATTTCAACATCAAAATGTTTACTGAATATTAAAAACACACAAACAATAAATGTTAAAACATTCCTGAGATATTCCAGATATTTACATCTGTACATGTTGTGACGACAGAAGAGAGACAAACATTTATACAACGTGTTATTAAAGTTGAATCTAACGTACGTACATTCATTCAGTGACAGAACGAACCAAAAAACCTCCACCTGACAGCAGCAACGTGGACCAGAAACACCTCCATCATAGACTCCTCACTACTTTTATTATTACTGTTCAGAATATAATTAAGGTTGAATTTATCTCCTGAGTAAATCAAGGTCCTCTTACTATCTTTCTCCAGAGCTTTCAAACACATCTCAGTGTTTGGAAGATAATATTTTGTTTTTCTTTGGTGAAAACTTGTGGTACAATATTATTATTACTGATACAACTGATGGATAAAGTTATAATAGTAAGTTGTAATAAACTGGAATTATCTTTTAAAGTCTTTAAATTCTTGTATTTGGCATCTTCTGAAACAAAAAGTATAAAAACATCTTTGATTGAAAAACAACAATCGCTGAGTGTTTGCAGAGTTTAAGAGTCTGTTTGACTCAGATTACAGTTACTGTCACATATCACATGTTCAGATAATCACTGCTGATTGGTTCACTGTTTAAAGGGAAATAAATGTTAAAAAACTGCAGCAAGGAGTCCAAAACAATGTGGAAAATATAAAATCTCTGAAATGAATGAGAGGCAGATGAAGCTGCTGTAGTTGATGATATAAAAGTGATTATTATTATTATTGAGAGATAATAACTGAGTGGAATGAATGAAGGTGTGAATGATGCACTCTGTAACGTTTCAGAGCAGGTTATGATGATTATTTGTCATTATGGAGATACTGGTTTGATCACTGCAGAGAACAGCTTATTCACTTCGGATATGAAAATAAATATGACGTCACCGCCAAAATATAATTCATCTTCAGAAAAAAAACAAACTGAAATATTTCAGCTGTGATTGAAAGAAAAAAGTTTGTTATTTTGGGTAAAAAAGACGGATTTGTCCTTTTATTCCCGTATATAAATATATAATATAATAATAATATAATATAATATATAATAAAGCCAATAAAGTGAAAAGTTTACTGAGCAGGTTCTCTGGATTATTTACACCTGCAGACTCCAGCAGACGATCACAGAGCGGACCGGAGGAACGGCGCCGTCGCAGCCGCGCTGAGGAGGAACAGGAGGGGCGTGGCCTGAAGGAGAAGGGCGGAGCTCTTTAGTCTCACCTCCACAGGTAAGTGGTCGCTCACCTCCAGCACCTGGTGGACAAACAACAACAGGTACGTCTGTGTGCATGTTGAACTTAGGAGGAAATTTTACAGAAAAACTTTTTGCACCAATAAAAGACGAACGAATCGCTGAATTCAGTTATTTGTTAGTTTTCTTCACATCACACACATAACACACCACCACCTCAAGCTGTTTGCACTATAAACACAGTATATATATACATATAGTAGTGAGATATATATCACACACACTGTGGGTGATGTTATGTAATGTGCATAAGAAAACTAACAAATAACTGAATATTTCAATGTAAGTTTCACAGATGTGGTTCAATATATACAAGAGACTTGTTGAGATGTTTCAGTCAGGACCAAAGTGGTTTAAAAAAATGTCTGGTAACGTTACAGCCGTGTAGAAAGAAAGAAAGAAAGAAAGAAAGAAAGAAAGAAAGAAAGAAAGAAAGAACGCAGGCAGACAAACCTTGGTCCTGGTTAGTTTGAACTCTTGGGCAAAGTTGAAGACTTTTGCAGAGAACGGCGAGATCGCCTTCAGGAAGGGCTTCCCATGTACCACGATCCTGACACACACACACGCACACACACACACACACACACACACACGCACACACACACATGCACACACACACACGCACACGCACACACACACACGCACACACACACATGCACACACACACACGCACACACACACACGCACACACACACACGCACACACACACATGCACACACACACACACACACAAACACATACAGAAAGTACAGATACAAATTAATGAAAAAATATTTTAAAAAATATTCATAAAAACATGAAAAATTCACTTCTTTTCTTAAATGTTTCCTCCTGCTCCTCACTTCCTCTCCCTCACATCACCTCCTCCACACACACACACACACACACACACACACACACACACACACACACACCTGTCATATGCACAGCTGGTGTCGTCGGTGACGGTGGTGTCTAATCTGTCTCCGATCAGCCAGGAGAACTTTGTATTGGTGAACAGTCTGATGTTCTTCTTGGTGTGTCGGGTCACGTAGGCGCAGCCGGCGTGGAAATCTCCTAAAAACATCACATTCTACACACACACACACACACACACACACACACACACACACACACACACTTTGCTTTAAGACACACTGGACAAACTGTGAACTTGTCCTTTAAATGCAGAGTAAATGTATTTAGTTACATTAGTTTGAGGTGAATAAACAAGGAACCAGCAGCCAAATCTGAACAAGAATGAGATGAATTTTGCTCTTGAATCAGTCTGAATGAACCTTCAGGTTTCTCTCTTCCTTCCTACCAAACTCTCACCGTGTTGTTCCATTTCTTGCTGACTTCCTGAAAGACGTCGTAGAGCCGGTCGATCTCCTGCACGGCCTTGCCGGGGTCACTGTGCAGAGGAACCAAGATAAAGTCCTTGATTTCTGTGAACAGACGAAAGAAAATGAGAAGCGGAAGCAGAGAAAGAGGAAGAATAAGAATCAGTCAGTATGTGAGAGTTAAAGCCAGTTGTCTTCCTGTTATTCACAGCTCAGGGAGGTTTCTCATCTGTTTTAACTGTCTCTTTGTTTCCTTCACTTGCTGCGAGGAAAGAAGAATCAAGGAAACACGTTTTTAGAGAAAGGAGACGTCTGAAGTGACGTCAGTGTTGGTGAACAGCTGCACAGCTGGATCAGCTGTCAGTCTGCAGATTTAACGGCTCTGATCTTCATCAGGTCACATCCATACGTAGGCTGACACACACTCTCCAACCCGCCCAGGATGATAAACATCTCCAATCAATTCATAATTCAATAAAATACATAGAAAAGAAGCAGGAATATAAAGGCCACACATCAAAAATATCACAAATATCAAAACAAACATCATATATAAACATCAGATTCATCATCACATATGTTCAAATATATTACAAACTAAAGTAAACGGAAACTTAAATTCTTACATAAAGGGTCTCAACACCTTTCTATAAAATATTAACAGGATCATATTATATTTACATATTGTGCAGATGATACTTTTTAACTGCTGTTTTCTAATATTCTTACACTTACGTGATGTTTGTAGAATTATTCTCCCTCAACATAAAGTTTACATGTCTCATCATTTGTAGGAATAATTCAGGGAAAGTTGAAATGATGTAAATGTTCAAACAGACTTTGTTCTCATAGAAAACGCTGTTTCATTTCAACGTGTTTGCTGCTAAAAGACATCAGACTTGTCAGAACGCCGACGATGAAAAGAAACAACTTTGTGATGAATGATGAAAGTTGACGTATGATGTGATATTAATGTTCAGACAAGCTAAAGATGAATTTCTAGTGGACAAATAAAGTTGTTTTGATTTGATTTAGTCTCTCATATCGTCGCCTCCTCAGAACACAAACAGGCAAAATGAAACTTTTCTCTCTCTTGATGATGAACCAGAACCAGAAGAGATGTGAAATAAACTTCATTTGACTGAAGTGTTTTGTTTCTACTGACCAGTTTTTTTGCTGTGGAACTTAACGACAAACGGCCGTCTAACGAAAAAGTCTTTGTTCTGGTACTGATGCTGATCCGTCACGTTGACCGTCTCCGTCCTGTCGGGAGACGAAGAGGAGACGTTCAGAACAGGAAGAAGTCATGTGGTGGATTTACTGGTCTGCTGCTAAATCCAGTTTATATTAGATGAACATTCACAGAGGAGATAAAAACATTTAACAACTAAACTGTTCTTATCTGGTCCAGAGCTGAACATTAAAGGGGCAGTTCACCACTTAATACATCTGTTGTCTGCATTTGAACAAATACCTGAGCAGTTTTATAAAGTACAGTGTGAAGGACTGAAAGAGCTCAAAGAACATGAGAGACTTTATTCTACAGTCTGACAAAATAAGACATCATTTCCAGTTTTTTAAAATCCCAGTCTGAGGTTTGAAATGGAGCAGAGCGCCGTGTCTCACCTGTAGATGAAGACGTACTTCTGCAGGTCAGTAGGAGACTTTCCCAAACTCTTACTGGACACTGCCTTGTAGGTGTAGTCCTCATACCTCCACACACACACACACACACACACACACACACAGATAATTATGTTTATTACTGAGCTGCTAGTGGTGGTTTACTGGTGTACTTTGTCCACAAAATATATAAGCGTCATAAAAGTAGAATTTATCCCAATAAAGTGCTCGGTTATTATATAAAATGTATAATCATTGTCATGCATTACACTGGTTTATGCCTTCAGACCAGTACACATGCATCTGTTAAGAGGTATTTTTGTATTACAGTAACAACCAGTGAACATCTGACATGTTTAAGTATGAGCAGACACACACCGACCACCAGAGTTTAAACATCATAATCACCAATTAATCAGATTGATCTGTGTCAGACGTCACCAGGAGGAGAGCAGCCGCCTCGTTTCACTTATGATGATATTTAAGGTTAAATTGGGCCAAATATGACGTATAAACCATCATCATTAAATATTAAGTATTATTTCCATCCATCATTCTGTCGGCATTTAAGTACTTATATAATTAATATCCACAGTATTAACAGCTTATATTACACCTTTCATCAAAAGTCTTGATCCACAAATCCTTTAATTAATTATGGTACAATTTCATTTTTTTCCTTCATTTCTAAACTGATAGAAAATGTGTTTCTGGTTGAAAGTTTACATCTCGTTACTCTGTTCAAACTGCATTTATCAGCATATTAAATTATTTGTTAAATCATCATAAATTCTGATCTAGTTACTAGAACTGATGACTGCATCTGACTCCACACCATCATTTTAGGTTCAGATTGCTGATGTTGAGGTCTCTCATCCAGACATAATAAATCCCAGTTTAACTGGTAGATATAATTAGATGTAACACTTAATTAAGCCGCTCAGCTGACTGTCAACGAGTTTCAGCATCTAGACAAACTCCAGCCGTCTATTAATACATCTTCATCTTTCTGAACATGACCTGACGTCTGGAAATCAGTCAGACTGGAAAAAGGTTTTTAAACAAAGCATGTTGTGATTTTGGGACCTACAGTATGGAGCTAATGAAGGTCCAGAAAGTGTGTAGCTTAGCTTAGTTCAGAGACAGGAAACAGGAGGAAAAATACACCATCCAGCAACTGCTTTATGTTAGCTAACATGCCAGTCACCAGTCACCAGTCCACCCAGTACATAGGTGGGTTTAGTAGACAGAAGGGTCAGAAACTCCAGCTAACAACCCAGTGAAGCCTTTCTACAAACTCTGGAGGACGCAGAGTGAACATCTGCAGCAGCTCAGCTTGACTTTGACGATCATATTTCAACACAACTGTACCTGAGAGCCGAAGATTTACCGAGAAAAAATAACCAACTGACGGTGAGATGCAGTCCTGGGAAAACAACTATAACAACATCCCTGTCTCAAAAACTCTCAAAAACTCTCATAAACTCTCAAAACTCTCAAAACTCTCATAAACTCTCAAAACTCTCAAAACTCTCAAAACTCTCATAAACTCTGCCATCGCCACTGACTGGTGAAATGTATTCTGGGATATTTGGCTTCCTCAGTCCCAGGGTTTGAGTGAGAACAGGATTCTGGACTTTTGACAACAGCAGTTGTTGGTCAACAAATAGCTTTGATGCTAACTGCTGCTAAACCACAAAGTTTCCTTTAAAATGTCTGGTTGTACAACATGTGACTCAGACAGACTGCGAGTTGTTTGAAGCTGTATTATTTTCAGTTTCCCTCAGTTTCTGTGCTAAACTCAGCTGGTCCTCTAACTGAACAAATCTGTTCCTTTAACCTTTGTGTTCTTCAGGCACATAAAATAATGCTGTTTGGATTAAAGATTAGCAACATAAAGTCAGGATTAAAGTCAGGATTATTCAGTGTGTCTGATCTTTAAGCGATACTCGATCATTGATAAACGTGATGATGACGAGACGTTTCCTCTGGTTGACAGACAGCTGACATGTTATTATAGACATCAGGATTAGTAAAGAGGGTAATTAAAGCTTTAATAATTAAAGGTGATTGTGATGATTCATTTTAATTAGATGTTGTTACACATGCTGATAAAAATCTGTCGTACCTGTTAGTTTCCCTGTTGGAGGCAGACAGCAGAGATATAATATTACCATCAGTATCAATACAGCAGTGATACTGTTACATTCATTATTACACTGGTGCCTTTACTAACTTCAAATAGTGAAAAACGTCAAACATGAAATAAAAATGTCACATTTGATCCTGTATCCAAAAAGGAAAATTTTATTATAAAACACAGCAATATTTTGTACTTTCAGCTGTTTCCTCAAAACAACTGATTAACTGACTGATATGAAGCGACATGATGGAGTCTGATCTCAGTTTGATCCTTCTGTCAAAACATCTTCATGGAAAAGAACTTGGTCTCTTTTTTTCTTATTAAACAGATGAATAATATAGCTACTAAAAGCAAAAACTGCAAAAAAAAGTTTAAAATGCAAAGTGTGTTTGTAAGACTTACTGATATAGACACAGATTATAATATTTAAAGTATTTTCTTCTGGAAGTCTGTTGAGGATCTGCTGCTTAGTGTCAACAGCAGGAAGATAAAAGCTTCAA
Organism: Thunnus thynnus; assembly: GCF_963924715.1. Classification (NCBI taxonomy): domain Eukaryota; kingdom Metazoa; phylum Chordata; class Actinopteri; order Scombriformes; family Scombridae; genus Thunnus; species Thunnus thynnus. Next base: position 34,530,939 of record NC_089522.1, read on the forward strand.
TAAACAGGTTTGTTACAACGTAGTTAAGATAATATGTGACAACAGTCCTCAAGTCAAACATGTTTCCTCCTGCTCCTTCAGCTGGATGTTTGTTTTTATTCATCTGCTGAAGGAGGAAAGTTTCTCTGTTCTCACCTTTGATCTCAGTTTAACACCTGATTTGTGACGTCACAGGTGTGATGTACAGCAGTGCACAGAGGAGGAGACGTCTTGTATCCAGCAGTTCAACTCGTAAAATAAACAGTATTTGCGCATCTTAATGCAACTGAAAAGTAACTGAACTTTTTTTTGAGGAAAACACATAGAACTGAAATCTGTGTTTTCATGTTTTAAAACATGTTAACTGTTGTCATGGTGATAATAAATGCTGTGAGCTCGTTTCAGTCGTCTGTATTTTACATCTGTGTGATCTTTATGCTGCGTTCAGGGGAGTTTTTGGACATTGTGTTTTTATGACAGAGAGCAGAGAGATGACAGGAAATGAGGTTGAGGGACGTTAATATTCATATAAACCAGTAGTTTATACTTTTCTACCTGATGTAAACTAGAATATCCTCTGAAGTCAATGAGTGGATCTTTTTTCTTGATTTAACAGCATTTGGAAGTTTCTTGTTATAACAAATTATGTTACAATGAGAGAAGTTTGTTTTAATGAGATACGTTCATTTTGTGATACGAGATAAAGTGATGTATTGTTATAATAAACATTTCTTGTTACAGAGTAATTCAGTATTTAGTAATAATGAGAGAAGTTTGTTATTATAACAGGAAACTATCTCATTAATAACATGATTAACATCTTGTTAGATCCAAAAGTTTCTTGTTATATAAAAAGCAAAGTGAATATTATTGTGTGATGTGGCAGCAGCACGCCGCCGTACTTCCCTGTTTACGGTTAATTGTCTTTCTCATATTACTTGAATGATGATGAGATGAAACGTTACTCTCTGCAACAGTGTTTTGATGACAGTCGACTTAGTTCGGCTGTAGTTTGAGTCCCGTCAGTCAACTGAACGAAGTTTAGTGTGAAACTGACCAGCTGCAGAACTACTGACATCTTTGTTTAAACCAGTGACTCCAGTACCTTCCACTGTACCTGTTGAGAGACGACAGCAGACTCCTGATGGCTGAACCGTCCGGATCCGTCACATCCTGCAGGAGACAGATATCACAGCGAGCAGCGATCTGCACACACAGAGAGACAGTCAGACTCACAGCGTCGTATCACTGTTACTGTGATTGGCCATGACATGTAAAATGATACTCCAAGGGACGTTGTCCTCCCTAACCAATTAACAACCAGAATGCAATATTGACATCAAGTTGGTCCAATGATAGTTTCCAGATTTCATCTTCAATTCTCTCCACTGTAAGGCAGAGTAGCAGCAGTAGATAGTTCCTTGCGTTAGCCAATGCAACAGCTGGCTTGTTGTAGCAGCCTGAAGGACTCTTTATACATCCATGGAAGGACTGTTAAGGACTGTTGTAAAGCTAATGGGAGAAATGATCTGGACTGTGCAGCGCAGCAGCAGCAGGACACCGCCAGGGAGGCTGGAGAGAGAAGCAACCGGAGAAACAACCAGGAGAGTTTGCTTGTTTGTCATGTTGCTAATGATATCAGACTGGTTAAGCTGCAGCCATAAAGTTCTGTTAACTAACAAACAAGATGACCAACAGTCACAAATGGATGTTATGACATGAATACTTCATCTCCATGATAGAAAGAAGAAGACATCAGATAACGTGAGTCAGATACAGCTTCTCTCTCTCTGTCTCTTTGGTCGCTAATTTCATCTCTGATGGTTAAATGTCTCTGTGTGGCTGCTGTGTGAATTTATCTCCTTAACAAGAATGCAGCAGAAATCATATAATGTGTCACCTGTTGATGTCGTATGATTAGTATGCAGGAGGTCTGGCTGCTTGCTTCTGACAGTTTCTTTGGTTCGTTTTTAAGCTGAGACGTATATTGAGTAATAAACTTATAGTAACTAGAATAACAAGTGTTAACTAGTGGTGTAATGGATTGTAGTTGATCCATGATCCGTACGGATCGCCCCCCACGGTTCGGCAGGCATATGAACTGCAGATTAATTGCAAAATTTAATGTCTCGTTTAAGACAAAGTAAACAAACTGCTGTAAGTACAAGTCATGAACAGACATGACTCAAATCCGTGACACAATACGAACCATGAGTTTTGTGATCCGTTGCACCCCTAGTGTTAACATGTCAGCTTTGTAGACTATATTTTGTATGTCGTGCACATAGATGAGAGTGTGTAAGTCATGTATTTGATACATGCATTAATACTTTCTGATGTGAACCTATATTTTTAGATCTCTGAATGTTTTTAGAGTTCAGTCTTTCTAGTATTCAGCACTGATCTGTTCCTGTATCACATTATAAGCTTTGTGGTACTTTATATTTCTGTATACTAAGAAAATACACAGGAAACATGTGTAAATCATGTGATATATTGTCTGTTTTTGATGAGAACATAAATCTGTTGTCACAATAGAACAATACTGTAAATTTAAATTTCACTTTGTTGGTAAAATCACACATCTGAACCAGTCCATGGCTAAAATGAGTTCTTCTTTGTTTAGACACATGTATATGCTAAAAGTCTTTAAAGAAACAGCCTTTACACCACTCAGGGGTTTTTGTTTGTAAAAGCAAATTGTTTTATTGGCATATAAAATTGCCCCCCCCCCCCTCTGATTTCATCAGGTGGGGGATGATGATGATATAGTTTGATGATATATGTTGTAAGATTTCATGTTTTCCTCCTGTCCTCCCCAATTTTTTGAGTCACCAGCCACCACTGGTGTGTGTGTGTGTATATATATATATATGTGTATGTGTGTGTGTGTGTGTGTGTTCTACCCGTGTCAACGTGTGCATCACTCTGTAGTTTGCTGCTTTCTCATTGTTGAAGTTCTGAACGTTGTAGGCACAGATCCTGAATTCTGCCGTCGCTGCTCCGACCAAGACGGTGAAGAAAAAGAAGAGAAGCAGAGGAAGACGAGGAAGATGAGGAGAGCGCCACTTCATGATTGGACTGTGGAGAAAACAAAGAACACACATGTCATTAAATATTAATATGAAGCATTTGACCAACAGAAAGGAATAAAATAACAACACAGATGATGTTTTCTGGTGGAAAACGTCTACAGACAGTCAACACTGACGTTCATTCTCTGTTCAGTCACAGTCAAAGATTACATATACATTATTGATCCCTGGAGGGTAAATTCTCATGTAGCAGCAGGAGGCTAATAAGTAAGAAAGATAAAAAACTATTTGAATGAAATAAATAAAAACAAAATAGGAAATTACAGATATTAGAGAGATGACATCAAAAAGGCTTCAGACACAATTTACGCACATTACAATACATCCAGCAGCATGTGTCAACTATGAATGAAGAAGGCACTGTGTGTGTGTGTGTGTATATATATATATATATATATATATATATATATATGATTCATAATATGTACCAGGGATACAACAGTGTATATCGTATGTGTCTGTTCATATGGAGACTGTTTTACCTGCATTGTAAAATAGTGTTAGATATGTTATTACTTTTTATATTAGTAGTAATAGTAATCATGATATATGATAAAGGACTAAATCTTTCTAATCCAACGTCTTCACAGCTGCATGCTGCATCTAGAACTGTGTTTCTGAACAATGATGCACATCTGCAGCTGGAACGTTCACCACCTGCATGTGACGCAGGAGCATAAAAAGCTGAAGAGTGTGTGACAGAGTGAACAGAAACAAACTGACAGGCAGGTTTACTGTTTAACAGCCTTCAGAGACTCTTTATAACTCTCAAACTGATCGTAGTGACACAGAAAACAGATTCAACAGTTTAATCCAGTAAACAGTGAACATGTTGAGGATGTTTGGAGTCACTTAGTGAGGAGAAAACTTCATGTTTCTTTCATACTGTTTGTATGAAACCAGCTTTCACTGGAAGATACATTTAGCTGTAATGTTATTTATATGTTGTTTCATTGGTCTGCTGGAAGAGGAAAGTTTCTCTGAGCTCTGTCCTGAGAACGATTCTGTTCTTAGAAGTACGAAGCGTTTCTACGAACGCTCTGACATTTCCGCAGTAATAGCAGTAAGAGTGTTAAGAGCTTCTGAAGATGTTTTTGGTTCCTCCTGCAGGTCGTGAAACTTGTTAATCAATCATCAGACAAGAGTTCAGACCATCCAACTCAGCTATAAACTGCATGTCAGAGTCTGTTAGAATTTGATTAATTATCTTGAACTGCAGATTAATAAAATGTCTCCAGCAGCTATCAGACAACACTGTATATTCACTCACACATGAACATCAGATGTCTGGTGTTTTTCCCAGATGGATGAACTGTGTTGTGAAATGAAACCAAACATGACACAGTGAGTCAGTGACCCTTCACAGGAAAATAAATAAATAAATAAATGACACCATCAATGTTGCAAACAGGAAGAGACACGTAAGTGGAAAAATACTTAGAGACTGATTTAATCTGTCCGAGGCAGAAAGTGACGCTCACTGAAAATGTTTCAAACAAGAGAAACAAACTCATGAACCTCCAGACTGCAGCAAACAGAGGAGAATGATTAACACTTCCTTCCTGTGTGTGTGTGTGTGTGTGTATGTGTGTGTGTGTGTGTGTGTAGTGGGGGGAGGGGGTTAACCGCTCAGTCATTCTCAGCAGGAAGAAGATGACTGATATTAAATATTAACTCAACCTCATTCAGTTCAACAGCTTCATCGGATTATTTTCAAAGCATTAATGGGCGTTAGAGTGTGAATGTGGAGGTGACGTATGACTGTGGCTGAGTGGTTGGACTGGTCTGATGATGATGATGATGATGATGATGAGTGTGAGCATGTCCAGACCTGCAGCACTAAACCAGAGAGAGAGAGTGACAATCCTTCAGCAGCAAGAACCAGTTTGTTGTGACATTTCTCCCTAAAGTTATGTTTAAAAAGGAGGTTCCCAGTGTTCCCAGTGTGTTAAACCAGCAGTCAGGTGTCCATAGTAACAGTGAAAGAGTTTTTCCTTGCTGTAATCATTCCTCCTGTTCATACTGGATATTAAAAGATCCTTCAAATGTGCTTTCACTGGAAGTGATGGAGGATAAAATCCACAGTGTGTCCACACAGTCATTTAAAAGTCTGTGTGAAGCTTCTATTCAGCTTCAGCAGTCTGAGTTAGTCATATCAAGTGGATATCTGACACATTTACAGTCTTTTTAGCATCAAATTCCCTCTTTGTGTTTCCTCGGACAGTGTTTCCCTGTTGAGCTGCAGGTGGAAGTATAGTAACAAAAAGAGGGACTTTGGCACTAAAAAGACTGTAACGTTGAAAGATATCTACTTGATTTGACTCATTTGGACGCTGAAGCTTCATATTAGCTTCAGATAAACTTTAAATACATTTTTTTTGCACAGAAGGAGGACTGTGGATTTTGTCCACAATCACTTCCATTGTAAGGTCATTATGAAGGGATCTTCTAATGGTCAGTATGAACAGGAGGAATGATTACAGCAAGAAAAACAGCTTTAATGTTCATTTGATGACTGTTGGTTTAAGACAGACTGGAAAACTGTGAACTCGTCCTTTAAAAAGGCAACTCCACTAATTTCATTAGCGTGTGTTAAAATAGTATATAAAGCCTTTTGATGATGATGTCACTGATGATGTCACTTGAGTCAGTGTTCAGGCTACATGTGGGCGTGTGGAGTAAGAAGAACTGAGAACAGCAGACCTCTGGAGACCAGCACCAACACAAGTCGCACCGGGTCCAAACTCTACTTAGTCTGATCGGGTCTCGTTTGAGTCTGTATGTCAATATGTTCGATACCCGAGTGGACGTAGCTGCTCTGATCACCGCAGGCGGAAACTGAGTGTTAAGAGCTGCAAAGATTAATCCATCGACAGAGAATTAATCTCCAACTATTTTTAATAATTGAGTCGTGACTTCATTCTCTGCTCAGGACGTCATTACTTCACTGTTTCTTTACACAGCGAATAGTTGTTTGTTGACATCTAGCGCGGCTGAATGTTGTCTGTTCCATTAGAGCTGCAACGATAAGCTGATTAATCCATTAGTTGCCAACTATTTGGATAAATCAATTAATTGTTTTGAGTCATTTTTTTAAGCAGAAAAAGTCCAAATTCTCTGATTCCTTAAATGTGAATATTTTCTGGTTTCTTTGGTCTCTATGACAGTAAACTGAATATGTTTGAGTTGTGGACAAAACAAGACATTTGAGGACGACGTCTTTGGGAAACACTGATCAGCATTTTTCACCATTTTTTGACATTTTATGGACCAAACAATTAATCGATTAATCGTTGCAGCTCTGATTTAGAGGTCAGAAGTGAATGTAAAGGATATTAAAACAGGTTGTCAATCTTTCGCTCAGTCGGCTGCAGGTTTTATTGCTGGTGCAGGAGGTTCAGTTATTTATAGAAATTTGTGTTTGAAGCATTTAAAACATTTTTGTGATTATAACTTTAAATTCACTCCTGGTTCTCAGTCGACCGTATCGTGGATCAGGTCTGGCTGTGACCTCTAGTCAAGGCTACATTAGCTGCTACTAGCATAACATCTGAATCTTTAGAGTTTAGTGAATCCAGTGCATTTTCAGAATAAAAGCTTGATAAAAGATGTTCATTACAATTCAAGCACTGGTGATCATATACACCGGAAACAAACACGTTGTCCAACCACATATGAAGACTGAAGATTGACTGGTTTATATGAGTCCTGCACCAAAACCAGAGCGGCCACGTGAATTATAATTTACAGTTCCACAAATACAAAAACAGAACATCTTGAAATTCAGATGAATTGTCTCATGATGATGGACACAGTGGTGCCTTTTTCTATAAGTCTCTGCAAAACAGAAACCTCCAGATTAAAGAGCAAACTCAGCATTCAGACAACTAAAACAACTCAGGATTCTTCAACTGAAGTTTTCCTGCCTGCAGTTCTTAACTGGAGACTTTCAGACAGTTTCTCCTCAAAACACGTTCATGCTGTTATATTCTGACTGTCATTGAACGCAGCCTCCACAGTTCTGACACTGTGAACAGTTTCAGATGCTGTTCAACAACCCGACAGGCAGCTTGTTCAAAGCAAACTGAGACCTTTAATGCAGCTCTCATCATTTTTAAACTAAACTTCTGTCAACTCATCATTTCAAAAACGTCTTGAGCAGCTAAAGTCGCCTCCGTCTGCAGAGAAAAGGAGGCGCTGTGAGGAGCAGACTGTGTGTTGGATGTATCTTCAGGCTCCTTCACACTTTGGGATTTTGGGGCGTCTGAGACAAAAGTTGACAATCGAGAGAGAAACTTTAGTCGTCAATCTAAAACGGCGTCTCTGATCATACATCCACCACACAAAAAATAAGTTTTGCTGCTGATGACGTCTCTGCTGCGATTCACCGCAAACCCTCAAACTGACATCTGACATGAAATAAACTCACACAGTTTGTTTAGTCTGTAAACGTCTTTGTCCAATTAAGAGTAAATATTGTATTTTATCAAAACTATTTTAAAAAGATGATAAATCTGATTGATGGACATTGATGGAAAACAAGTTGGTCAAAAACATTTGGTGAATAAAGTTGTATTGCGCTTTTATTTTGAAATTTAAACTACACTTCGTGTCCAGTCATGTGACTATACGAGGAAGCTTCAACTAGCAGCTGTAGATACTGGTTTTGCGATCACAGACACACTTAATCATGAAGCTGATACTGAGGGTGACAGCAGTCCAGCAGCCCCTCCCTCGCAGGCCTGGAGGTGGTCAGACCGGTAAAGCGACTTCTGCTCAGAGTTCCAACACTCCTTCAAAACAACAGTCTGACGTCTCCCAGCGGCTCAGTCACACACAACTTTATCTGTGTTTCAACCTTCAAGACTGAATCACAAACTGCCTTTAAGAGTCGTTCTAAAGATGAAGAAGAAGAGCAGAATACATGATTAATAGTTGTAATACTTTATAATTAGCAGAGCTGGAAAGTAACTAAGTACATTTACTCAAGTACTGTACTTTAGTACAGTTTGAGGTACTTGTACTTTACTTGAGTATTTCCATGTGATGCTACTTTCTACATTTCAGAGGGAAATATTGTACTTTCTACTCCACTACATTTATTTGACAGCTTTAGTTACTTTTCAGATGAAGATTTGACACAATGGATAATATAACAAGCTTTTAAAATACAACACATTGTTAAAGATGAAACCAGTGATCTTTGTAACGTCATTATTCCGGCTTAAGTTTGTATTGTTGTTGCATTGAAGTACATTCATTTACTGTTTAGAACGACTAAGTCCAACACTGACAGTCCAACAGTTGCTGCTAAACTCACTGAGACACAAGAACCAACCAGATCCTGAATCTGTCTGCTGGGTTCAAATCATCTGTTGTGTCTCTTAAATCCTGACAAACTATCTTCATTTATTTATGTCGCACCACAACATCCTGTTTCAACAGGAAACGCATCACATTATGAGGCAGCGTACACTTTTACAGGAGGAACATCTTGAGTATCTTATCTGACATTTCCTCGCCGCTTGCTTGACTCGGAAGTCGTTCCGGTCCGCCATCTTGCAAAGCTCCCAGTTATTGGATATCAGTTATTGATCGAACACTGCAGCTGATCAGACTGATCTGATATATCACATGATCACTGAGTGACAGATTACAGATTAAACTCAAGTGAATCACTCACAAGATTTATATTTGATTTATTTTCTGATTCAGCATCTCGTTAAAAATCTGTTAATTAGTCTGATCAACAAACGAACCATAAACAACTTTCTTCATTTATTAGAAGGTTTTTACTTTTCATGATCTGTCGTTTCCTCCGTGAACTTTGATGAAGTCAGAGAGTCTTTCTGTCAGCAGGAAACATTTATATTTTACATCATTTATTGAGTCACAGGCTGAATCCTGAGCGTCGGGTTTGACACTCTGATCATATTCTGGGTTATTAAACCATTAATTCACATGCAGAATATCAATAAATACAGACGCAAGTAATGAATAAATAATATAAAGACATTCTGCCAGTAGAAATGAGCAGGAAACAGCTGACTGACAGCTGATCAGTTGATGCTTCAGAGGAAAAGACGTCTCATCTGACCATCAATGTTTTATAAACACATCTAAACTAAGAAGGAAGGACTCTCCGTCCGTCAGTCACTTGATTTTCTCCGCATCTGTTCATCTGATGGACTTCCTGTTTGGCGGTTGTTCTGCTGAGGAAGCAAAGAGTCGAGTGTGAAGCTGTTTGGATGAGCGATTCTTCAGCAACACCAGAGACCAAACAACCAGCCTGATCCAAACAGACGATCCAAACAGCACTAGTTTCTCTACAGACATGTTTCCTTGTTTCCTTTCCTCACATCCTGCATCTCTCCTGCATCCTCGGTGGGAACATGGATTCAATCTAATAGAATCAGGATGCAGCCGGATGCTTCTGCTGCATTTAACCTGACAGATGATGTAACCAACCAGCTTGTTTCCGCGTGTCAGTTAATGAATTAATATTAACGAGTTTATCTGTCACATCACAACTCAGAAACTCTGATGTGGACGTTTGACTTCATGACGGCCACTAAGTTTCACCTCTTCAACCCTCAAAAATCTGATTGATTAATTAATTTCAATCCTGTTAACGATTATTTTCACAGATGAATCAGTTTATATATAAAAGGTCTGACGTCTTGTTCTGTCTGAGCAACAGTTCAATATATTCAGTTTACTGGTTTTTCACAATTGTTGCTTTAAAAAATGACTCAAACATTTAATTCATGAACAGAATATTTGTGATTAATATTCTGTTCATCAACTTATTGCTGAAACTTTACAAAACTGTAAAGTTTGAAATGTCTGATGTTGAGTTTAAAGACGTGTTTGGTCTGAGAGAATTTCAAACATTTACAGGAGTCTGAATGAACCAGTTTGAGTAACTTCATACTGGTTTCAACACAAGAACAGAAAAGTTTTACAAGTTTTAGAGGTCGAAGGTCATGAAGCTCCAGAGATAATAAATAATAAACAAGATGTATAAACTGATCCAAATACGTCTGAAGTATTTCTGTTTATCATATTTGACTTCATCTCAACAATTTATGATTTCAATAAATGGAAGAAGCTCATATCAGAGTGTATCAGTCAGACCTGGCTGAACTTGTCTGAATGAAATAAAAACAGAAAAAATGTCACAAAAAACAAACAAACAAAAAAAAAACAACGAGAATCAAAAAAACACGAAACAAGAAAACAACAAACACCTGAACCAGACTCACACAGTCCTCACAAACCACTTCAAACGTTTCAACTGTCACACACACACGGACCAAAAACCACTTTAACACACACACACACTGAAGAAACCAGCAGCTGTTACTGGTCCAGTCCCAGTTTAGTCCAGTGTTAGTGGTTTTCTTACCTGTTCAGGTGAGCGGAGAGTCTGTTCAGGTCTGCAGCTGCAGGGTGGAGACTCAACCCGCCGCTGCTGCTGCCGCCTTACATTCTTTACACTCCTCCTCCTCTTCCTCCCCCTGCTCCTCTTCCTCCTCCTCCTCCTGCTCCTCGTCCTCCTGCTGCTCCCCCTCCCCCACCTGCTCGTCCTCCTTCTTCTTCGTGTTTATTGGCGGAACCAACGTTACAGGTGTTTACCGCCACCTGCTGTATCGGAGTGTGTAGATTCATCTATAGAAAAACAAACAAACAAACAAACAAACAACCTCTTCCCTGACCCTGCCTGTATTATATAACCAACCTACTGACTTCTGTATATTATAATAATGTTTCCCATTATTATCGTTTCTTCTGCCAGGTGTTAATTACGTCTCTTCTAATTAATTACTGTTGTCACTGTGTTGTTATTGACTTTTTCTTTGTTCATTTATCTGCTTGTTTGTTACCTTTAACACTAATATGAACAGAAACACAACAGAACTCTCCTGAGATCTTCTCTGACTGTTTATCTGGATGATGAAGCTCTGAAAGCTGCTGAAAATATGGACAATTATCAGTCAATCTGTCATATATATATACATGAACATTAAATTCTGGTACTTATATATAACTAGAACAGGAATTTGTTCAGATGTTTGTTCACATTCATTTTAACATTGTCATGACCACTTTTAGTTGGATTTCCTCTCCTATGCCTCCGTACATTCCTCTTTGTTGATTTAATAACTTTTCTAACCTTAAATCTCTTTCTTTGACATTTTCTTGATTTAAATTCTTTCTCAACATTTTAAAAGCTTGATTTTGTTTTTTCATTCCACTGAAGCACAACGTACCTTATGTTTATACTGCAGCCTTAAAATGCTCTTACATGTATATATATATATATATACATGTATAATATAATATACTGTAATAATATAACACTCAGTCTGCATAGTGAGGACTTTTACTTTTGATACTTAAAGTACAATTTGCTGATTATACTTTTTTGGGGAATTCAGGACTTTTACTTGTATCGGCGTATTTTGAGACTCCAGTATTTCTACTTTTACTTCAGTAAAGGATCTGAATGTTTCTTCCACCACTGTTCATAACATCAGAGAGAAAAGATGCAAATCAAATATGTGAAGATACCACATTTTAAAGCATTATTCCAACCCACGACTCCATGTTTTTATAGCTGCACCATCTCATCACATGTTAAATTTCTGGATGTCTTGTGCATCATTTTATTTATACACAATATTTACACATTCAGAGATTCTGCATTTTGCAATGAGGGAGAAGGAGGAGATTTTGTTTTAAGGATTTCAATGAGATACTTTTAACCTTTTTGTGGTAAAAACATATTAGACAAAGTATTATTCAAGGTAGAGTATTTTATATACATCTGGAGGGAATGCAATAAAACAACAAAACAATAAAAACAACTCCTTTATTGTCACCAAAAGATTGTTAGTTAGACCCTACTCGTCTCTGATTCTTTATATGTATGGAAGCTCATCATTGCCTTAATAATTTGAATTACACTGACAACTTAATTTTCAAATGTAATCACTACTGAATACTACATGTTGAAATTTAAATACCAGTGAATTTACTGTACAGAAATATTTGACTTTGTAAACCATCTTTCTGAATTTCACTTTGTGAAACTCTCAATATTCACTTTCAAGCTGTTCAATTTCAAAAACTTTACTTCAAGTATATATTTATTTTAGGGTTCTTACATTCAGATAGAAAATTCTGATGTTTAAAGTCGAGATTAAATGAAAAAAATACCTTCTTTTTTTTTTTAACCCTTTAGATCACATCTCAGTCATATTGTACACTTATATAACAATATATGCCAAAAAAAAAAGCAAAAAAAAAACAATTTCTTTGTATTTTTATATCAAAATTCAATCATGTTTTCCTTCTGTAAAACAAAATATAACGTGTGCTTACGTAGGTTTGAACCAACCAGTTTCAATATATATAATAATATCATGACATCCAGCCGTCAATCAACCCTCAACTTTTAGCGGCACGGAGCTGAGGTTCATTACGACACGTCCACTTTTCAACGTTCAAATCAGATTCCTCTAAATGTTACGTCCTGTCTGTCCTGTTTCACTCAGAAATACATCACAATACAGAGGTTAGATACTCTGGTTGCTCTGTGTCAGCCAGCTTAATTAACATCTAAAAATTCAAGTCAGGTCAAATTTAAATTTAAAATGTAAAATTCAGATGTGAACATCCTGTTCTTTAGTGTCCCGGATGATCAGATCTGAATTTTACATTTTGAATTTGACCCATGGACTGTATATAAATATGGACGTGGTCACCGTGACGTCACCCGTTGGTTTGCGAACTGCCATTTTGAAGCCTCGAGTGTAGAGATTTGACCGTTGCCATCTTGGATTTGGCCGTCGCCATGTTTGATTTTTGGAGCCAGAAGTGACCATATTTGGACGAGAGGGTTGAGCTGACCATAGCACTAGCTGCTAGCTTGGTTAGCACGGTGCACGGTGCATCATGCTAATGCTAATGCTAATTTTCGCTAGCGAAAAACAGGCCTAAAACCGTTAAAACAAAATGTACACACCGGCAAAACTGATCATCCGACTCACTGATTGGTCTTTTATTAAAACCAAACGCTGAACAAGACGTTTTTTAGGCGACCACAAAGTTCAACTAACTTCAGTGAACTGAAAACACAATAATAAATAGCAACAGCTAGGCCTATATGCAATGGTTACGTTACGTAAGCAACGTTGTCGCCGTGGTAGTGCCTTGTCAATCACAACGTAGCCACGCCCTAAAGCACACCCTGCTTTATCGTCAAATTTAAATTAAATGGGACCATAATTTACAAAATGAACATCATGCTGTATTGAAGAAGACATGAAACTAGTGATTGAGACCATAAACTCATTAGGAAACAGTTTACTGAGGTAATAAATCAAGAGAGGGGTAGTAGAGTCATTTTCTCATAGACTTCCATACAATCGGACTTCTTTTTGCAGCCAGTGGAGTCGCCCCCTGCTGGCTGTTAGAGAGAATGCAGGTTTTTGGCACTTCCGCATTGGCTTCATTTTTCAGCCCATGAGGTTGCCGCTTGATTTGACCAAGCGTAATTTTCTATCTGAATGTAAGAACCCTAAAATAAATATCAACTGGAAATAATTTTTGAAATTGAACAACTTGAAAGTGACATCAAGTGATATTCAGACCACATAAATTCAGAAAATTCAGGTTTTCAAAGTTAAATATTTCAGTGCAATAAATTTCAACATTCAATTTAAATCTCAACATGTAGTATTCAGCAGTTATTTCATTTTAAACTGCAGTATTCAGTTGCTGATGTACATTATTAAGGCAGTGATGAACTTCCATACCCAGCGTGTCCTCGCCGCCCCCTGCTGGACGCAGCGGAACACTGCAGCCTCCCGGGCCGCCTCCTCCCGCAGGCTGCAGCCGGGGACGCGTCCAGGAGTCGGGATAGAGCGACAGGACGGTCCAGCCTGACGTCTTCACCCGCCCGGAGCTTCAGGCTGTAACTTACACCCACCGAGCCGAGATGGAGAAACAGGAGCGGGGACAGTGAGCTTCAGCTCCGGGGTGAGTTTATCCCAAAACACGGAGCGATAAATGAATCAACAGCCGCAACTCAGCGACTGGAAACAAACTTGTTAGCTTGTTGGCTAACTTTGCGGTGATGTGAGCTAACGGTTTTAGCCGTTATTCAGTCATCTGTGTGAGGACACGGTGACAGAAACGGGCTTTAAACTGTTTAGTTTAGTTTGACATTTAAACTTTAATGTCGAGGAGCTGAGATGGATCAACAGCAGCCGGACAGTTATTAGCAACAAGCTGCGGGTGAGTTGTTCAAACCCGGAGAGCTAATTTAGCTTCACGTTACTGTTGTCGGTAACGTGTCAAACAACCGACTGTAAACATCAGATAACGAAGCTGCAGCTTCACAACATCTCATCCACAGAGTCGCTGCCTCACCTGAAGCTCACCTGGAAACTTATTTATCCAACAGAGCTGGAAAGTAACTAAGTACATTTACTCAAGTACTGTACTGTAGTACAGTTTTGAGGTACTTGTACTTTACTTGAGTATTTCCATGTGATGCTACTTTCTACATTTCAGAGGGAAATATTGTACTTTCTACTCCACTACATTTATTTGACAGCTTTAGTTACTTTTCAGATGAAGATTTGACACAATGGATAATATAACAAGCTTTTAAAATACAACACATTGTTAAAGATGAAACCAGTGGTTTCCAACCTTTTTGGCTTTTGACGTCTTACAAAAAGCAGTGTGTAGTCGGGGTCACATTTCACATGAGTTGTTAACAGCTCCACCAAATAGTGATTTTTCCCTCTAAACTTCTCACATGCTTTCATTTCAATAAATGTTCAAATGATCCAATATTTCAGCAAAAATCAAAGATTAGAGAAAAAGAACTTTGTTTTTTCTTCTTTCCTCTCCCATTAATCATCTCACCACCCCTCAGATTTATCTGCTGACCCTTTGGAGGGGCCCGACCCCTAGGTTGGGAACCACTGGACTAAACTAGCTAACTGTATATAAAGTAGTGTAAACTAGCTCCACCTCCAGCAGCTACAACAGTAACATGCTGCTCTAACACTGATGCTTCACTATTAATAATCTAATGATGTCATATATAATAATATATCAGTCAGAGGGACCAAACCACTACTTTTACTGCAATACTTTAACTACATCAAGCTCATAATACTTATGTACTTTTACTGCAATACTTTAACTACATCAAGCTCATAATACTTATGTACTTTTACTGCAATACTTTAACTACATCAAGCTCATAATACTTATGTACTTTTACTGCAATACTTTAACTACATCAAGCTCATAATACTTATGTACTTTTACTGCAATACTTTAACTACATCAAGCTCATAATACTTATGTACTTTTACTGCAATACTTTAACTACATCAAGCTCATAATACTTATGTACTTTTACTGCAATACTTTAACTACATCAAGCTCATAATACTTATGTACTTTTACTGCAATACTTTAACTACATCAAGCTCATAATACTTATGTACTTTTACTGCAATACTTTAACTACATCAAGCTCAAAATACTTATGTACTTTTACTGCAATACTTTAACAACATCAAGCTCATAATACTTATGTACTTTTACTGCAATACTTTAACTACTTCAAGCTCATAATACTTATGTACTTTTACTGCAGTAAAGTACTTCTTCCTGCTTCAGAAGTTCAAATCAGATCGTCAGTAATTTAGTGGTTTTCTGTTCACTATCAACTCTTAAACCACAACAAGGACATTTTATAATTGTTTTATAACATGCAGCTCTTTGTCAAATGTTTCTTATGTGTAATAGTGTGCAAATAAAGTTAATTAGTAATTAGTTTTTGGAACAAATAGCCAGTAAATCATTAAAAAATAAGAGTTATGTATAAAATCAAATCATTTTCTCTCCTGACTGAATTGTTTAATTAGTCATCAGTACATGAATCAGTTCTTCACTCTGCAGAGCTTCGGGTCTGTTTAGTCAGCGAGCTGGAGGGAAGATAAACTCCGCTGATGTCTTCCAGATGTTTGTCTTCCTAAACGGAGACACCTGATGTGTGTGTGTGACTGTAGGAAGCTCAGCCTCCGCAGACCGAAGCCTCGCCGTGGTTGTTTCCTGGCTGCAGGCTGACGGAGCAAAACGCTGCATTATTAATGTGTGACATGATTTCCATTCAGAGCGGCTGCCGGCGCTGAAACCGGAGCCAAGTCCACCTGCTGGTTCACATGTAGACCAGCGAGCAGATACTGAGCTCAGGTCTTAGTCTGAGAAGTACTCGGATACTTTACTGCAGTATTATGAGCTCGATGTATTTCAAGTATTGCAACTGTTTATTCATCTTCTCGTCTCTTCAGGTCCTTCCTCGTCTACGAGGTGGCCGGGTGGCGTCATGGCGTCCCGGCTGCTGGACCGTCTGAAGCGCTCGCTGTTTAAAGACGGGCAGGGGGCGGGACCCGAACAGGAAGCCGGAGGCGGACAGGAAGAGGAGGAGGAGGAGGTAGATGAGGACCGCTGGGAGGCGGAGCTGGAGGAGGAGGAGGAGTGCGTGACGGAGAGGCTCGGGGGGACGCTGTGCTTCGACAGCGCAGGAGGAGGAGGAGGAGGAGGAGGAGTGGAGGACGGAGCGGAGGGCGAGGGGTCGGGGCTGGACAGTGACTCCGACTTCCTGGGAGAGTCGATGGAGGAGGGGCTTAGCAGCACAGGTGAGGTGACGCTCTGCTCGTTAACAGGTCAGCAGGTCGTTTGCTCTTCCTAAAGCTGACTCAGCAAAACCTCTTTAACCATCTGCCAATTAATCAATCAACCATCAGAGAATTAATCAGCAATTATTTTGATAATTGATTAATTAAGTCAGAGACTTTGCTGATTTTCCTTCATTAAACTAAATTAAATACAGAGGTTTGATGACATCACGGCGGGCTGTCATAGACACAAGAGAAACCAGGAAATATTCATGTTTAAGATGCTGAAAATGAAGAATTTTAGCTTTTTTTTCTCAAAGAATGACTCATGTTACGCAGCTCTGCGTGTCATGAGTTGTTGGTTTTGGGTTGATCGATGCCGCCTGTTCATGAGACTCAATAACGAGACCTGAGAGTCAAAAGAAGAACTTAACTGCTGCGAATGAAAACCTGATAAAACAGGTCGCTCATCATTTAAGAGGAACTGAGAAAACATGGCTGCAGCTGTAAACAACGTCTCACTGCAACATTCAACCTGATTATTAGAGTTTCTTTCATCATGTTCATAAATCAGAACAGACGGTTTACATGCAGCCGGTCTGTTGGATCTACACAACGTATCTGTGACTCTGATCACAAATCATGATTGTGAAGAAGGACAAAAACGTCTTGTTGTGTACATATTATTACTTCCATAGTGGACTGATAAACACCAGACCTAT
The DNA here is from genome assembly GCF_963924715.1 of Thunnus thynnus. NCBI lineage: Eukaryota > Metazoa > Chordata > Actinopteri > Scombriformes > Scombridae > Thunnus > Thunnus thynnus. The sequence continues at coordinate 34,548,447 of NC_089522.1, forward strand.
AAGACAACATATAAATACAGTATATTGCCAATAACACCTCAGACATGAGGTATATACATGTCAGTATTTATGTCTAATGTCTCTTTATTAACATTACGTTTATATTCTGATGGAAGACAAACTGTCTGTGTCTGTTTTGTACTACAGGCGTCAGCTGACTCATGTTAAATGACACTGAGTGACTGTGTGACACTTCAGTTATGAGGCATCTTCTATTTATAGGTGATGTTACACCGTCCCAACTCTCACCTGGACAAACAGCAGCAGAGAGACTCCCAGGCTGCTGCTGATGTACCATATTATATAAATATATATATATATATATAAATGATGAATTTTATTCAAGTCATTACTTCCCAATAGATGAATCATTGATCATCCTTCTGTTGTTTAATAATGATCATTGACGATGTTTCCTCAGGTGTCAACAGTGTCGTCATAGACGCAGTTCGGCCGTTGTCTCGCGCTACTCTGCTAATAAAGTTACATTTGTTTTTATTTGTCACATGTTCTTCTTTTGTCTTGTCCGGCGGGGAAAGTACATTTCTCTCCATCTCGCTGAGCAGATGTAACGCCATGAATTTAACTGATCAGTTAACTTGATCAGTTTACTGATCCAGAGATCAGTAAACAGCAGAAAGTTCATCAATATATAAAAGAGCAGCAGTTCTCAGTGTTTCAGCTCCATGTAGAGAAAAGCAGCTGATCTGACTTTATAACTACGATTAAACAGACTCAGTCACCTGACCCGTCAGTCACATGACCCGTCAGTCACATGACCCGTCAGTCACATGACCCGTCTGTCACCTGTCTCGTGCAGACACCAGTTCTGTGGGCGTGTCTCCGGTTGGCCCCTCCCCCTCCTCCCTGCTGACGCGGCAGCTTCAGGAGAGCTGGAGGAACCTGCGTGGGCTCAGCGGAGGAGGAAGCCCCGCCCCCGCCGGGCGGCGGCAGACAGACAGTTTGTTATTCGAGGTGACGGACGCCAGTGTGGTGCAAGATGGCTCCTCCAAATACGTGGTGAGTTCAGACGATCAGAAACATACAGGAAGTACTGAAGAAAACTTTGAAAACATTTAATATTTTGAGAAAAGTCATAATATTATAAAAAAATAATAATAATAATAATAATAATAATAATAATAATAATAATAATAATAATAACTTTATTTATATAGAACTTTTCTAAACAAATGTTGCAAAGTGCTTCACAAGTTAATAAAAACAAAATAAAATCCAGTAAAAACACACTCTGAACACTGGTGCATTATGGGAAATTACATAAAATTATAAAATAATGCTCTAATTTTACAAGGAAAAGTTGTGATATTATTATTATTATTATTATTATTATTATTATGAAAAATTACAAGATTATGAGATAAAATCATAATGGTTCTAAGAAAAAGTTTCCAGAAGGTCAAAATTTAAAAATATAAAGTATTTCTAGAAAAAAAGTGATATTACAAGATAAATTATAATGTTATGAGAAAAAGTTGAATTCATAATTCTATAAAATATAATTATAATAAACAACAGAAAAGTCATATTAACAAACAAAACTGAAGTTTACAAGAAAAATTCAGCTTTGAGAATAAAATGTTAAATTACACGTATTTACACTTTCAGTGTTTTTCAGTTTCCGTGTGTTTGTTCTTCTTCTTGTGGGTCATAAACACTAAATTATCCTCGTAGAAGTTTAGAGATGCAGCGAAGTCGTTCCTGTTCACCACAGTGAACCTCGTCTGATTAAGTTTTTCCTCCAGATTATTCTGGACTTACAGGTGTTACAGATTGTGAGTTTTTAGTCTTCTTCAGTCACGCTGGTGTGTGTGTGTGGTTGTACCGTCAGTGCTGCAGCAGCTGTGTGTGTGTGACGTGAACCGTAGTGCACAGCTGGATAAGTGAAAGGTTTGACCTTCTGTTGGAGGACAGAAGTCTTTAGGATTCGTCCTCTGAGGAACATGAATGTTGAGATGTTTCAGACCAGCAGGTGGCGCTGCTGCTGGTTCTGGACTCAGGATCAGTTGGTCTTGTGTCTCTCCAGCTGTACACCGTCCATGTGATCCAGTCCGGCGGCAGCGATAAGACTCCGGCCATCATCACCCGCCGGTACTCCGACTTCCAGCGCCTCCACGCCACGCTGCGCCGTAACCACGGAGACCAGATGGAGCGTGTTTGTTTCCCACGTAAGTACAGGTTACGTCATCTGTCCGAACGTCAAACCTCGATGCTGTTATCAATAAATGTGGGAGGGAAACAACAATTAATATGTTGATTATTTTCTTCATTAACTGATCAGTTGTTTGGTCCATAAAATGTCAGAAAATGTTGAAATCAATGTTTCCTAAAGATGATTATGATTGTCCACAACACAAAGATCTTCAGTTTACTGTCATAGAGACCAAAGAAACCAGAAAATATTCACATTTAAGAAGCTGCAATCAGAGAAATTGGATATTTTTTCAAAAAAAAATGACTCAAAAAAATTAATCAATTATGAGAATAGTTGGTGATTAATGTAATAATTTGGCTAATCAATAATCGACTAATGGTTGCAGCTCTAGAGGGGAACATCAAGGTGTTTCTGCTCCTCTTCCTGCTTCCTGTTTATCGCAGCAGTTATTGAAACTTCCTGTTTGAATCCTCGTAGGAAAGAAGCTGCGTCGGAACTTCACGGCGGAGACGATCGCCAAGCGGAGCCGAGCGTTCGAACAGTACCTGTCTCACCTGTGCTCGCTGTCCGCCCTGCGGGGGGCGCTGTGCGTCCGCCAGTTCTTCTACCTGAGCGACCTGCAGACCGGACAGCTGCTCATCAGGTAACAACACATCATCGTCGGCGTACGGTCAGAGATGAATCTGACATTCAACCGGTACAATAATCCAAAACATGTCAGAAAATAATCGGAACATTAATGATCATTTTGTTAATGTAAAGGTAGAGAACATTAGCCTGTTAAACTTCCCAAAATATGTGGAATCTTTTTTCCATTTAACTCATAAAGTAGAAACTTTCATCTGAACTCAAGAAGCGTCACAAGACCCCGAATTCTGTCCCTTCATGGTACCGATTCAGAGCTACCAGATATCAAAACATGAGCTCCATGTTTCAATAATAAAGTAGGAAACCATGTTGTTGTCTAGTAAAAGATCAGATCTGAACCAGTAAGAATCCAGAGTGTTTTTATCTTCAGTTCCTCTGTTTTGTGCTGAAAGAAGAAACCAGGAGTGAAACGAGCAAAATGGTTTTGTCATGTGAGCAGTTCTGCCTGATGATGTCACAGCAGACGTTACTGTGGAGAAAAAAACTGTATCAAATGTAAAAAAACACCAAAAAACTATTAAAGAGGATTAAAGAGACTAAAGAAACCAGAAAATATTCACATTTAAGAAGCTTTAATCAGAGAATTTGGTCTTTTTATTCTTAAAAAAATGACTCAAAACCGTTCTCTCTGATGTTACATTTATTCTGTTCTCACTCTTTTTTTATTTTCTTGCACAGTAAGGAACCGATAGTCAGTATTGATAACGTACCAGATCAATTAGCAGTATTAGCAGTATCCGTCCTGCTCTGGGAGGACAACTGAAACTAAACAGCTGATCGTTTACAATAAATTACTTTCTTTTGACATTAAAATAACAATAAATTATAGGGATGCACGATATTATCGGCACATCATCGAGCTCTAAAATGAAATATCAGCATATCGGATATATCAGCAGATCCAATATTGTGCATCCCTAATAAATTATATTTGAACCTTTGACCTGTAAATATAAAGTTTATATATGTTTAGTGTGTTTGCTTCTGAATAATTTGGTAAATAAATATAAAGACTTTCTAGTTTTTCAAGTCTTGTATCTTCAGAGTTTGTCTTGTCTCGTTGAGGGTGGGACGTTACCAGGAGGCCTTGGGTCCGCTGCTCAACGCCAAGAGACTGCAACACAAACTGGGCTGGGCGAGTTACTATGACAACCAGGCTCAGACCCCACCCCCGGCCTCCTCCCATTGGTTCTTCACTCTGGTGGGGCTGTCCTGCTGTTTCCAGGAAGTGGACCAGCTGGAAGAGGCTCGGGATCACTGTGACCACGCCCTCCGTGTCCTGACCCCGCCCACTCCGCCGCCGCCAGAGACTCACAGCGGCACAGCAGAGGACAAGCCCCTCCCACAGTCTGACGCCTCACAGGCGCACGTGGACAGGCCACACCCCCTCCTGTTGCCGCTGTTACGGGCGGTGGTCCGGCTGTCGTGGCAGACGGGGAAAGACAAGCGGCAGTGGGAGGAGCTTCTGCAACAGCTGGAGGAGCAGAGGGCGGGGCTAGACAATCAGCCAACCGTCAAAGAGTTCCTGGTCAAACACAACCTGCAGGAAGGCGAGGGGGAGGGCTAAACACACACACACACACACACACACACACACACACACACACACACACACACACACACACGGCGAGTACAATCACTATCCTACGACGGGCGTCACGACCAGTTCAGAGAATAAGGTTGGAATATTTAGAGGAAAAAGTCGTAATCTGAGAAAAAAAATTAATATTTCAAGAAAAAGTCAAATATTTTGTGTAAGTTGTAACAAAGTATTTAAAAAAATGCTGCTTTGAGAAGAAAATGTCAGCTTCTGATTGGACGGTGCAGATCTGATTATATGTTCTTATATAATGTTTAACTTTCTTAACAAAATTATCACATTTATTAGACGGCTACGTCCTTTATTATTATTATATATCTCATAATATTATGACTTTTTCTCCAAATATTTCAACTTAATTCTCTTAAGTCTCATTTTTTTAATCCAAACGTGTCTGATATTCTGTTACACTATGCATCATTTATTCAATCCTACTTTTAGAGCCTGAAACTGGCTCAGCGACGCTCCGATGAGGTTTTTTCACAAGTTTTCCTGCTTTATTCCAAAGTGCGAGTTGCAGCTCTGACTGCACGATAATCCTAAAAAAAAATAATCCCGGAGCCGTATTCACTGATAGCATCAATTTAAGAGTTGGTTTTAGAAATGTGTGACAGGAAAACATCTCAGCACTTAGAGAACCTTCAGCGTCGGGATGATGGTTAGAATAAAGACTTTGTGTTTGATCTGAGCCAATAAAACCAGTTTAACAGACACAGACTGACTCCACCGGTGAGGTTTCTAGTTTTTGACCAATAGAAACGTTCATGTCGGTTTCTCAGTGAACACGACGGTGGAAATATTAAAAAGTTAAAGTAACAATCTTAAAGATCTTCCGTTGCGTTCTCTCTGGCGGCGCCGTGTGGCGGTGAACGGTAACTGCAGCTGTGAAATCTTTGAGATTATTACTTTAAAGTATATTTCTGGATTCCTCTAAACACTGAAACAGATAATTTCCCTCCGTCACTCTGAAGCTGGATTTATTAACAGATTTTGCTGTTTTTTTAACTTTTAGACACAAATCGAGACCAAAACAACTGTGATTGGTCAGTTTAGGCTGTTTGTGTTGATGCTGGTGGAGATCGTTGAGAGTGAAGATATTTAACAATATTTTTATTGATTTTTTAAACAGTGAAACAGAGTTTACAGGCCTCAGTAGACGGGTTACCCCTGAATTCCTCCGGGACCGCTCTGACGTGACTGCCGGAGCTGATCACGGCCGCTCGATTCCACCGGCGCCGCGTTGCAGAAGCGTCCCAGAAGCGGAAGATAGGCGCCTCGTCTATTTTTTTATGGAGGCCGCGTCAAGCAGCACAGAGCAGATCGAGCTGGACAGGAAGTCAGACACAGATACAGCATTGAGTGTCCGGTATATTTTCAAAATAAAACACCCCGTGGTCGTATATCAACAATAAACGTAATTAAGTTTCTGAATGTGGCTCAGAAGATTATTTTCTATGTTTGATTAACAAAACAAACATCTTTGATTTTAGGGACAAAAAAATGATTTTATTGCACTTTTTTCAATCATGAGTCAGCAGGTTGTCTGCATGTTTCCAGGATGTAACAGTCAGTTCAGGATCAGGAGGTTCCTGGTGGTAAATATGTGTTTTACATGGATGCGGTTGCTATGGAGACCTGTGGTTTCACTGGTTCTGCTGGATAAGGGACAAAAATAGATGTGAAGACTTGATTTACATCAGCAGCAAAGAGGTTTTTGTTTCTGATGTGGAATCAATAAAATAATTGATAAGGGACGACACAAAGTTATTAGCACATTAACCTTCACGCAGGGAAAAACTCTACAGCGATGAATTAGATCAATATATAGTTACAGACTATGCACGTGTACAGATTTATGCACTAATCATGTCGATGAGTGTTCAAGCTGCTGATTGGAGGAAACTGTTCACATCATCAATCAATCATACAAAATGTGATAATTGATTTGTTTTGGGTTCAGATATCTTCCAGCGTCCAGCTGAGAGCACTACTCACGTATAACGTTCTGCACAGTTTATATTCAGCCGCAGCTCTGTTACTTCCTGCTTCTTCTTCTTCTTCTCTGCTTCCTGTAACTGGACTGATGAGAGCTGGACGTAGATGTTTGTTTACAAAACAATATATATTTTTTTCTTCTGCTGATCATTGCGAAGCTTCAATGAACTGTAGCTGCTGTTGAAATGATGAAACCGGTTTATAGTTTGATGCTCTGACATGAGTCACATGACGTGTTTCAGCCCGAGATGATCGTTTCTCTCCCGGCGGGACGCAGATGTTTTATCCTCCGGTCTTTCCCTCAGTGTTTCCTGTTTGTCTCCACCTCATTAACAAATAATAGAAGCAAAATTTCCTCCTTAAAAATGTGGATTTTCTGATTTCTGATATCAATATTTCACTATTTGTTGCTCAAGAAAACCCAAATCATTCAATATTTGCCCAAAATAATGTTTCTACTAATCAGACACAAACAGAAACCTCAAACCTTATTTAGCATTTATAATCATTTATAAACATTAATAAATGGTTATAACTCACTATAATGTAGTTATAAACAGCTGTGAGGCTGCAATATAAACATATGAATACAAATATAGTAAAACAAAATGTAATAAATAGCAGATATATTGTTGAGTATTTGTTGTAACTTCATTCTGGTGAGTTATAAACATTCAGCTTTTCATTTACTGCTGCCTGCTTGTGAAATGTTTTTACTTTAAAGGTTTACATCACGTCACTTAAAGACATTTTCATCATTGAAACTGTTTGAAATGCAGTTTGAGCTCCGTCATGTTTTTCTTTAAAAAAGATGTTTATTTCAAAATGACACAAATATCATCTTCTTCTATCAAACTTCAGCACGTTCACCTGTTTGCTGTCTGCAGACATCGAGGTGAAACTGGTGTGAAACTGGTGTGAAACTGGTGGAAACGCAGCCTCTCCGTCATGTCTAGACTCTTTTTTTTTTTAAATGTGGATTGAAGTGTAGCAGCGCTGCTTCATAGAGCTATATACAAGTATATTTTTAAGTGTATTTTATGGAATAAATCTGTTACAAACTCCAGATCTGTCTTCTTTCTTCATTTCTCCAGTATTTTACAACACAGCAGAGACTCACGGAAACTGGTTTTTACATCAGACTGGTGTTTAGAGAACGTTGGACTGGACTGAAGATTGAATTGAATTGTTGAACAGTTTGGTTTCACTGAGATAATCTGTTAGATTCTATAATTTATCTTTTACATTTAAAGAATAATTCTGCTGATTTTCTATATTTGACAACAATGAACTGATCTACTGACCAGTATCGTGTTTGTATCAAAGCTGCACTGGGTCACATGTTCCTTCATCACGTTGGTTTGTTTAGAAACGGCTCCAAAGACTAACAGCATCATGTTTTCAGTCTCCAGAGAGTAGTTCTGTGTACGGCAGACGCTACTGAGCATGTGCAGGAACGTGGTTCTGTTTACAGCTTGTTGTGCTGCAGATAAACAACCTCTGACTGAGGAACTTACAGTGTCGTCGAAGGTTTTTCACTCATTGACGTGTTTTTAATCAGACGGTTGACCAAAAGTCGTTACTGAGTTCAGAAATGAAAGAATCAGTATTGTGATGATGTGACCTTGTTCTTTAAGGATGTTTTACCTTTTATCAACTGACAGTTTATGATAAGTTGACATTACAGGAAAAAGACATCAGTCATTTCAACAACAGATTATTATTATTATTATTATTATTATTATTATTATTATTATTATTATTATTTCAGACATTCTGACTCGTTAAAGCAGGAAGAGCACAGCTGTAAACAACAACAACGATGGCTCCCAGTCAGCATGTTAGTGAGTGAGCACACAGCCGTCATTAATGTTTTTAATATTTATATTGTTTTATAACTTCTGTTATTTTTGTCCAACAGCTGTAATGTCACATGGTCACCAGCAGATGTCGCCCTGCTTCAGCACATCATCATCATCAGTTTTACTGTCAGATTCCTCGAGTGAGACGTTGGAACAAACTAAATATTTTATTATTTACTGAACTAGAAGCTTCACTGCCTTCAATGTTTCTGTTCATGTGACAATAAAAGCTCTTGAATATCTTTGTGGAGACATTTCTAGAAATATTAACGCACCTTTTCAGACAAATGTGATGGCGAACGCTCTGACTTCTGCCACTATTTCCTGTTTCTCTCTCTTCCCTGCAGACACCTTGTGTGTTTTCCTCTCTGGCTGCAGGTTTAATGATCTTCCTCCTCCAGAACAGAGGATGGTCTGAGAACTCCTCACCAAGAGGGATCTTTCTGCCAGATCTTCCTCCTCTATTTGCATTTATCTTAAAGTGAATGAAACAAATCTCTGAGCGTTTTATTTCTTCACTCTACCTCACATCCTTGTTTTGGTTGTTTTATTGGTGATCTGAGAAATGCTGCTTGATAGTTTCAACCTGAAAGCTCCCGACACCATCAACAGCATCTTTAAATCTATAAATATTAAAAGGTTTCGTAGTACAACTTTGTTTTCTTTGACCCTGTAGAGGTCAGTAATGAAGCTCAGAGAATCCAGGACTGAAATGGTGAGATGTGTACATGTCAAGTCAATTTTATTTATAAAGCACCAAATCATAAAAGAAGTTATCTCCGGGCTGTTTCCACATAGAGCAGGTCTAAACCGAACTCTTTAATATACAGAAACCCAACATTCCTCCACGAGCAGCAGCCAGTAAAATCACTTTAACAGGAAGAAACCTCGAGCAGAACCGGACTCCGGGTGGACGACCTGGAGCTGCTCCATAACAACCATAACATCAGCCGTACTGAGATATGTGACTCAGTCAGCTCAGTGAACCCAATTTAAGAAGCGTCTTTTACTTTATAAAATGTGTAGATATGTTATCTACATTTGTAAATACTGACCTCGCTGTTCAATTCATTTGATTAGCAGAGTGGCTTTTTGAGTGGTTCTTGGATCTTTGGCTACTTTTCTGACTAATTTTCTTCCTGCCTGGTCAACAATATTAGGAGGAGCTCCTCTGCGTGGCCGGTTGATGGTGGAGTGTTAATGGTCCCAGTGGTGCTTATGGGAGTAGAGGAATCAGTCGGCTGCTCAACAGTCTCACTCTTTGCCTCTAATCATCATGAGATGGATATGTGACAGTTTGTTAAACCTTTTTAAAGGAGTGGAAGCGCTAACAGCCACATGCACTAACCAGCTGATTCTAATTAACACAGGTAAGAGGACTAATTAGTGGAATCACCTGATTCAGAGCTTTTTCCTGTCATTCCAATTTAATGCACATAACTTTTTTATTGATCAGACTGTTAAGATTTCTTTAGCTGTGTCTCTTTACTGACCAATGTTTGGTCTTTATTTCATGAGTCGCTGCACTGGAAATATGTTTAATGAAAAACAAGCTGACATGTTGAATACTTATTTCCCCCCCCAGTGTATTTTTACCATCGTGTTGTAATGCAGGAGACTCAGATCCTCCATCAGTTTCATCTCTTTGCACCTTTTCTCCGTGACCTCCAAATTATAGTGAGTCTATATTTCTCGTCAGGCTATAATCAATATTCTCAGATGCCTAATCCGTCTGTTGTGCTGTAACTAGAATGCTGATAATGAATAGTCTCTCTATGTCGGTTTCAGACATGGTTGACTCCAGGCTATAGTGGCATAATCTTTTATTTAGGCGAAATCAGCTTGTAAATTGTGTCATAGCCACTGATTGTCTACTATCAGTTCTCTATGTAGTCTGATACTTGGCCTAATAGTCCTACTGTTGCTTTAAGATTGGACCTTCTCTCAGGCTACTAATTAATTATATTGTCATTACTTGACAATATAACAATAATATGTATGATAATATAGAACCACTATGTAGACTATTAAAAAGTGTCCTGATGACTTCTGTTGTGATTTAGTGCTTTATAAATAAAATTCAATTGAATTGAACTGAATTAGATCAATGAATCAAATCTCAGTTGACTGGCACACATTCACGTTAGCTGCCTCCACAAGTCGACGTTAGAATAACACCAAAATAACAAAATACCCCAAACCCAAACAGCAGCAATGTTTGTGTGTAGTGGTGCTGAAATCTCATTAATTAACATATTCTGTTATTTGTTTAGCAGATGTCAATATAACCTGTAACATATTTTACAAACTGCAGATGGTGAAATGACTTGAACTAATTTTCAGTCATAAGATTTTTTTTTTTTTTTTTTTTAATCCCTGCAACAGGAGACTGTGTTGAGTTCAGTGTTTTATTACAGCATGAAAATAGATTCTGAGATATATGGTATGTATTGTTTTCCACAGGTGTGACTCACTCTGACAGCTGCACGGTGATGAAACGTCACTGAGTGGTGCAGATGGAGTCTCATCCTGCACTCAGAGTCGGTCCAGGTGGTTTTTAATGCTGCTGCTTCTCTCTCTCTCTGCACAGCTGACGAGGGTTATAGCCGTAAATAAGCCCCCGTCGTCCTCCACAAAACATCACCATGGTGACAAGGCCAAGAGCTGAGAGATCAGCTGCTGTAGAAACACCGGTTGCTATAGCAACGGTCACAGAGCAGCACTGAAGAGCCAACATGGCTGTCAGTGGAAAATCCAAACTCAGAGCTGTCAGTCAGCGTTCACAGCTGTTTCCTCACACGTCACCCCCAAAGACACTGAAGAGCGAATGTGTCACAACCTTTTAAAACATATATACAACAAACAGCCTCAACACTGAAGGAAGTAGCCTTTCACTTCCTGGAAGTGACCTACTGTTTTAATTACATACAGCTTGAAGCTGCATCGTTTGGAGTCAACGTTCAGCCTGTCCAATCAGCAGACATCATGTTCAGCCCTCAGTCTCTCTCTACTGTTGTTTCATCTGCTGTTATCAGTCCTTAAATATCCAAACAGGAAGCACCTCGACAATGTTGTTTATACTTGCACTGTAAAAAAAACTTACTGTAATTTTACAGTAATTAACTCGCAGTAATTGACAAGTAACTTACTGTAAAATAAATTACAGTAAATGTACTGTAATTGCAATTGTAAAATGAAACAGTAATTTAATGGTAGTGTATCTACTTTTACGGTAGCTGTACGTAACTGTAAAATAAAATACAGTAGTTTTACTGCACCAGACATAATGCAGTAAATTGGATCACAGTTATTCATGTAATGCTGCAAACTTTCAAACCACAATTTAAATTTCAATAAATGAGTACAGGACCAACTCCTTAACCCTTTCATGCATGAATTATGATAACTTCAGTCAGGATTTTTATTCTAGTGTTTTTATTCCTCTTTAGGCATGAAAAAAAAAATTAAACACGCGTTTTTCAAGGAGTTTGTCCAACTTAGTGAACAGATGATTAATTGTCATTTTCTCCAAACATAAAATCAATACTTGGAAATTTTAACAGTTGTATTACTCCTTAGTTGTTATTTGATGTTACAAAATTTTATTTACCTGCAAGGGTCTATTACTATAGAAGGATCAGCAAGATATTCCTGAGCTGTTGAGCCGACAGGCGGCCATCTTGGTTTTGAGTAATTTGTGTTGCACTTACAAAGGCCGGCCAATGGATGGCAGCGTATGGGATGACACACTAGAGTCCACTGTGTTGGCTGATGTGCAACTATACCATTAAAACCCCATGCATATATAAGAAAACGGCTTTTGAACAGCTGTCCGCTGTAGTGACCACTATGCATGAAAGGGTTAAATGACAATTATTTATTGACTGTTGAACAGCAACTACGTTTTAATAAACTAAGAAGCATTGCTTCATTTCACCAAATCCAGACTGTCCAAAGCTTCAAATGAAGAAAATATCAATGAAAACCAAAATGTCACCAAAATCAGAATTAGATTTATAACCTCAAACTGAGTAATTTAAAGGATTAACGGATGTGAATCCACCAAACGAAGGCTGGAGTTTATACAACATGTAATATTTAGTCAAGATCATTTTTGGTGACGTTAGAGGAATTATATGTATTTGTTGACTTAACATGAAATTTTAAGGCGTTGCTTTCATTCATATTTTTAAACATTTCAATAAGGAGAGATCAGGTGGAAGTGCATCATGATATTTATTGATGTTAGCGACTCCATCGATGTGCAGAATCTTCATAAAGTCCACATGAAGGCAGGAGATAGACGGGTCCTGCTGGTGGATCACGGAGGTCACGGAGGGCGCTGACGGGGGAGAACGGCAGCGATGCAACGATATTTAAAGAACAGGAAGAAAGATGATTGGTCAGATACGGTGACGTGAAATAGACGCAGTGGGACATGTATATAGATTAAGTTACATTTCACCTTGTAGGTTGAAATTATTGTGTATTTTGGTGTTTAAGAATTATCAATTGTACAAAAGGCTGAATTAATGTACAACTACAGTTATTATCATCATCACTGCTGCAGGATTTGATAACGAAGGTTCACATTAAGCTGCTACACCAGTCGTCTGTATCACAGTCTGTTTAAGTCGACGAGGAGGATCAAGTTCAGTCTAGTTTTAAAGTTCTCAGACGTGCAGACTGAACGGAGACAGCACACATGTGTGTCTGTGTTTTCCCATCATGCTTTGATTCCCCAAAGCTGCATTAGGCAATATTCTGGGAGCCAGCTGTCCTCTCACACTGGATTTATAAACTCTGTGCAGCCGAGCGTCTCGTCCCTGTTTGTCTCCATATCAGGGCTGAGATGATGAATCATTAATACTAAACTTTAATCCTAAAATGACTTCACTGCGTAGTTTTTGTTTCGTCACAACAAATAGAAACAAACATTTTAGAAATCTCCAAAATTTCCTAATAATTTCCTGATGAGTTTCCTGGAAATAAACGATGTAATTTGGTAAATTATACAGTAAATAACGAGGCTGAGGACTGACAGTCTGTAATTAATGCAAAGCAGCTCAGTGGTCGACACAGTTCAGCACGGAGCAGGATTCATGTTTCCAACAGTAAATGTAGAATTAGGCAAGGAAATTTCTATTTTCTCTATAATTAGTTACCAAATTTAAGAAAACTAAGGAAGACATTACAGATCATTAAAATAAAGTCTTACTGACATCACAAAAAATGAGAATTAACTGTTAAATACCTTCAAATTACTTTTTCCAGGGTATTAGAGTAAAATTAAAGGAGTTGTAAAATAAAGTGTTAGTGGAATAATCAACATGTAAAACTGTTATCTGTATTTAATAATTAATAATAATAGAAACTCAGTTCATTGAAATAAATGAAACTGCAAGTGTGGTTTGAAAATGATGATTTCACTTCATTATTAATAATTATATAATCGTTTTAGTCACTAATATTAATGTCTAAAGAGTCTTTTAAAGGGTCTTTCCTCTGATTTTTACCCGTCATGCGGCGGTTAATGTACCCCTGATGATGTCACAGTGATGTCATCAGGGTTTATTCCAGACTACAAAGTCTCACCAGAAGGTTTTGTGTTACAAAGAGGAGTTTTAAAAGAAAAAGATGTTGCTGTAGGGTCTAACAAAGAAATGCATTGTGGGAAACGTAGTCACAGAAAGTTAAACTCACAGCAGATGTGTTTCAATGTTCACAGTTTACTGACGTTGTTTTACACGAGTTCTGGGTGACGAGATCCATCAGACGTCTCTCGCTGCCACTCAGAGACGACAGTTTCACGCACGTCATGATTCACATTTCATGTACAGTTGTGAGGTCACAGGGTGCATGAAAACAGAAATACATAAAACCTCGTCAAACCAGTCACTCAACGCTTCCTGTCTCATCATGAGCTCATCACACACACACACACACACACACTCATAACCTCCCTTACTGCTGTAAGACGTTACAGCGCAGATGTACAGAAGACCAGCAGTCCAGACTTCATCCAGGACTGGACTCCCAAAACCTGAAAAACAAAACCTCAAATACTAACTTTTACTCCGAGAGAAGAGTGAAAAAAGAAAGAAAAACTTTTTAAAAACTTTGTAATCTAAGTTTTAATCCTCAAGAAGGAAAATGTGAGAAGAAAGTAGATTTGTTTTTATACTTTTACTCTCCGATAACCTCCTTAAACAAAAAGTTCAACACTTTGGAAAATATGCTTTTTCTCTTCTATTCTCACACACTGTAGTATAGACGGTGTATATAACCAGATATAGATGTTAATCAGTGAGCTTTACAGGTGTTAGCAGAGCCAGGCTAGCTGTTTCCCACCGCTTTCAGTCTTTATGCTAAGCTATGCTAACCATGTCCCGACACACAGACATGAGACTGATGTACATGTATCTTAACATCTCCGTTTTGTTGAGACAGAGCGAATAAAAGCCGAATTACAACCAGAATTCCTCTCGAACCTTTTCCAGAAAATCATTTGTAAAAACACAAATAAGTAAAATACAGGTTGGAACAAACATTCAGCGGTTTGTCTGGTGGTTCGCTCTACACATCTCAACAACAAATGATCTAATGATGTTGTTTGTTCAATATTTCAATTTAATGAGCACATTTTCCCATTAGCTCGAGCCCTTTGTTGATAATAACAACTTTATTTGTAAAAAAAAAAAAAGCAGCTCAAAGTTTTTTAAAACAAAAAGGAAATTACACACATCAAAAAAGACCTAAAAGATATAAAATGAAGATAAAAAACATGTAAATGTACTTAAGATGGAAAATAAAACCCACCTGATAATACAAATAATACAAATAATATAAAATAATATAAAGTGAATACACAGGATGCATAATATGGAAAATAAAACCCGCTGACACATAAAATAGAAAACATACTGAAAAATAATAATAATAAAATAAAAACAAAGTTAAAACATAGAAGTTATGAAGTAAAATAGAACATTTATAAAGAAGTGCAGTAGTGTTTCAGCAGACGGAGGTAAAGCTGAAGAGATGAGTTTTAATTTTCTGCTGCTCTCTGATTGTTGGGGCGGTTTCTGTTTTTGGGCGTAATTAACGAAAGATATTTTAAACTCCAGGAACAATTTTTATTTTTTGCCGAATGAACTTTGGACAACAAACAAAAAAAACTGGAACAATCATGTTTTTACCAACTCAGGTGACATATTCATGGTTTTATTTCCTCAAACTTGAACTGTTGTAACATCTTGTCGACCTGCTTCAGCGCTCTTCCCAGTTTCAGCCTCTTTGCACTGGTTACCAGTTTCTTTTAGAATGCATTTTAAAGACTTTACAAACAGACGACATCAGCGAACTCAGTGATGGGCAGCGTTCGGCTCTGAGGTCAAAGGTGATGCAGCTAGTCTTATTTGTTTAAATAATACAACTCTGTCCTGCTGATTTTAAGTTTATTTTATTAGTTTCACTTATTTTGGATGATTCATTTGTAAATTTCTTTGAGCTGATCTTTAACTGTGTGCTTGTATTCTGCTGTTCTTGTGTTTTTTTTTTGCTTTAATACACTATATAAATAAAAGTATCTCATTGAGTTACAGAAGCTAATGACATCAGGACATCTCTCTATAAGCACATTTCCCAAAATGTTGAACGTTCCTTTCAGGTGAATCAAAACAGGACACAAGTTTAGAAGAAGTTGGCAAAATCTCATTAAATGTTTGGAGAATCAGTCACAAAATGTCTTAAAACCTTATTTTTCTTTTCTCCAGCAGTTCTCTTCAGTGTGGGAGGATTTCTGAGACTCAGAGCTTTTGTCAGAGCAACAGACTGAAGCTAGCTGCGCTCAGTTAGCTGCTTAATGAAGCATTTTTAACCCAGTTCCTCGTCTTTATCAATCAAATTCAGCTGCTAGTAACCTGCTGCTCTGACTGATCAGAGTTATTTATCTCCGTTATGTTAAGTAAAAGTCCAGAATGTGACTTCAGCACTTATGACATTTTGGGCAAATGTTGACATGTTTGTTCTATGCTAATCAGGAGTTAGCATGCTAGGTTCAGACTGTAATAATAAAGCTTATTTGCTAACAGTTGATTGTACACTAACATCTACATACTGTACATACAGTAGCATAGCAGGACATTGGTGAGAAGCAGAAGTAATCCACTCAAGGCAAAATAAAGGATATAATATATAAAAAATTAATATGATTATAAAATATACTTTTACATCATACAATGTAGATCGTCCACAAACCAAAATTACACAATATTTTTTGGCTAAACACTACTATCAAGTTAGTATCAAACTTTATATTCTCTTTCTTGCATGGCCACACACACACACACACACACACACACACACACACACACACACACACACACACACACACACACTTCAGGATATCTTATATTTCCTCAAAACCCCAACAGAATATGAAAATAAATGGGCATTTCCTTATATTTAACAAAATTGCATTGAACAGTTTCAGTATTTGACACATTATTACATCATAACATTTAACCCTGATTAACTTTTTTTTTTTTTTTAGATTAATCCACCAAAAATATCCCTCCATCCATATCTTCCAAAGGTACCTGTAATCATATTATTATTATTATTATTGTTATTATTATAGCAGCCCATGTGACAAGATAGCAGATCTATCACCAGTGTAACGAACAGTTGTCCGTTACTCCTCCACTGTTCACATGACGAATCAGATGACAAACTCAATTTAAAACTACCTGAAGTGAATCACTGAGAGTCTGACAGGCTGGATAAAAACATCCTTAAATAAAGTACCTTCATTTGGTTGAATTTGCTGCTGATATCTAATTCTTCTCTTCTTCTAACTAAACTTTAAATGTAGTGATATGTACCTGCTTTAGATGGCAATATTGTGTTTCCACAATAACTGTGAAGAAATGAAACGTATTAAGAGAAGCTCAACATTTTAGGTAAAAAAAGCACAATTTGCTTTCTTGCTGAAAATGAAAAGACAGATACGAGTTGTTGAAGGAGAGTAATTATAAGCACGTCACGTTTGTGCGAGGCTATTAGAAAAGTAATACCTTCACACTTATTTGAAACGCTGTCCTGATTAAATACAGTAAGTGTGCAAGAATGATACCACTCTCATATCTGTGCATCAAATATGAAACTACACTAGATGTTAGCTTTCTTAGAAAAAGACTGGAAGCTTGTGGAAACGGCTAGCATGGCTCTGTCGAGTTAAAAATATCCACCTACCATATTAAAACTCCTTATTTATCTTCTACTGGTCCTTTATGCAGCCCCTCAGTTCAGCCTCTGTCTGAAACAGGCTGTTTTAGCTCCTGTCTCTTTAAGGCCCGCCTCCTGATGAGCCCACTCTGCTCTGATTGGTCAGCTTCAGGAAGCTTCCTCCGGCTCCGGAGGCTACGTAAACAAACTATAGTAGCAGGATTTCACTTCTTTTTCTCCTTCTTTACTCCAAACGTCAACTTCTCAAATCCATAAAAATAATAAATTGTGGTTTTATATGCTGGAATATTTCTAGCAGTTTCCTCCTGCTTCTGGTCTTTGCGCTAAGCTAACCACCTCCTGGCTGTAGCTTCATATTTAACAGTCAAAAATTATAGCTGTATCATATCTTCTCATCTACTCTAAGCAAGAAAGTGAATTTAAAGTGAAGTGAAAAGCTTATTTCACAAAATTTGAGCTTTTCTTTTTACGATAAAGAATCTAGTGATTCTGATTTTTGGCATAGGTCACAACAGACCAAACGTTATGTGCTAAACAAAGATAGAAATCATCTTCAAGCAGCTATAATCAGTAAATGCAGCAGAATGCAGGACTAACTTTTCCAAAATGGAAACTCATTTGCACTCAGTGCCGCATGGAGACTTATGAGCACTCGTGGCTTCTCTTTTATTTACACTCCAGACCTGTGAACACGTGGAGATTTTTAAGTGGTAAAGAGAAACTGGAGAAAGAACAACAGTGTGGTGAAACAGCATCTCAGAGGATTTAGAGGCGGTTTGATCATAAAGGTGCAGAAATGCTCCAACAAGCGTTCAGCGAGCAGAGCCTCTCGATAGTTTGGTCATTTTGAAGAGTCGACCGTGACATTTTATGGCACACAGACGGAAACAAAGGCAGTGAACCAGAAAAAAAGATGGAGACACGTTTCCACAAGGCAACACAACCAATCGTGTGATATTTCAAACCAGTCACAGGCGGTCTGGTGTGTGAAGAATCCGACCAGTCCACCCAGTGAGTGTTAACATTGCAGTTTGAAGTCCTTTCATTTGTTCAAAACTGCAGAAATGAATGTCCGTAGGGAGAGTTGGATCAGAGGTTCTGGTCAGACAGTAGAGTTGGTTCAAATGGAATCAGTTTCTTCAGGGTTGGTAGGATTGTCATATTTATTTATGCTTCATGTTAATTTCAGACTTTTGCCTGGAGAGCATGTTGGTAATTTTCCTCCTGAGTCCCAGTATTAGATTTGGCCACATTTACCTTACTTTCAGTTCTTCAGATGTTAACAGATGTCTGACACATTAAAATAA
This sequence comes from Thunnus thynnus, assembly GCF_963924715.1. Classification (NCBI taxonomy): domain Eukaryota; kingdom Metazoa; phylum Chordata; class Actinopteri; order Scombriformes; family Scombridae; genus Thunnus; species Thunnus thynnus. The sequence goes on from NC_089522.1 coordinate 34,567,284, forward strand.
GTCAGAATCACCGATCAGACGGAGGTCCAGATTCACTACGATAGTGTTGTGAGACCAATTCAACTGTATTTTGTCAATTAAAGTTCTACTGAAGCTTAAATTGTACGTTCAGCGTGTTGGTCTGTATGATGCTGATCATGAACGTCCAGGTGGACGTGTGGACATGTGTAGACGTCCACATGCAGCCCAAAATGTCAAAAAATCTGTCTGTTCTTCTGTCTGTCCTGCTGTCCTTCTGTCTGTCCTTCTGTCTGTCTTGTCTGTCCTGCTGTCTGTTCTTCTGTCTGTCCTGCTGTCTGTCCTGCTGTCTGTTCTGTCTGTGTCCATGTTGGTTTTGAAGTAAAGTCCTGTAAGGGCTTTAAGCTGCAGCAGCTAGGTTATTAACTTGGACTGACTGTAGATCTCTCATCACTCCTGTTTTACTGCATTGGCTACCAGTGAAGCTCAGGATTGATTTCAAGATTCTTTTAATCACTTATAAAGCCTTACATGGTTTAGCTCCTGCCTATATTTCCAAGCTACTAAGCCCTTATATTAGCAAGCGGTCACTTAGGTCTTCCAACCAAAACTTGTTGGCCGTACCACGTGCCAAACAAAACACCAAAAGCGACTGTGCTTTTGCTGCACCCAGACTTTGGAACAATCTCCCCACTTCCATCAGATCAGCTGAGTCTGTTGACTGCTTCAAAAAACACTTGAAAATCTACTTTTTTAGAATGGCTTTTTCATAACATTCAATAAATTCAAGTGTGTGCTCTGGGTGATGACTGTATGCTTGCTGTGCTCGTATGTGTGTGATGTCTGTATGTGTTCTTGAATGTGTCTTTTATGGTTTTTGTGTCCCAATGTCAATGTAAAGCACTTTGTAACCTGTGTTGAAAAAGGTGCTATATATAAATAGTTTTCCTCACTTACTTACTATATGCTAGTTTTAAAATTGCATAAAAGTCTGTGCAGTCACAAAGAGATGCTAGTATTGCCAAACTCACTCTGCAGCTTTTAGGCTCTTTTAGCTCAAAGTTTTGGTTCTTCAGCAGCAGACAGGCTGTTTAGTTGAGTCTTTCAGGCTCATACCAACCGCCAACAAGCTCTTGTCATTTCAGAAAGTTTATTGCTTGATTGTCTGACTTGTTTCTTAAATGTTTTTGGTTGTCTGACTGCTGTTTGTCCCCACTAGCTATCCTGCTTACCTGCTACCGTAAGCTAACCAAGCAAGAGAGCTCACAGACTCGTGAGTCTTAATACTTCTCTATAAAAGATTATTGATTTACAGCAATATCCACTGGGAGCCGTCTTGCTAAGTGTTGCTAATTGGGTGTGTCCTTGATACATATAGCTTTGTCTTCAAAGAATAGTAGCGCCGCAACGATTAGTCAACAATTAGTCGATTAATCGATGAGTTGCCAACTATTAAAACAATTGCCAGCTGTTTTGATAATTGATTAATCATTTTGACAAATGTCCAAATGTGAATATTTTCTGGTTTCTTTAGTCTCCACAGTAAACTGAATATCTTTCGGTTGTGAACAAAACAAGACATTTGTGGACGTCATGTTGGACTTTGGGAAACACTGATCAACATTTTTTGGACAAAACAACTAATCGATTAATCGAAAAAATAACTGACAGAATAATTAATAATAAAATTAATCATTGGTTGCAACCCTACAAAATAGTGTAATTTAATTTATACACTGTAAAGGAAGACTAACGACAACTTTGGTAAAGTTGATAGTGATCCAAATAAAGAATAAAGAATGTATAATTGATAGATGCATTGCAATTTCACTAGTTATTGTGTTCTGTCATTAACTAATTTTAGAACTGGACTTTACACTTTTCAACACACAAATCTTTACTGAATCTGGACCTGAGTGTCGGACCATTGGTTTCTATCGAACAGCGGTGTTGTTTCCCATCAGACAGTAGTAACGGACAGCAGAGGACTGGGACAGAGCTGACTGTCCGTCTCCACTCTTGTCCCATGAGTTAGCAGCTCCTCCACAGTTGTCCAATCATCGAGCAGCTTGCTGTTTCTCAGCCGGTTCTGCTTCATGTGGCTCAGCTCCAGCACCGTCTGAGACGACAACGACCCTTGAACTCCGCCTGCCTGCTCCTCCCCTGCTCCTCGCCTCTCTCTGTGTTGCCGCGACAACGCCAGGTGGCGTCTCCTCTCGGTCCGGTTCCAGTACCGCCCGGCCCATCGTCCATCCTCCCCTTCATCATCACCCTCTCTCTCCCCCTCTCCTCGCACCTCCTCATCTGTTGTGACCTCGCTGCGCTCCCTGGCCAATCGGTAAGCTCGGGCTCTTAGCAGCTGGTTCCTGACTGACTTCTGATTGGACAGCCTGGAGCGGGGAGAGGGTGGAGAACACGGGCTCCGTTGCGGGGCTCCCAGTGTGCTGTAGAACGGAACAGAGGAACCTTTAGGGTTGCCGGTGCGATTCCCGAGAGTCTGAAAGCCTCGCCAGTCTGACGCTCCGCTGGAGCCCGAGCCAGGACTCTTAGAGAGAGAGTCCTCCTCTCTGCTCCGGCTGGTGCCCTGGCTGCTCCTCATTGCATTCTGATGATTGCTCAGACTGGTTCTGTCTATGCTGAGATGACTGCTGAGGGGACCGGTGGGGTGACAGTTACTGGGATAACTGGCCCTGCTCCTCGGCCCCAGCGTGTTGCTGGCTGCACCTGGCTGGCTGTTCAGCAGTCTGTCTGGATCAGGCATGTTGGGGTGACTCGCCCTACGACGGCGTTGTCCTTCACTCAAATCTGTTATTGTTTGACTCCGCCCTGGAGCCTCTATGGTTCCGCCTCCTCCCTGCTGCTGCTCCAACCATAGTGCCCTCCGCTGGCAGGGCTCAGTACGACAACCTGCAGACACGAAGAAGAAATCAGGCCCTGAGTCTTAGATTACATCTGTAAGTGTTTAAATGTCTGTAGCTATCATGCCCTTAAACCTCTTGGGACAACTCTACACTCAGTACAGTGATATGTACAAGCCCCTGTTCAGTACCATGTTGGACCACCATTAGCTGACTCAACAAGGGACCTGTAGCTTCTTGGTGTTAAACAAGACAACAAAAAGACATTGGTGCTTCATTCAACTGCCCTGGGGTAATTGGAAGACTCTCTATCCCATGAACACTGCATTCATATTCATCCCAAAGGTGTCCAAAAGGTTTGTCACAGGATTGTGGTGCCAGTTTCTTAATGTTATCTCACCTGAATGTGCCTCAAACCACTCCTTGGTGATTGTTGTATAGAGCAGTCAATACAAGACAGTAGAGCAGTGGTTCTCAACCTTTTTGGCTTGTGACCCCTTAAAATAAAGCAAGGTCTACCTGGGACCCCTCATCAGACGTTGCATTATCTACCATTTAAATGAAAGGGGACTTATTTTGTTTTGTATAACTTTCAGAAACTTTAGGAGATAAAATACAGTGATTCACAATAAATAAAGCAAACATTTAAGGCAACCTGAAAACAAAAAAATATGTGTCAGAAATACAATACCAATCAACAGAAGGCACAACTTTCAATTCCCTTGAATGAAACGGTGTGTCCAAGCTTTTGACTGGTACTGTATGTTTTTTCTGTTGTTCTATCCTGTGTTAGCACCTTGCGATCCCCTAGATTAATCCAGTGATCCCTAGTGGGGGTCCGATCCTCAGGTTGGATACCACTGCAATAGAGCTCGATCTTGATCAAAATACCTATCATCTTCTTTGAAGGGACACAATGGCCATTAATGGATTGCACTGGTCAATGCTAATTTATGTTTGCATGTAAAGGTTTTGGTTATTGCATGATTGTATACATAAACACCCTGGAGTTCAAGTCTTAGTGGATGAACACATAATCCTGACTTTGACTGTGCTGTTCGGTCAGGAGAGCGCAGGCTGAGCCTGCACAATGGAAACATCAACCATAAGAATAGAAGGCCTAGCTGGAGCCATTTGATCTTAGACATCTCAGAAGAAGTTTAGGGATGCACTTTAAGTTTCAGGTAAGTTTTAGATTTATTTGTCTGTTATGGATTTGTTTTTGATTGCTTGAATATAACTTCTGTCATGTGTTTATCAGTGGTGGCCAATCATCTAGGGAAGAAAGGCTATTAAAACATGTTGAACATAAATTCATTATATATTACGAAATAACTATGAAATAAAAAATGTTTATTCATACTCTGTGTCTCGTTATCATGCCAGCATTTATTAAAAGTGTGTTTTCAAATTGTATTTGGTTCATTTCTGTGTGAATATGTACACTTCCTGTGTGAGGGGCGTCGGCTTTTGGCAAGCAGGTGACCTGATGTTGCTCTATAACTGGTGGCTTCAGATTTTCTGCAGCTCTCTGTGCCCTGGATATGCCCATTTTTATTGGTAGCCTATAGACACACGAGTTTACTGTAATGTCACCAGTGAGATGTGTGCAGGTGGATTTTCAGTGTTTTCAGAACGCTAATGTTATGAATGTTAAGAACATCTGTCATGTACAACGGACCAACAGTAGGAATTATATGCTAACGTTACTTTATAGTTTTCATATTAACATTACTTTATTGTTTTGTTGCTAACATTACTTTGTTTTGATGCTAACGTTACTTAATTGTTTTCAGCTACCGTTACTATATTGTTTTCTTGCTAATGTTACTTTATTGTTTTTTAGGCTAATATTACTTTGTTTTCATGCTAACGTTACTTAATTGTTTTTTAATGCTAATGTTATTTTATTGTTTATGTGCTAATGTTTCTTCATTGTTTTATGCTAACGTTACTTGCGTGAGGGGGAGCTTCTGTGCTTTTGTGCTGCTGGTTGATGTTTGGGACACATTCAGCTACTTTTTCACTACCTGTAAAACTAACTTTGTGTAGTCTGTGTTAGCGTTATCTCTGCTACTTGTTGCCATTTCTTACTGGAATATGAGTCATATGTTTTTGTTTTTGTTTAAATATTGCTTTGTGTAGGTTTGATGGTGTTCACATACCCAAATAAAGTTCAAATTCATTGATTGGCAGTACCTTATTGTTGCTTAAAAAAAAAATCACCAGCCGCCACTGGTGCTTATCATGTGTTGCTTAGCAACAGCAACACACCTCTGGCTGCATAAAAAATGCCTCAGTGTGATTGGGACTATAGCTGCAGGGGGAAAAAGCATCATGGTGCACCTTTCTTTTCGGAGTCCAGTGTGATCACCGACTATGTTGGTGTCAGTCTCTTCAGAGTAGCTCCGCACAGATCACACTAACCATGCTCAGGGAAGTGGTTCAGTGTTTACAGAGCTTTGCAGAGGAATTTAATACTTGCCTTGTTGTGGTTGATAACAACACCTGCACTGTGTATTTCCATACTCTCATATAATTGAGTGAGTAAGCATAAACACAAAATATTCACAGACTTTTACACAGATAAGATCACAACAATTACAATTATTATCCAGTTCAATATCTAGTTCTAATATACCCTCTACTGACTATGGCATTAGATGGATAGTTTATGGAGATTTTATCCATTTTTTCATAAAGGTTTACTAACCAATGGAGGGGGATGGCGGCGAGCGGTGGCGTGGTAAGGTCGGACTCCTCTCAGCTCTGTGGAAGTGAACTGTTGTGGTGGTGCTGTTACCCACAGTGCAGCGGGATGACTGCGGAGCTCCAGGGTGGGTCATCAGAGTTGTCTCAGGGATGGACTCCAAATCCCAGCGTCCTCTCTGCTCTCGAGGGGAATGGCCTGAGCGCAGGTGGTGAGTTTGCCGGTGCGCGTGGCTCCCGTGAATCTTATGCAGCCGTCTGTGCTCCCCGGTGCTGACACTGTGGAAACCTGAGTCGCTGGGCTCAGAGGAGATCAGGGACTCAGAGGAAGAAGAGGAACCTTGAGAGGAGGGGGTGTGGCCCGGCAGTGATGACATGGCGTCTGTTTCGGCTTCAGAGAGCGCCACTCGGTGGTGTGGGCTGTCGGGGCCACATCCCAGCCCGCTGTCGAGCTCGCTGAGGGGGAGGTAGCCGAGAGGACGATCAGGCCGCCAGGGAGGACGATAGTCAGACTGGAGAGAAAGAAACTTTGAATTATTCTTTTAGAAAGTCCAATATTATACAGGTACAAAGAATACACCCAATCAGTAGAGGTACGTGCGAACTCTACCAGGATAAATTATCTACATGAATAAATAAAAACAAGACTAGATCAAAACTTAGTATATGGCTGGACCGTGTATGGGTGTGCAAAACTTTGGCCAGTTTGTTACAGGGATAGTCAGTGGTCGTGTCTATAATGTGAATTCCTGGATATTAAATTATTCATCTGGAGGCTGCAGTGGAAATTATAGATGAAAGTTTTGACAGCATTGGATGCAAATTCAGAGGCTCACCTCTGTCCAGTTACTGCAGTTACAGCAAGCGTACCTACACTAAACTGATACGGCAGAATACACGAGTCTTGAGTTTTACCTGCAAGATTCATATTTTAATGCTGCTGTTCATTGTTTGTGATGTGAAAACATCAAAAGAAATACAAACTTTGCGTCCTGGTATTTAGTTCAGTTATAAAATTCAAACGCACCACAGAGCGTCTCTCCTGCCGGCTGTTGACAGCGCTGTCAGGGGGACAATGTCAGTAAATTTGAGTATAATACGGACTTTGCTTATCCTGTGTAAATGCGACGCATGAAACACAAATGTAGGGGGGGTTAATTTCTAAATCACATGAGATCCCCTGGTAATACTTGTCCCGTGTGAATAGGGTTATGAGTGGAAGCGCTGTAAACACCCCCGATGACGTAGTAGAAAACTGTTCACGCTGATTCATTTTAGAAGAGCAATGGCCAATGGGGAAACTCCAACATTCAGCCGGCCGAGTGTCAATGGTGTAACTTCATCACTCACTCACTCAGTCACTCACAGACAACCGCATGTGTGGGGCTGGCATCGCTGTTGCGGTCCAGCCAAAAATAGAGACAGGATAAGAGAAAAGGGAATGACTGAGAGAGAGACAGTTGATTGAGGTGTTGCTGAGAAATAACACGGTGGGGATACAAATATCTCAAGTGAGCTACCTGTCTGGGGAAATTCTTTGGCTCCATTTCCTCTGTGTTGTAGCAGCCAATCAAACAGCTCTCTGAGTTGGGTTGGTAGGGCAACGATTCTGGACCCTGGAAAAAAACATGTAACAATCAGGACAGAAACTAGTTTTACAGCATATAATAGTATACCGTTAAATGAATTAGAATTTCATTCACAATAGAACAGAATAGAATACATTAAATCACCTGGTAGTCCAGTCTGTCCAGGTGATCTAAGCTGTAGGAGACACTGGGCAGGTAGTTGTTCCCTGGATGCTGGTCATTTGACCCTCTGGACAGGTAGCCATTGGGTGGATAGACATCAGGTGACATCATCATGTGACTACTGGCTGGATACATGTCTGGTGACATGGTCATGTGACCATAGTAGGGCCTGTGAAGAGGAAGCGAATTTGTATGACACAGCTTTGGGATCACCTAAGTTTACTTATGTTCAGATGAACATGACTGAATTTGGTATGATACATGAAATATTAATTCCTCAATGAATATGTATAGTCTTCACCCACATTCATAATTATAGCATGTGTTGCACTGACAGCTGTCTCAGCAGAACAACCTTCCACTCATGAATATTTATGAGAGCACCAAGAAGACTCAATCCATCATGCTGATCTTGCAAACTGAACCTGGCCCCCAAAGCCTTATGTACAAACCATCATCCCTTCAACAGAACCAAGAAAACTTCTACTTCTTTTCATACATTTCACTTGAGTCCATCATTTAAGCCCATTCCCAAACTTTTACAGCTGTCCTACCCTGTTCCCAAACATTTGACCTGCTCCCAGATTCTCTTTGCATTTCACAACTTTTACCCCACTTCTAAACTTTCATCCCAGCCCCAAATTTATACTTTGGTCCTAACTTTTTACCCCAATCCCCAACAGTTTATCCTCAATCATAATCCTTCACCCCATTGCCAAAGTTTTTCTCCATTTCTATTTTTATCCCACTCACAACCTTTTACACCAGATACAAGGCTTTACCTTTGACTTTTGTCCCTCCTGTTAATTGAATTCCCAATCATTTAATGGCATTTAATCAGTTAGGAGTCTTTATCACATGAAGCCTCATTCCCAAATTTATCTGATTCTCTGTCACCTTGGTTTGAATATTTCACCCAGTCCATGACTTTTACAATAATCACAATTGTTTAACTCACTGCTAACTACTTACCCTGAGTTATATCTCATTTACCCTATTACAAACGTTTCGCCATAGTCCCAACCTTTTTCCCCAATTCCTACTTTTTAAATGCCTCCTAAAACCTTTTACCCCAGTAACAAGCTTTAACCCAGTCCCAACTCTTTTCTCAGTTCCTAATCATTCACCTAATTTTCATTTTTAGATTTAACCATTTTCCCAGTACCAGTATTTTACCCTATACCCAAACTTTTACTTGGATGTGAACCTTATAGCTTATGCCAGTATTGTTACCCTGAACCTATCTGTTTGCCTCACTCCAAACTACAGTACCCTCAATCACGAGCCTCTCTCCCACTCACGAACTTGTATCATTGTCCAAAAATATCACCACATTTCCACTCTTTTATTCCTCTCTCCCAACCGCTTACCCCATCTACAAGCCTTTACAAAGTCCATAACTTTAACACTTAACACCCGTTAGGAGCATTTACTCAATATGAGACCTTTTACTGCAGTTCTTAGCTGTTCAACCTGGTTCACCCAAACATTTTCAAAGCCTCATCTAAATCTTCATCCTTTATAATAATAATAACTAGTAGTAGTAGTAGCAATTACTACTGCTTTCTTTATTTGCATGTATTTACTCAAAGCTACTAAATGCTTCACATAAGAATACTAAAACTGATAAAGCAAAAAATATATAAAAACTTTAAAGTTTGTTGCTGTGTCTCCAGTTTCTCCACCTTTACCACACAGCTGAGTCACAACAATCTGTCCAGTTCCCAAACTCTCAACCACAAACCAAACTCTTTACCCTGAAGTGTTTACCCCAGGAGTGGCCCCCGATATGCAGCCTTCCAACAGTACCTACCCAGCACCGTAGCCATCTCCCTGGCCTTCCTCTCCCTCCATCAGTCCCATGGCCCTCAGGGCCTCCCAGTGTCTTTCTGTTGGAGCGTTGCACTCAGTCGCACAACGGGACCGCCGCCTCCTGTGACCCTGGCCCCTTCTGCCGTCCACCTGCACAGTGATTGGCTGGCCATATTCATCCACAAAGTGCAGCTCCTCCCGGTGTCGGTGATGAGAAGGTTCATGAGTCTTGACCTGATGAGAAGGAACACAACATATCAGATGTTGGACAGCACAAGGAATAAAAGGTAGGCTAGAGGAATGCTTTACTAATTTATGTCTTCTCCATGATTGGGGTTTTAAGAGATAGTTGGTAGCAGGTTGTTTTAAGGATCTGAGAAACTACAAACGATCCTGCTTTTTCTGTGCTGTAGTATTGATGAAGAATAGAAGAAGCATAAACGCACAGTGGAAAAGTGGGAGTTTGGCCTCTAATAAAAGGTCAGTTTGTTCTTTTGATCTAACTTTTTGGCATGCCTGACTGCAGTTGTGTTGCACAACATGGTTTATGATTCACACGGTCTTTATATAAAAAAGATTAAGCAATTTAGTAAAGGTTGGAGGCTGTGTGCCAGCAAAGAAGAGATTGCAGGTTTCTGGTCCAGTTAAACAGAAGCTGATTTCAGTGATGATTTCCTCTCATTCTGACTGAAGGTGTGTTAATTAGTGGAAACAGCTGCTATATTGTTTTGCTACAGACCCTCAGTGACTCATAGTATCTTCAAGGGTCTAAGGATCGAGGATGTTTTATTGAGCTATATAAATAAAAACTGACTTGACCTGTCTATATTCCTCAGTGAGATGAGTCTAGCCAAAAGAGCTTGAAGCTACAGCACATATCTCCTCTTCGAAGGAGCCCGCCATGTTGCACTGCCATGTTCATACGGTAGCCGAACCAAACACTGGCTCTGGAGAGAGCCTTTCAAGCAGCCACTGTAGGTTCTCCTGCACGCTTGGAAAGGGAGGGTGAGGGGTATTCATTTGGTTGCAATCTGCAACCTCACCACTAGATGCTGCTAAATCCTACACACTGGTCCTTTAAACATGGGTCCAAATATACTCAGTTACTTTCCACAACTGAATAAACCTGATTCTCAAACAAACAAGCTGATGCTGTAAATTTAAAACAGAGAGCTGCAGAAAAAAACAGCTCTGTAATGTAAAAACCTGAAACTGAGTGTCACCATTCTGTCAACTCAGGACATAAACGGACGGCTCAGCCCCTAAAGGACATCCTGTCATTAAGTCTGCTGAGTCTCAGCGACGTCGTGAACTATAATAGTGATAGTTTGTGTCGTAACGTCACGTGTGAAAGTTAAGATGCAGTGAAGTTGAGGAGATTCAGTCTCAACAGCAGCACGATGTAGGTCAGGATGCAGCAGCCCTCTGTAACCCTGGACTAGTACTGGAGTCTTTACACTCTCAGTGCACGGCCCGAGGCCTCACACACACACACACACACACACACACACACACACACTGACACTGACACACACAGAGAAATCAGAGAGTGAGAGTGATGTGCTGTACCCTGGAGAAGTGTGTTGCGCTCCAGTGCACTTTGACAGTAACACGGACTGATCTCTCTCTCTCTCTCCCTGTTCATCTATCTGTCTCTCCCTTTTTCTCTCACAGTGTTTTTTATGATGCTTTGACTGAAATTTTCACTCAATCTCAAAGTACAAAACTCTTGTTCTCGGCACAAAATCACACTTAGCATGCAAAGTGTTGAACGTACAAAGCTTTCAGAACCGTATCAGACTATTAGATTTGTATATTTTAGTCACAGCATTTGAAAATGAAGCAGTCTTTATTAAATCATGCCTTTAAAAAATAAAAACAGTCATCAGATTAGAGATATGAAGCAGTAATTCAACAAGTAAAAGGGTTTCAAACTAAATTCCATGTAAATATTTTTATAAATTGTACAGAAAGCATTCAAACATCACATGTTATACAAGAATCTCCGCTGCCGTCCACGATGCAAGATGCAGAAAAAGAGGCCCGAATGTCTTTAAACATTCATGCAAAATGACATTAAACACATTCAGCAGAGCATCAAAGACACCAAACTGTAACCAAAGTGTCGATTACTGTAAATTAAACGATTAACTCACTATATGAACACGTCTGTATTGTTTTCAAAAGCTTCCAATTCTATCCAGGTTTGAAGAAAATGTTTTGCTAAAAAAAACAAAATGAAGGACAAACGGTGCATATGGACCTGAATCATGTTACATCTCATGTAAACTGATGTTCCTCCTTTAGTTATTCAGGCTGGTTGATTAAAAAAATATTCAGGAGGACGATAGATTGTGTAAGCTGTGAGCTGGCTGACGTGGAAAGTGAGTCACATCTTCTCTCCTGTATTGTGCAAAACGATGATGATGATGATTTACAGTTTATCATGAAAACTCTGAAATATTCTGTTGTGCAATTTAATTAACTTTATTTTGATTTCTCCAGTCGGTTATACTTATTACTATACATGTTTTGTTGAAGACATGAAGGTCTGGAAATCTGAAAAACATGTGAAAATGTTCTTTGCAGCGTTCAGGATCTGGTTCGTATTATTTTGTGTTGTTTTGTTAAGTTGGTGCAGGCTGGACGCAGTTGCATGAATGACACTAATGATTCAATAAGCTTCATGTTCTCTCACACCAGCAGATTCAAATATTCAGTTTTCATCTCTCCAAACTCTTTCACTTCCATTTCAAATCACCTTTGCACTTTTTCAGGTTTATATTCATAATTAAATAAGCAACACAATGTGATTTTGCTAGTTTATTAATATTTTTGACCTACATAAGTATAGTTCTGTATTGTTGACACTTTAGTTCAGTTACTCTGAAGTTGTACTAATATCATTTTCTATATTATTTATATATATATATATATATATATATATATATATATATATATATATGTACCTGCACCTGGACCCTGGACTGTACCAACCTCCTGCAACAGTGAGGGGGGTTTGTGAGCCTTTTGTTTGCAGTTCATTTTGTAAATCTTAATTAGAGTCGTAGTGTTTAGATTTTGCTCACTTAGTACTGAGTTAGGAGCGAACTGTCTGTGTTGTATTTATTTGTAGTTAATTTAGTTATTGTGTTTGTCCAGCCCTCGTGTTTGTAAAATGGTTGGTCAGCCAGTCTTTTAGCATTTTTTAGGTAAATAAAAACCCACCTTTTTTGCATTCTGTGCCTTCCTGTGAACATTCTCACTGTAGGCTGCAATAAAACATGATGTAACAAAAAATGTGTTCTATTTTAGTGTAAGTGCTTTTTGTTGGTTACTGGTTTTACTGCACAGCTTCGTGAGGATGTAGAGTCGACTTCCACAGGCGGTGCAGAACCATTAGCCCTGCTAGCATTGCCACCCATTTATGTCAAACTGTCAATCTCTATACAATCACATGACACAACGTGCTGCTCCGCTGCCTTACATTCTGCCGACCTCACATCCCAAACACATAATACCAAGAGTGACCTTCTTCTCAGCTCAGACAGATCACACATTTCAACACTGTCTCCTACAAATTACCAAATTACGTTGCGTTATCAAACATAATCTCTGCCTGGATGATGATCACAGTAATGAATGAAGCTACATTTCTATGTGTCTCTGCAGTGGGAGGGAGGAGGTCCGGGTGGATGCAGGACTCTGACGTGAGTCCTGTGTGTGTTCAGGTTTGGTTCAGGTTAGTGAAAGATGCTGCTGTGAGCTTCAAGACACTGCAGACTTTTTCTGTATTAAAAACATAATTAGGAATGTGATTTAGTCATATATGAATATAATTTCTAGGAGACGGAGTTGATGGATGATCCCTGTTGATCCACACTGAGACAAAACACAAAATCAGCATGATTGGACAAAATGTTCAATTCACTGTAAGCCAATCCAGTGTGGATTAGATTAGTTTTAAATGACGGCCTGTCAACCAGTGATGGGAATCTCTTGGAATCTCAGAACTGGATTAGATTTCAATTCTTGGTCTCACAATTAGATTCAGAATTGATTGAATAAATGGAAAGGACACATACTCAGCACATTTCCAGCTCTATATTTATATTCTGGGGCTCTACTGGAATATCTTCACATGATTTCCAGTTAAAAACTCCTTATTGATCTTCTACTGGTCCTTTATGCAGCCCCTCAGTTCAGCCTCTGTCTGAAACAGGCCGTTTTAGCTCCTGTCTCTTTAAGCCCCGCCTCCTGATGAGCCCACTCTGTTCTGATTGGTCAGCTTCAGGAAGCTTCCTCCGGCTCCGGAGGCTACGTAAACAAACTATAGTAGCAGGATTTCACTTCTTTTTCTCCTTCTTTACTCCAAATGTCAACTTCAACAAATCCATCCGTACATGTTGGAGCTGAATCACATCTGAAATATGAGCAACAACTTTCACAACAAAGATTACAGAACAGACACACGTTTGTGGGCGTGTGCGAACAATCTGATGTCATCAGGAGGAGGAAGTAAAGGTAACTTTGCAGATGAATTGTGTCGGTGCGTTCAAGAAACGCCTGAAAACGCAACACCTCAACACTCAAACACTTTTAACCTTCTAAGCACTTTGTTTATTGTTGCACTTCTTTCTTGTTGCATATAGTGTTTCTTATGCACTTGTGTACTTCCTGTTGTTTCTTACTTTATATATTAAACAAAAGCTTCTGTCCAGCACTCTCTCATTGTGCTTGTACCTGGTCAGCTGACTGTACCACAGTTCTTTCAGAGTCACTGTCCTGATTTATTTATGGTTTATTCGATAGGGACAGATACAGTGTGCACGGACAAACTGAGAACAGCTATCTGATGCAAGTATCACAGCGTTTATAGCAGATTCTAATTTGCAACACAAGTGCTTTTGTGAAAATAACTTTGCGGTAAAAAGAAGGTAAACTGAGTACAGCAAGATACAATAAAACACACTATGTTAGCGGTAACATAGCGACAGAAAACTAGACATGACTACAGGTTTGTTGATCTCTTACAAGAGGTGAAGCTCTCCATCAGAGTTCCAGGACTTTTCCTCCTTTCACAGAAGAGGATAAAAGGATAAAAGCGTCTCAAAGGACTAAATGTAAATAACAGAAAACCACAAAAAGCAGAATATGTCCCTTTCAATGACTGAATAGCTGTCAGATGAAGTAATAATGTCCTGAAGTAATAATTGCAATATTTTCCCTGAAATGTGCTCCAGTGGAAGCATAAAGTATAATGGAAATACTCAAGTCCCTCAGAACTGTACATAAGTGCTGCATGTGAGTATTGAGTTATTCTGTTGATTTTCTTAAATTGAATTTATTGAGAGCTGTCAGTAGCGTCAGCATCTTTAATCTGATGTTTTCCTTCCAGTTATGTGTTTTGATCCAGCAGCTGTAAAACATATTTTTTTGGATTTTGAAATATAAAATATCTGGTTCTACTAAACAGACTGATATTGATCTTCTCATTTGATTCTTCATGAGACATTATTCTTTTTTTTTTTTTCAAACTAAATCCTGCCAGACAAGACTTCCAATGATGACTAATCTGCAGCAAATCAGAGTGCTCTTAAAAACAAAAGACAGAGAACAAAATCGTTGTTATGCTCTATTGCTCTGTAGAAGCAGAATAATAACACGTTTCCGAGAGTGCTCCAGCTTCGTCTCCTCAAATTAGTCGTCCGCTGGGAGGTTTTCTTGGAAAGTGTTTGTCTGTTAGCTCTCCTCCTTATTCCTCTCTGCATGTTGTGGTGAGAACTCACATCCCCGGTAATTGTTGTTTTCTTGCGTTTTCTTCCCTTGCGATGTTCAGTGACGAGCAGTTTGTAGCTTAGCTGTGTTTCCATTTAGCGCCACATCTCCTGGCTGAACGCCTCGATGATCAAAAGGCTCGACGCGCTCTTTAGACACGCGGAGCTGAACAGTCTGCCACGACGACAGCAGGACCAATGTTTTCTGGCACATGTTCATCTCCTCGGTACGCCGGAACACACGATTATCTGGATACGCATGTCAGAGGAGCTTTCATCCTCTGGTGCACGTAAACAAACACCTTATCAGATGACCAGCGGACCTCTGACAGGCTCAAACAGCACAGTAGAAACAGAAACACACAGAGACAGAGAGAGCAGCGAGATCATAACTGGATCTGATGGCTGCTGGGTGACCTGATCTGTGAGATGGCTGAAGACAGGCGTCACATACTCTCACAACACAAGACATGAAACACAGAATATTCATAGACTATAACAACATGTAACATATCAGTTTACACACAGTACTGTGCAAATTTTAGATGTTTAGATTCTTCTCCTTAATGCAGCAGCATCAGGAGGCGTCTGATCATCTGCAGCAGGACAACAAACATCCAGCCAGAGTCATAAAGAACCTCAACATCAACCAGAAGAACAAGGAGTCCTGCAACAGATGGTCTCTGATCATCATGGAGTCAGTCTGAGATTAACATGAAGAGACAGAAGAAGAAGAAGAAGAAGATGCAGGAACAACCAACCTGCCGAGAACCTGAAACACTGAGAACTGCTGCTGTTTTAAAGGCAAAGCTGCTCACAGCAGATATTGATTAACTTCCTGCTGTTTACTGAACTCTGGATCAAGTTAACTGATCAATAACAACTATTCAAAGCCTCCTCACTTTACTGTTAGGAACTTTTGCACAGTACTGTATGTGAGACAGAGAGAGAGAAATAGCATTGTAATTAATTGTCACATCCTGCCTTCTAGTGTTTTTTTGGACTCTTTGTGTTTTTGTGTTTCCTGGTTTGATTTCTGTTTAGTCTTTCTGGTCATGTGGGTTTTCTTGTTATATTTGGGTGATGGGTTTGGACTTGCCTTTTGTTTTAGCCTGGCGTGTTGTATTCTTGGGTTTAGGTTCATGGTGGTTCTTGGACGGGTTGTATTTAGAGTATTGTGTGTTCTGGGTTTTGGTTTTCTGTTTTTTTGTGTTCATGTCCTCCTCAACATCAGCCCTGCCTGCTCCCTGTGTTTCCTCAGCCAATCGGCTCCCTGTCTGTTCACTCCCCTCTCCACCTGCACCTCATCTCCTCGTTAGTTCA
The DNA here is from genome assembly GCF_963924715.1 of Thunnus thynnus. Classification (NCBI taxonomy): domain Eukaryota; kingdom Metazoa; phylum Chordata; class Actinopteri; order Scombriformes; family Scombridae; genus Thunnus; species Thunnus thynnus. Next base: position 34,583,472 of record NC_089522.1, read on the forward strand.
GTTTCTTTTTAAGTCCTGGTTTTCTGTTCAGTCTTTGTTGGATCTTTTGTTATACCTGTTCTGTCTTGTTAAGTCTGTTCGTTTCGGAGGTATGCCCGTCCTGTCAGCTGTTGTTTGGATACTCACGCTGAAATAAAGCGGTTTTCTTCAGTCCTGCTTTCTGGGGGTCCACACATCCCTGCTACACTGTGACATTAATGTGCAAAATATTCTTTAGTTGCAGCCTGAGAGGAGTCAAGTCAATAAGCTGTTAGCTAATCATCCATCAGAGCCACCAACGTATCATCTCAGGTTGTAGACCAGGAAGAGAAAATTCTCCTTTAATTGATGTGATCATAAAACAAACAGACTTGTATTATACTGTATCTATTAATAATAAACAGACATGTATGGATCCCTCCATATTCCATGTTTTCAGATAAAATCTCGCAAAACAACACAGTCAAACCCACAGCTGGTGGTCGTCCCATCAGTAAACATGCTAGCAGATTAGCTCATTAGCGGTAGTGCTAGCTTGTTGGTCACATGACCCTGGCCTTGCAGGTCATAGCAGTCTGTCTGTTATCTTGTAGTTCAGCTTTATAAAAGGATTTGAATTTCATAACTTAATAATTGGCTTTACAAGACGAAGGTGAAGTATTTAGTAAGGCTGCAATATTTTCATTATCAATTAATCTGTCGGTTCAATTTAATCGATCAGTCGTTTGGTCCATAAAATGTCAGAAAATGGTGAAAAATGTGAATCTGTGTTTCCCAAAATGTTGTCATCGAATGTCTTGTTTTGTCCACAACTCAACAATATTCAGTTTACTGTCATAGAGACTCAAGAAACCAGAAAATATTCACATTTAAGAAGCTGGAATCAGAGAATTTGGACATTTTTTCTTTAAAAATTACTCACAACAATTGTTAGCGGAGCAGTGAAGCAAACACTGCAGCTCCTCACAAAACTTCAACCTGTGAATGTCTGTTCCATGTTTCCAGCTTACAGGACGCTGCGGCAGAGACGCTGCTCACTGCTGGAGACTCTGACTCCATCACACACCAGCGGCCGTTTCCACCACAAACACCGAAGCAGCGACGTCGGTCAGTAAATGACGATGGAAGATGCCTCTGCATGAACGTGGTTCACTGTTTTACTCTCACATGCTTTTCTTTTTCCTGTCAGTCAGACGGTGACCTTCATCAACACCAGTTAGCTTCACTCAGTGGATGAAGGACACCAGTCAGTGATTGACACAGTGAACTGGAAGAAGAGCCTTAAAGGGGACACGTCACGCTTCTTCTTCTTTCTGTCATTTAGTAGTTTAGTAGAGCGAAACTTCAACTGAAGTAGCTAACTGTATATAAAGTAGTTCAAACTAGCTAATAATAATATATATCTAATAATATATCAGTCAAAGGGACCAAACCGCTACTTTTTGCTGTTAATACATTGGTACTTTTACTTAAGTAGGATTTTTGTTTTCAGCTCTAGCTTTCTTTTAACATGTGATCCATTTGTGAGCTGTGAGCCTCTGCTCAGGGTGAAGAACATGGATCTCAGACACGACACATAACAGATAACAAAACAGTTAATATAGAAGTTAAACTGAAGAAAAGCTAAATCCTGTTCAGTCATTTGTTAATTTACATGTATAAATCAATGAGTCAGGAACCCCAAACAGTCAGACTGTCGACCTCCGTGTCACTGTTAGAAACATACTTCTTTATGATGGCGTTCTTGTAATGTGCCAATGTTTTGTGTGTTTGTGTGTACATATATGTGTATGTAACTGTGTGTGCATCGATATACTTCTACATGTGTAAGTATGTTTTTGTGGAGGCATTTATCCGAGCGTATACCTCGTTTTACCTCTTCAATAAATTGTTCCTGGATCTTTTGCTCTGTCTTACTTTATTTTATCGTCTGTACTTTTACTCATTTATCTTGTTTTTGTGGCCCTGTGCAGCACTTTGTTACCTTCATTTTGTAAAGTGCTATATACATTGAGTGTATCGTTAGAGTACGTCGTTACAGTTTTACATCTCTCCTCACACATTTGTAATAAGCAATATGAAAACAACATTTTAATTGGCTCTGCGAGATCTTTCAATTATCTTCATGCATAATTTTTAATTACCAGCTGGGCCTTTAACTCTATAAAGTAATTAGTTTAACGTGGAGAACCTCATATCTTCCAGTATCTCTCTCTCCTCATCCTCCTCAGTAACACAGAGATAATGGCCTCTAGCCTTCAGTCAGCTATTGTCTGGCTGCACTGGTATGATCTAGGTTGGTGGATTTGTGTGTGTGTTGAATGTACACAGCGATCTAACAGAGAGCAGTTCATCTCAACAACCATCAGATCTCGTTATCTCCCCCCCCCCCCCAAAACACACACCTGCAGAAGGTCACTCACCTTGGTCCGAGTGAGACGACAACCCATCCTGACTTTTCCTCGGACAGGTACGAGTTAGGAGGAGAGAGAGAGAGAGAAAGATGGGGGGAAAAAGAAAGAAATGGAAAGAAAAATGGGGGGATGAGGAGAAAGAAACTACAGAGGAGAGGCAGGAAAAGGTAGAATGATGGATAATGAGAACAGAAAGATATAGAGAGAAGAGAGAGTTTGTTGAGCCTCGTTCGCCCACCAGCTCACATCTCCAAACTCTGATAACCCACAATCCCTGTTAGCTGATCAGCTGTCCTCCTGCACCTCAGAGGAAACTACAGCTCCCATGATGCCGCGGTGTAAACAGCAGCAGCAGTAACAGCAGTCGGTGGGCAGCAGGTCCATCGCATTAAACCTCCCTCTCTCTCTCTCTCTGCTCAGGAATCAGAAAGCAGTGAAGGAGAAGGAGAGCAGCAACAACAGGAGCAGATAGGGGCGAGCGAGGCAGAGATGCTGCTGAGAAACTGAAAGAGAGAGAGGGAGAGAGAGAGAGAGAGAGAGACGGAGGAGTGAAGAACAGACCTGTCCTCATCTGACAGTTTCTTCTTCTTCTTTCTTATCCTGCTGTCACTCTCTCTCTCTTTCTCTGCATCTCGGCTCCCTACCGGCCAATCACAGAGCCCGGATGCAAGGAGGAAGGCAGGCGGATGCTCTGATTGGTTGAGAGCAACATCAGTTTAAACATCCATTCAGGGTTTTCTTTCTCTCCTCTCTCTGTGTCTGTCCTTCTTTTTCCTCCTATCTGTCTCTTTTCTTCCTACTCTGCCTTTTCCTCTCGTCACCATCTGTCTCAAAATGCCTTCCTCCTCCTCCTGCGCTTTATTCTCCGTCTCTGCCCCCAACCCTGACTGATGCTGATATTATTCTGTGTGTGTGTGTGTGTTCAGTCCTGACATAATGTGCGTTACCGTGTGATTTGGCTTTTTAGGCTTTGTGTGATTCATGGTTTTTATTTTAAAATGGGCCATGGAATATTCAGCGTGTCAGTAACACTGTGTACTCTGAGTATGCTGCTTATTTTTACTACTGTACCTGTGACGGCTGTGTTTTATTTTAGAGCATCAGGTGTAAAATGTAAGGTTAAAGTGTTTGATGTGCTGCAGTCAAACAGCCCCAGAGGGTTTTATAATAATAATAATAAAAATTTCATAGAACCTGTCATGCAGTGAAAAGTGCTTCAATGTTAAAGGCTTCATATTCTGCTTTTTGTGATTTTCTGTTATTTATATCCTGTTTTGATGTTGGATGTTAAACAGGGTACCGATGTGGCCGAAATTATTGGTACATTTGCCTTTTATTAAAATAATGCACCATTCACCCTGAACAGTGTTGAAATTAAAATATATTTTATTATCAATGCATGTCTATGTTCTGTTTGCAGTGGAACAAAACAAAAAGTAAATAACTGAGTTCATGCTGATTCTACAAAGACAAAATTATTGGTTCCCTTCAGAAGTTGTAAGAAATAATAGATTAGTCGAGATACTTTAAGCAGATTATTGTGTTTTAATTAATATCACAGCTGTTTTGTGCATAGACTGTAAAAAAAATATGGACGTAGCCACCGTGACGTCACCCATCGGTTTCTGAAGAGCGGTTTTGAAGCTGAAAGTGGGCGGCTCCGGCCGTCGCCATCTTGGCAGCGCCTGACTCCGCCTAACTGTCCAGAATGGACAAAGAGGCGGCCGAATGAAGCCTGGTCGCTGAAACAAGCCATCTAGCAGCCAGCAACCATGTCCTTAATTATGGATAGCTTTACAGCTCACTGAAATTATTAAAATATGCACAATATGTTCTCCCTAATCCTTTAAGTATATAACTGGGGACAAAACAAAACACAAACAACAACAACAGATACATTTTTTTTTTAAAAAACAGAGCGAGTCCTCCTCAGATCAAAAGTATTCTATAGTTCAGAAAGTCTGTTTTGTCTTCATCTGTCTGGACAGATTTTGGTCAAACTTTCAGCTTTTCTGTTTTTAGTTTCAAACCTACAAGAAGAATCTTATTTAAAGTTTAACATTTCTCTGAGGTAATAAGAGCATTCAAAGAACTGGACATAGAAACGACATATATAACTGTGTATCATCTGCATACAGGTGTAAGTGGGTCACTTTCACAATACGGCAAGTTTACTTTTTTGTTGTTTTTTTTTAAGATTCTTTTGGGGGACTTTTGTCAATATTTGACAGAGAAGGTATGAATACTGACAAGAAAGATGGGAGGAGAGAGAGGAATGATCAATTAATCGCTAGGTCTGTTAAATATCTAAAATCCAAACACTTTTAATTTACTTTAATGTTAAAATGAACTTCAATGTCTTAACTTTAAGAAGCTACAACAATCAAATGTTTGGCATTTTGGCTTGAAAACTGATTTGAATAATGAATCATTTTTTAAAATAGCTGTAGATTAATTTTCTGTTGCTTGACTGATTGATTAATTGGCTACTTCTACACCGAAGATCCTCTGTAGAAATCAGACTGAGAAGTGCCAGAGGGGGACTTATTCAAGGAGTCTGAATAATATGAGTCCTTCAACAACCTTCAAAAATCACAGAATCGCTCCATCAATTGTTCAGAATGAAGAAACAAGATGATAATTGTTTTTGGTGATGAGCAGCTGAGAGAAACAGGAGGTTGATTACAGAAGAGTGAGAGGAAGCTGGTGAGACGGAGGGAGTTACATAAGTCAAATTAATGCAGATTAATGAAGCTCCACCGACTCCAGGGAGACCTGAATACTCACACACTCACTGACACTATGTAACACTTTGGTACACATAAAACTCACTGAGAAAGTTCAACCTCAACCAGACTTAAAGCTGCATTCATTAATTCTTTTTTTCGTTAGTGTTTTTGGTCACTTAGAGGCAGAAGACTGACCTTGGGATTCCACCGGGCGCGTTCCGGCTCCGACGCGGTTTTGCTCCGTCCTCTGCTCAGCTTTCGTTGATTTGGTCATTTTCCTTGATTTTTGTGCTTCTGCTATGGTTAAGTAGGCTACGTAGTTAAATGGTTTCATTATTCGTCTGTTTTAATTATGTTTATTGTTGATATATGACAAGGAGTCTGCATGGGGTGTTTTATTTTGAAAATAGACCGGATGCTCAACGCTGTTTCCGTGTCAGACTTCCTGCCCAGCTCGATCTGCTCTGTGCTGCTCGACGCGGCTTCCGTAAAAAATAGATGAGGTGCCTATCTTTAGCACAGCGGAGCGGAGAGCCGCTTCTGGGACGCTTCTGAAACGCACCGCGGTGCGCCGGTGGAGTCAGATACGTTGACTAGAGTGGCCGCGATCATGATCATGGAATGTGTGCTCTCGATTTAAAGGACCAGTGTGTAGGATTTAGTGCCATCTAGCGGTGAGGTTGCAGATTTCAACCACCTGAATACCCCCCCCCCCTCTCTCCAAGCATGTAGGAAAACCTATGGTGACCACAAGAATGTGAAAGGCCCTCTCTAGAGCCAGTGTTTGGTTTGTCCATTCTGGGCTACTGTAGCAACATGGCAGCCTCCATGGAAGAGGACCCGCTCCCTCTGTAGATATAAAGGCTCAGTCTAATGTAATGAAAACACAATTATTCTTATTTTCAGGTAATTATACACTAATTAAAACATACTTGAATATTTTATTCCATTTCTGCCAAGTCTGTTCTGCTTGATGCCAGTAAATTCAACACACTGCACCTTTAGTAATTCGTGCTCTTGATTTAACTACTTCGCCTGTTCCCATTTTGTAGAGGACACCAAACACATTCAGTCAGCTGGAAGTTGATGACTCAATGAAATGTGATCCCATTTTAACAGACAACAGGTTTGTTACAAAAATGCTGTTTGAGTTGAGTTTCTAGTGATCTAACTACTATAATATAAACTATGACGATGGTGTTTGGTGTTGCGAGGGCCTCGTTTATTTGTGATAATGTAAATATGACACAAGAAAGAATAAGCTCCAGGAAGAGACGTGGATGCAGGAAAGAAACGCAGCAGAGGTTAGGATGGAAAAACAGAAGTGAAGAGAGAAAAAGAGGAGACAGAAGATAAAAAGTAGAAAGTTAGATAAAAAGGGGTGATGGAGAGGAAACAAAAGGGAGAGAGAGGGCAGCCAGAGGCCACGCCACAATAAATTTACTTTGGCTTCAATGATCTCTCTTCCTCTGCTAGTTTTTCTAACTCTTTCTCCTCATTTAAGCTTCTTCACTGACCTAATCTCTCAGTCTTTCCGTCTCTCTGGTTATGTCTTTCCTTTCCCTCCCTCTGTTCTTCTCAGTCAGTTCCTCCATCTCTCTCTTATTTCTTCTTCTTACACTTCTTCCTCTCTCTGTTATCTCTCTTTCCTCTTAACGTTTTGTCTTTCAGTGCTAACACTCACCCTGCCGGGGGGAAGGTTGTTGGTGCTGTGGCCACCAGAGGCCCGTCAGCAGTACACTGAGTCCACTGCAGTGGGACTCTCAATCTCTGGCTGGAGGACCCAGACAGGGCCGCTACAGTGCTGGCTCACTCCCTGACTTACACAGTAGGAAAGGTCAAATCCAGGCTGACAAATTTACTCACAGGGATTAATATTACATCATTTAGCTAATTTAACTTTAATTCTGCAGCGAGTGACATTCTAATAAACTGCATCAGCTGTTAATGTGCACTGTCACATCACTTTAAACCTGCAGTAACAGATGTTTTGGTTGCTATGGGGACAGTGGACGTTGATATGTTGAACTTGTTAGTTTGGAGGCGTGTTTCTGGCCTGCTCTCGCCGTGGATGGACTGACCTCCTGGGGAAAACGTTGACCCGCACTATACTTGGTTGTACTATAGAGCTGAAATTTGACTGACAGAAAATTAATGGGCCGCAATTCTGATATTCGATTAATTCTTTGTCATTTTTTAATGCAAAAAAAGCAAAACATTTTCTGGTAGCAGCTTCTCAGATGTGAATATTTGCTCGTTTTGTAGTTTTCCATGATAGTAACTCAACATCTTTGTGTTGGTCAGACAAAACAAGTCATCTGATGTTCACTTGGGCTTAAGGGAATACATTGAGTCACTCATTAGGCTGTATGTCCCTTCCCGTCTGCAAATTAACGCCTGGTAAAACTGCTCGTTGTTCTGTGATGGCGGGATGAGCTCCCAGCGCCACACGGTGCATTCAAGAAACGCCTGAAAACTCTGTGAACAAGTTGAGCCCCTTTAAGCTTTTTAGCACTTTTACTGATCGTCTCACTTCTTTCCTGTTGTTTATGGTATTTTTTATGCACTTGTCTACTTCCTGTTGTTACTTACTTATATATATACTTACTCATACATAAGTAAGTATATAAACTTAGCACAAAAAGTAAGGAAATGTGTGTTTGGTAGATTATTTCTTTGTTGTAACGATGCTTCTTGGCAATAAATCTGTTGGAAAGTCTGTTTATTTCCCTTTTAAATGGAGCCACATTTGTAAGGAACATGCATTTGTAGGATGAGCAGCAGAGCTGAGTATGTGGGTTGCGCCCATGAAAAATTTGCCAAATCTTCTCTGCCGATGCCAAACAGCTTATTCTGCCGATGACTCTTGTTTGGTGTTTGGTGGATTGGATGATTGAAGTTTGGAGAAACAAGACATACTGGCAATTTAACAATTTAACTTATCGCTTGTAAGTCACTTTGGATAAAAGCATTTAACATTTTATATACTGAACAATCAATGGATTATTAAAGAAAATAATTACAGGATGATGGAATAATACAACCCGTCCCTCAGTCTGATAAAACACAGCTTTACAACAAATGAGCTCAATAGAAACTAAAAAAGTCTTCAAACTATTTTTTTTAACACAGAGTCCCTCTTCAAGACTTTGGCTATGATTTAAACTTAATAGGCAGGCTTATTAGTGAAGTTAGATGTCTAAATTTGTTCATTGCACAAGGATGTCTAGTTAAGATGGACTAATTTGCTATGAATTCTGGGTAAAACTTTTTCACACCCCTCGGGTCCGTTCACTCCAGCAGAAAATGTTTTCCTTCCGGTATTTTCAAGGAAAAGTTTCAGAACATGTGAAGGACGTTTTACTGGGAAACGCCCAGTGTAACCAAGGGCGACAAAATCTTCCTTAAAATCTCAGTGCTGTACAGACCTTTAGCACTTTGGCTCAATACGAACTGGTTAGTCTGGCTCAGGATAGTTTCCTTGGATAAATGAAAACAGCTGACAACATCCTCACCGCCGTTTCCAACAGGTTACTGTGGTCTCTAAAAAATGTTTCCCTTCTTTTTACTCGCTCCACAACATTGTCAGCAAACCACAAATTGTTGCCATGTTTTGCCGGTTTTTGTCAATGGAACTGATCAGCATGATGCTGTTACATTAATCAAAGAGCAGAATTACGACTGGTCTAACACTTAAGACCAGTCTAAACTCTCTGAGATGGAGGATGGAGCACCTGCCAGAGAGGTTATTGTACTTAAGCAGAGTAAATTTCTAACAAGTTTGCTATTCATGAAATTGCGTAGACCTTATTGATGTGAGGTAAACCTGGGCTTTTGGGGAGCCTCGGGGTCTGGGGCCCTGGGCCAGTCGGTAATCTCACTTTCCTGCATAAACTGATTAACCTTATCGGCTGCATGTTAACACTGATCGTCACACATTAACATGTAAAAATGTGCATGTAATGCAAGTCAATACACCCAAACACATCTGACTAGTCTGAGATCTCTCCTCTGTTGCTGTTCCTGAGGTTTCTTCCATTTTTTTACAGTTACAGTTACAGTTACAGTGGGAGTTTGTGATATTGAGCTGTTTAAATAAAGATTGTTGACTCGAGCCCGCACAAAGTGAAATAAAGAAGAGAAAAGAGTGATAGAGGAGGCAGAGAGAGAGAAGAGAGAAATAAAATCTGACACGATCATTTTAATAGAAGAGCAGAAATGCTGTTTAGCTGCAGGGAAGAGCTGCAACCAACACACACACACACACACACACACACACACACACACACACACACACACACACACACACACACAACCTCTCGGTCTGCAGTTTTGCAGTAAATGTAGCACCAGAAATAGCCTGAGAGCAGTAAGAGCAGTTAGCAATGAATATTTCAGCTGTTCTCTCTCTCTCTCTGTAAATCTCTCTCTCTCTGTCCTTTTTCCTCCACTTTCCACATTTTCTCTGTTTTCACCTCTTTAAACTTTTAATCTTCTTCTGCATCTCCGCAGGTACGTCCTCCTTCTCCTCTTCTCCATCCCTACCGTCTCATTGGTTTCCATTAATTCACTTATATGAAGGATATTAGATGGATCTCAGTATAAATGTAGTGACAGCACTTAATGTCTTCTTGTTTGGGATAAAAAGAGAAAGACAATCATCTTAATTATCTTTTTAATTTACAAAAAAAGTCAAAATAACAAAATAAAATAACATTATATTGAGAATAATTACACCAGATATTTGACTTATCTGGAGAAAACTACCTAATATGAGATAATTAATTCATTATTATGAGAAAACGACTCTGTTATTGTAAGATAATTAACTTCTTGAGATAAGAAGACACAGAAATATATATTATTATATATTATTATTATTATTATTATATAATATTTATTGTGGCCACAGCTGCTATCAGCTCCAGAAGTGACTCAAGATAAAGGAGTGTTGACATGATAACAGGTTAATGATCTCAAAAAACTAAACGTTTTCTAAAGGTAACAAGATTATTACGCCGTTATCTTGAGAAAATGACCTTTTCATGTTGAGAAATCAAATCTTTTGTTTATTTGTGAGACATTAAAATGGGATTAAAAGACTTTCAATAAGAGTCATCTAAAGTTAAGTTTAGTTTGATGGGAAAACAAACAGAACCACAAACATTGTCAAAAAGAAGAAATGAGGTTTATTTCTTTATTAATCTTATATACAGACATTTACAGCAAAGTTATTGAAGATATGGTAATTTCCTGTTGTCTAAGACAGTGTAACAGAGATGTGTAAATCATTAGAGACTCTGTCCAGTTGTTTTTCCAGTCTGAGCGAGTATACGGTGTACAGTAGATATATATTTGTGAAAAGATCAAAGAAGCAGGGTGTCAGCTTTCTCCTGCATGCCGCTAAACACCTAAAAACACTTAACGATAAAAAAAAATGTCTCTCATTAATTTTTTGCTTTTATTTGATCTTGATAGTGGTTTTTCCATGAGATGATGATACTGTCTATCTAAGAAATAGAAATGCACTGTTACCACCTCCGCTCTGCAGATACAAATCATCAACTGTCAAACATGAAGAGGCGATCTGAGAGCGCCTGCTGTTGTTCAGTTTTGTGAGTGGCCTCTCTTTGCAGCACTCAAAACCTTTTTTTTTTTTGGTTTTCAGTACAAAAGCAGCTCGGTTTGATGTTTCTGTTAGCGTGTTCACAGAGTTCACACGCTGAAAACTTAAAATCTTAAAGTCACATCAAAACTTTTATGCTGTTTCCTTTTTGATAATCTTTGTGCATTTTCAGACTGTTTCAGTACGTTTGTTAATCGTTCTGTGATGGTTTTATTAGCGTTATAGACTTAAAGCCCACTCAGGTAAAATGTGCTTGGAATAAAGACACTTTAAGGGGTACATTTACTTTACAGATCTGAACACTTACATGTTTCCTGCCCAATTCAGTCTGCTCTTCTATTAAAGGAACTATTTCTTGACGGACAACAGTGTATCCATCCACCCAGCGTCTCAAGCTACAGCACAGGTTGCCAGATACAGTCAGCGGCAACTTTGTGATGAAGAATTTCCAGGCAGCTTGGGTCTCTCTCCTGGCATACTGAAACAATACAACCTACACATTGAATGAACATAAACCCTGTTAAACCAAACAAGAACAAACAAGACTGAAGATAAAGAGGAAGTCGTCTGAGTCGTGGTGCGAAACTGGAAACGAATCGGTGAGTTTGGTGGTTGGGGTGTTTCTGGGGGGTATCCAGGCAACTAAAATCCAAGTTGTCACAAAGCTGCACAACATCACTGCAATGACTGTTGTTCATCAAGAATTAGTTCCAGCACATAACTCCTCAAATACACACCTGGAGTCAGGATGTGGTTAGCTTAGCTTAGCATAAAGACTGGAAGCAGTGGGAAGGAGCCTCGCTCTGTCCAAAATTTAAAAATACACCTACCAACATCTCTAAAGCTCAGTGATTAACATTCTGAATCTCGTTTGTTTTGTATACAAACAGAGATATACAAAAAAACATTTTAGGGGCAGATACATGTTGGGACGCAACAGCCGGTGCTGGACTGTTGTTTATGTAGAAATAGTTCCAGCACGTACTGTAACTCCCTAAAGTCACAAAAACTATCATTTTTACTTTTCTGTTTGTGCAAGGATTAAACAAACGAGATATAAAGTGTTGATTAGTGAGCTTTGGTAGGTGTATTTTGTAAACTAGCCTCTTTATGCTAAGCTAGGCTAACTACACCCTGATCCAGCTCTCTACTTAACACCCGACGGGGAGACTGACGTTGATCTTCTCATCTCCCTCTCAGGCAGAAAGTGAACAAACATTGATTATCTGATGGCTGCTGATGGAAAAATCACAACATCTCCTAAACCCTCCATTCTCAACCTTAAACATCATTTTTCTTGTATATTTGTTTACTCTGTATGAATACAACACATCTAGTGTTCATCAGCGACTGGTATCTTACTGGCAGTAATGTTTTTGTATTCCAGGCAGGTTGAAGCAGGTTATGCACACATTATTTGACCCAGATCTCGGCCCAGACTACATGCAGATGTTGTGAAAACAGCAGCTGAATTATTCATTGACCCATTTTGCTCTACAGGGGGATAGATGAGAAAGTGTTTGTTACCACAGGGCGGATTAAGAAGGTAATGTGCAGTCAACGCAAGAGTGATGAGGTGAAGTGATCTTATTGTCTCCTCTTCTTGTACTCCCTCCTCCTCCTCCTCCTCCTCCTCCTCCTCCTCACAGCCTCAGAGTTAGCATCCCAGTAAGACAGGCTAAAAGCAGAGAAGGTGAAGATACTGAACCACCACTAGTTTCTATGTTCCTGTTTGGTTTTCTTGCTACATCTTTCTCCCTTTCTCCCTCCTTCTTATCTGTAGTTTCTTTCGTCTCATCCACCACCTCCTCCTCCTCCTCCTTCATCTTTTCCTCCTCCTGTCCCTGTTTTGTTGGGAGGATTTTTGGATGGTGGGTGCCTGCGGCAGGGGTGGCTGGTTGTGAGAAGTCCTCAGAGTCCTGTGAGGAGAGTGTGGTGATGACCGGCTGGAGGGAAGAATCAGTGGTTGGAGATGGACCCTCCTCCTCCTCCCCCTCCTCCTCCCCCTCCCCTTTAGGCGGGGCGGAGGGATCAGATGTTGCAAGAGGAGGAAAAACTGTCATATCCTCATCCTCATCCTCATCCTCATCCTCTTCATCTTCGTCCTCCTCCCTGTCAGCAACTAGAGAACACAAGCAGCAGAAAATTATTTTTTACAACCTTTTTTGATCGTCTCTGGAGCTCCAACTAATGTTTATGTTCATTATCAATTCATCTAAGGGCTTATTTTTATTTGTGTTTTCATTATTTGTAGTGCGTTATCTATGTGATTCCTGATTTCCTCTATTTTTGTATAATCCTCATACTAAATTGTTTCAGATCTTCAACCTGAGTAAACACAAAATACAGTTTTTAAATGATAATTTTATTAATTGAAGCAAAAAAGTTATCCAACACCTGTATCCCCCTAAACTTAATAGCGGGTTGTGCCACCGTTAGCAGCAACAACTGTAACCAAACACTTCCAGTAACTGGAGATCAGTCTTTCACATCGCTGTGGTGGAAGTTTGGCCCACTCTTCTTTGCACAGCTGCTTTAATTCAGCCACATTGGAGAGTTTTCCAGTATAAACTGCCAGTTTAAGGTCCTGCAACAGCATCTCAATTGGGTTCAAGTCAGGACTTTGACCAGGCCACTCCAAAACCTTAATTTTGTTTATATTGAGCCATTCAGAGGTGGACCTGGTCTTGTGCTTTGGATCATTGTGTTGCTGCATAACCCAGCTGCACTTGAGTTTCACATCACAGACTGATGACTGGACGTTCTCCCTCAGGATTTTCTGGTAGAGAGCAGAATTCCTGTTTCCCTCAATAATGGCAAGTAACCAGGCCCTGAAGAAGCAAAGCATCCCCACACCATTACACTACCACCACTATGCTGGACTGTAGGTGTGTTGTTCTTATGTAGAATGCTGCGTTTGGTTTATACCAGATGTAACAGCACCGCTTTCTTCCAAACAGTTCCACTTTCGACTCATCTGTCCGTAGAACGTTCTCCTAAAAGGTTTGAGGGTCATCAAGGAGTGTTTTGGAAAAACTGAGATGAGCCTTCATGTTCTTCTGGGTCAGCAGTGGTTTTCAGCTCGCCAATCTCCCATAGATGCCATTTTTGGCCAGTGTCTTTCTAACAGCAGAGTCATGAACACTGATCTTGATTGGTGTGAGAAAGGCCTGCAGATCCTTGGATGCTGGTTTCAGGTCTTGTGTAACTTCTTGGATAAGTTGTTGCTCTTGGAGGAATTTCGGAAGGTTGGCCACTTCTGGAAAGGATCGCCAGGTTTTCTCCATTTGGAGATAACGGCTCTGATTGTGGTTCTTTGGAGTCTCACAGCATTAGAAACGGCTTTGTAACTCTTCTCAGTCGCCTCCTTCCTCATCTCCTCTGGTTCAAACCTTTTAACCAACTTCACATTGCTGAAAAAGTTTTATTTAAGTGATGTGTAGATTGAGCAGGGCTGGCAGTAATCAGACCTGGGTATGTTTAGTCCGACTGAACCCAATTATCAATGAATTTATGTAGATTAGTGGATTTAGTAACTACAGAGTTAAATACTTTTTCACACAGGCCCAGTTGATGTTGGGTCACTTTCTTGTTTGTATAAATAAAATGATCATTCATTCTGTTTACTCAGGTTGTCTTTGTTAACTGTTGTTTGAAGATCTGAAACAATTTAGTGTGAGATATATACAAAAACAGAAGAAATCAGGAGGGGAAAACATTTTTTCACAGCACTGTGGTTGTGTTTTCTGCATTTGGTCATATTTCTGTATTAACAGTGTGTATTTATTGTGAGTGAGAACTACAGAAGGGAGTAACAGAGCAGTAAAGAGAGCGTGTCGTACCACAGAGGTTGTTTTCACATTTCTGGAGGTTATCAGGACATTTGGAGCACCAGTCACCTTCAACATATGGCCTCTCCTCTTCATAGTTTCCTCTGGATATGCACAAAATCAAACACATATTAAACACACACTGATACATCATGACTTCATACTTCTAAAGAATATACTAATAGAGTGACTGAGGAGTAATATCTTTGTTTTAACCAAATCAAAGAGTTTTCACAACATTTACATACTGGACACACACTATGTGAGGAAAAAACCATCTCTGTCCACAAGGGGGGGTGCTTGTTGTAGAGGTGAACTGGTGGCAGCAGGATTGATAGTATCAGCAGCAGTAGCAGTAGTACTAGAATGGTAGTAGTTGCAGTGGTGGGGCAGTACTATAGAGGTAGTAATATTATACACAGTAGTACACAGTAGAAACAGTAGTGGTAGTAGTTGCAGTGGTGGGGCAGTACTATAGAGGTAGTAATATTATACACAGTAGTACACAGTAGAAACAGTAGTGGTAGTAGTTGCTGTGGTGTTGGCAGTACTATAGAGGTTGTAGTAGTACTATAGTAGTAGTACTGACGCTGGGTAGTAGTTGCAGACCAGGAAAGTGACTCTCTCCCATTCCAGTCCTTCCATATTGTTACAGACATGGAAGGCACAGCCGACTCTGTGTGTGTCTGCCCACACCATCTGTAACACACACACACACACACACACACACACACACACACACACACACACACACAGGTAAATTCAGGTAATCCAGTCTAAAAGTACATATGTGTGTATAAATACGTGTGTGTATTTCTCACCTGTGTATAGTGTCCACACATCTTATCTTCATCACAGCTGTTGTTCTGGTAGTCATAGTCCAGACGTTCTAAAGCAATCGATGACATTAGAATACATTATATACTTATAAACAAAGAATATGTGCTCTACCTCTAGTGAAAGATGTAAAAGCAACAATACAAAATACAATCAAAATTTTACTGAAGTAAAACTGAGGAAGTATTATCAGAAAGTGCACATAAATATCAAATAACTGCTGCTATGGATCACATCACAGGGACATCAAGGGGTCCCTCAAGGATCAATATGAGGCCCCCTAATATTTACTCTATACGTAACATTTATTTTCCAACTCAGGACTGTAATATTTTTTTTTATTTGGATGATACCATCTTGTACAGCAGAACAAGCACCTCTCTGACCTCCAGACCTCTCTGTTTGATTTAAAACACGTTCTAAACTCAAATAAGACTGAATGTGTTCATTTTTACAAGAACACAAACGGTTGATGTTCTCGCAGCTAATACAGGCTCTAAATGGACAACTAACTGACACAGTACAGCACTATAAATACTGATTGTCCTACAAAACTCATGTTGAACTGTCACATCTTGCCTGGACTTTGGGTGTTTTTTTGGTCTTATGTTGTGTTCTGTGGAGTCTCCTGGTTTTGCACGGCTGTTTAGTCCCTTGGTTCATAAGGGTTTTCTTGTGTGATTTGGGTGGTGGGTTTTAGAGGACTGCATCATTAGTTTGTTGGGTTGTGTGCTTGGGTTTGTGTTTGTGGTTGGTTTTGGATGGGTTAGTGTAGATGGCATTGAGTTTGTTTTCTGGGTTTTTGTTCTGTTTCCCTTGTGTGTTCATGTGCTCCTCCACACCTGCCCTGCATTTGGACTCGTTAGCCCTGCCCTGCTGTCTTCCCCACACCTGCCCTGTATTAGCCTCGTCAGCCCTGCCCCGCTCCCTGTGTGTCCTCAGCCAATCAGCTCCCTGTATGTTCATTCCCCTCTCGAGTTCTCCACCCATCTCCCCACCTGCACCTCATCTCCTTGTTAGTTCAGTTTCTTTAAGTTCTGGTTTTCTGTTCGGTCTTTGTTGGATCGTTTTGTGTTGTTTCTTCTGCTAGTTCTGTTCAGCTCTGTTTGCCTGTCCATGACCATCCACAATTAAAGGAGTTTTTCATCATATCTGCATTCCGGCTTCTGCGTTTGGGTCCACTCCTGCTTCCCCGAGTCTGACATTGAACATCTAAACTGGTTTCCAGTAACACCTCACTACTGGAATGAACCGCAACACAGCTTGAAGTCAGAGACACTCGTTCATCTGAGGGACTTTTAGTTTTACTGGCTGAATTTTTCATAATGTTTGATGATTGTTTGATGATCAGGTCTTGAGTATTGATTATGAACAACGGCCCCTTCCAGAGTGTTATACTATTATAAATTACATATATATGATTGTTGATGCATTAACTTGAGCTGCTCGATGTTCCACTTTCTTCACCAGCTAGTCTCTAACTTTGTCTGTTTGCTGCTGAAGCTAAAACTTATGTTGTGCTTTTGTCTCAACACGGAGGACCAGCTGCTGAAGTGTTTGTTCCTACAGATGCTGCACTCTGATGAATCCAACTCACCCAGAAACCATTTCTCCAGAGCCACTCGCAGGTCCAGAGGCCCAGTGCCGGCGAACAAATTCTCTCCGGTGTCCTCCAGTTCAGGGTTGTGGTTCCAGATACATTTAGCGGCGTAACCTTCTGCGATCACCTTCAGGCTCGTGTCCCATTTCTGCAGAGAACCAGTGAAAGTTATCATGATTAGTTTTTGCTACAAAAACTCTGGAAAAATGTTCTCTGAGGTTCAGAGCAAATACACCCTGGAGCAATCAGTGAACTGTGGGTGTGTTTACATGATGCTGTGCTTCTTGCTTTCACACCTGTTTAGTTCAGTTTGTTTGGGCTGGTGTGAAAGCCGTGAGTCACACTGTAGACCCGCCTCTTCACATGATCTCTGATGTACTTTGTTTGTGGTGTGAAAGTAAAAAAAAAAAAAAAGTCATTTCGAATTGTTTGTTTAATTTGAAGGTCTTGTTGTGTTTTCACCAAATGTTTTCAGCCATCTTGTCTTTATCAGAGTGAAAGCGAAGCAAACAGACCACAGGATGGTGTGACAGCAAATAAATGAAACCAAAAGCCAAACTAACATTAAATCCATCTGCTGACGATGAACTGTCAAGAATGTGATCTTACAATCTGTACGAGCAACATACAGATTTATCCAGAGCTGGAAAGAAACTAAGTACATTTACTCAAGTACTGTACTGTAGTACAGTTTTGAGGTACTTGTACTTTACTTGAGTATTTCCATGTGATGCTACTTTCTACATTTCAGAGGGAAATATTGTACTTTCTACTCCACTACATTTATTTGACAGCTTTAGTTACTTTTCAGATGAAGATTTGACACAATGGATAATATAACAAGCTTTTAAAATACAACACATTGTTAAAGATGAAACCAGTGGTTTCCAACCTTTTTGTCTTTTGACGTCTTACAAAAAGCAGTGTGTAGTCGGGGTCACATTTCACATGTCTATGAGTTGTTAACAGCTCCACCAAATAGTGATTTTTCCCTCTAAACTTCTCACATGCTTTCATTTCAATAAATGTTCAAATGATCCAATATTTCAGCAAAAATCAAAGATTAGAGAAAAAGTCCAAAAACTGAAAACAGATTTGTGTATCAGAACTTTGTTTTTTCTTCTTTCCTCTCCCATTAATCATCTCACCACCCCTCAGATTTATCTGCTGACCCTTTGGAGGGGCCCGACCCCTAGGTTGGGAACCACTGGACTAAACTAGCTAACTGTATATAAAGTAGTGTAAACTAGCTCCACCTCCAGCAGCTACAACAGTAACATGCTGCTCTAACACTGATGCTTCACTATTAATAATCTAATGATGTCATATATAATAATATATCAGTCAGAGGGACCAAACCACTACTTTTACTGCAATACTTTAACTACATCAAGCTCATAATACTTATGTACTTTTACTGTAGTAGTGTTTTCCATGCAGGACTTGTACTTGTAATGGAGTACTTTTACTGTATTGGTACTTTTACTGAAGTAAAGGATCTAAGTACTTCTTCCACCACTGGATTTATACAAGATCATTTAGTCTAAAACCCCCCTAATACTGCATGTGGACTTTATTTAGTCACATTTTTTACATTTTAAAATGCGCCCAACCCTCCAACGAGGAATTTCTAACTACAAAGCTATAAAGAGTTTTTTTCCCCCCAATTAGGGAGTAGAAAATCCCAAACCCCAACTTTTAAGTTGTAATTGAATCCAGCATAAAGAGGCTAAATCTTTAAGTCTTTTTCATCATGCTGACTTTTATAAATCATCTCACTTTGTGGAAAATTACACTCAATGTGACTGACTGTCCTTTCATGTATCGTGTGTTGTGCTGTAGTGATGTAAGACGCCCGCTTTACATAAAACCTAAAGAGAATTCACGTGTACATCTGTCGTGTTCACACAGGAAGTGACTGAACTCATGAATTGAAATGGATCCTTTTGTGACTGTTTATTTCCTTTTAAACCTGTTTTCAGTTAGTGTGATAACTTGTAGCTGTATCGTTGTTTTACGGCCTGTACAGCTCTCTAAACCTCAGGGAATGTACTGCACACATACTGTAGGGCTCTTTATTAGATTATTATATAACAAGTTTCATGTCTCTTTATTATAATATCAGATCTTTGGTGCTGTTGAGATGGCGGCGGGATGATTTCTGAAGTTTTATGTGACGTTAAAATGGATGTTTGGCCTGTGAGCTCGCTAGTAAAGTTAATTTGACGGCCACGTTGTTGAAAATGATCTGACATTTAATATCATATGAAGGAAATGTGGAAAAAGGCAGGAAAAGGAAAGTAAAATATCAATTTGGACGAGTAAACGCCACATTGTCTCTGACCCTGACTCCCATCGCTCACAAAAGCGTCACTGTTATCACCTCGAAATCATCCAACAAAGCTTCAGATAATATTCTTTTGTTCTGTTTTGTTTCACATTCAAATAAAAAAAACCCTGCAGGATAACTAAAAAACCACAGCAGGCTGCATAAGAGTTTATTTCCTCATCACTCACGTATCCCTGACCTGACCTCTGACCTTGACCACAGCCTGACACCCACCACGCTGCCTGCCTGAGGGACACGTTTCCTTCCCATCATGCCTGTCATCATGTGTCATCCCTGAGTGTCGATTGATTCGATCTCTAACAGGACGAGTCGCCAAACATTTTTTAAAGTATCGTCTCTCAGCTCTTTAGAAAAACACAGTTTGGGACGATGCATCAGGTCTTTAGCTCCGTCCTTGATTGTGCTTATAATTTTCATACTGCAACGTTTTTTTTCAGGATATGTGAGATCCTGGTAGCCAGACAAGTGTCAGAGAACAGTCTTATCTCCTGAACAGCCCTTTGGTAATGTTACACAGATGATATCATTCCTTTTGGAAGACAAACTTTGGCCTCAGAGTCTCAAATCTAATTTGTTGCTGCCAAATCGGTTTAGCAGACGGTAAAAGTTAAGATTCATTATTTTTAGTGGACAGTACACATTGCACAACAGCCTCTGTGTACTTTTATTATTAGATTTTGTTTTATTGTAAATATACTGTACATTACAGTGAGGATACTAGGATGATATGTGAACATGCAGCGCATGTCGTATACTGGTGTATTTCGACATGTCGCAACAAGCAGTTCCTCTGAATAAAACGGGTCTGAAAGGAGATTAAAACAGAGAAATAAACAAAAGGAGGATGGATAAAACTCGTCTTGCGCCGTGTCTTAAAATGTTTTTGTTCGCTGGGCTTGTTTGCTGATGTTTATTTATGTCTGACGAGCTGCCAGCTCGCTGGAACAAGCAGTCGGATGTTTCCCCGCCTGAGAAAAAGCTGATTGTTGCCGCAGAAACAACATGACACAGCAAGAGAATATAAGTGATATCGAACAATACATTTATTTATTAGTTATTTAAAGGATATGTCTGGTGATTTTCTACATTTTTCTTCTTGCAAAACAAATCTGATGAAAACACCTGAACCAGAAACTATTAAAAACACGTCAGTGAGTCACACCGCTGCACCGGCTGACATGTTCCTTCATCTCCATGAACACACGCTGTATTTTATTTGGACTCAGTCACACACACACACACCGTCCTGCTGAGACAAATACTCACTAGAGCACCAAATGTGGATTCATCCACAGCTGAAAATAGTCCCCAAAACATAGACTATTTCCTCCTGTTTGTTTGTTACTGAGCCTTTTTAAAACATGAAACTATATATTTAAAGTCTTCATTAGGAACAAATGGACTAAGAGCTGAGAGAAACAGACTCAGACTACATGATTCGTTGTTTTGTAGTTATTTCTTATGAAAACTGTGCTTAACCAGGAGCATGATGAACGCTCATGATTGATAAAAAAAAACACAGACTGACGTCTTAAACTCAGCCAATAGTTTTCATCTCATGGTTTGAGTCATTGTTGCTAAGATACCAGGAGAATGAACAAGAGGACCCTGACTGAGAGTTTAATAATGCAGTGTGTGTGTGTGTGTGTGTGTGTGTGTGTGTGTGTGTGTGTGTGTGTGTGTGTGTGTGTGTGTGTGTGTTTATTTGTCCAGTGATGACACACAACACAAACAATAGTCAGGGGTCTCCTTCACATTCCTCTCTCTCTCTCTCTCCAGGCTCTCTCAACATCTGGTCTGTGTTATGAGTTTCAGGTCATGTACATGGTCATGTAGTAACACACACACACACACACACACACACACACACACACACACACACACACACATACAAACACACACACACACACACACGCACACACACACACACCACCTCTGTGTCGGCTGTACTGGAGGTCCGTTCCGGTCTGTGAACAGCTGATTTTTGTTTCTGTTCATCTCAGCAGAATTTAATAATCATGAGTAATTTCTGTAACTATAAACTAATTATTCATTCATTCATTCATTCATTCATTCATTCATTCATTCATGTCAATGCACGGTTCCAGAAAAAGATGTGATTCATGAACAAAATAGGATTCGGTTTAGTTTCCTCGTACACGTTCCCATGACTCAAGACATAGATAAACAACAGAAATAGATGATTTGTCAACTCCAGTTACTCAACAATGAACAAGTAACATGAGAAAATAAGATCAGAAGCCATAGATAATAATTTACTATCAATCAGAAGTAGCTGTTAGGCTCTAAGTCATCACTGATCTATCTGATTGATTTTCTGTTCAGAAATCCATCACTGTGTTGAAATTAACACACATGATCTTTTTGTTATTACATCTACAGCTGTGTTCATATTACATTCATATACTTAAAGCATAAACGTAATACTAATGTATATGTACCAATGTTGACAGTGCACTTGTTCTGGCCAAGCAGCAACCTCCAGTGTTGAAAAATGAAGCCAAACTGCAGTTCCTTGAATGACCACTTGAAGCTCTAAAAGTGAGTCAATCATAGACCCCCATGTTAAAATGTCCAACTTTACAGCAGAAATAAACATGTTTACAGTCTGGTACAAACAACGGTTTTGGTCTCTGTAGCTAATTTCCTCTTTCATGACAACTGTACGGGGGGGAATTTTTTTATAACTCACCCGTTTAAATTTTATTAAGCCGTAAAGTTCTGCATAATGAAGGACATGGCTGCTTTGACTGACAGGTCCGCCAGCCGCTAGGTGGCTTGTTTCAGCCATTCGGCCCCGCCTCTTTGCCCATTTTTGATTGGCTGGGAGTTAGGCAGCGTCACGCGCTGCCAAGATGGCGACGGCCAGAGCGGCTCACTTTGAGCTTCAAAACCGCTCTTCAGAAACCAACGAGTGTCGTCACGGTAACTACGTCCATGTTTATATACAGTCTGTGGTTCTGGCACATAGATTAGAGTAGGTGTGACTTTATTGTCATTGTGAAGGCGACAGGCCAATGAAATACAGTTAGCATCTTACCAGAAATGCAAAAATAGTGTAACACATGTGGACATTAATTAAACTGCTGCTGGAGAATGCTATTGTTGGTTTTAAATGTCTAAACTTCACAAAATATCCTTGTTACACTTTCCAGATTTGATTAGCTGTTTCATTGACTCATTGAGCGTATTAATGTGTGTTAATTTTAATGTCATTGTTTTTGCTAGACAAGCTTGCTGGCTATAGCACCTGTTCCATTAAGTCCAGTTCAGACCAAAGATTCACAACGAGCCCGTCTCCGCTCGACTGAAACCGGCTGAAGGCGTCGCCTGCGACTCAGCTTGTCAAGTCGCCATTGGCTGGTTTTAGAACGTAAGGCACGTCACCTGGCAGTGGACAGAGGAAAAGAGCCTTGACCCTCCGTTTTTTTTTTTCGTGTTTTCACTGTTTCATTGATAATAGAAATGCAACTGTAACTCACTGTCACTAACCTCATTTGTATTTTAAAATGCTACAAATTATATCCAGCTACAAAGAGCACGTACAGTTACAGTAAGCCTCGAGGTCCCCACTAAACTTTGTCACACAGTACTGAGTGAGTTTGTAAAACTTATTAAAGGACAAGTTCCCAGTGTTTCCAGTGTCTATAACCAGCAGTCAGGTGTCTGTAATCATTCCTCCTGTTCATACTGGATATTAAAAGATCCTTCAAATGTGCTTTCAATGGAAGTGATGGAGGCCAAAATCCACAGTGTGTCCACACAGTCATTTAAAATTCTATGTGAAGCTTCTATTCAGCTTCAGCAGTCTGAGTTAGTCATATCAAGTGGATATCTGACACATTTACAGTCTTTTTAGCATCAAATTCCCTCTTTGTGTTTCCTCGGACAGTGTTTCCCTGTTGAGCTGCAGGTGGAAGTATAGTAACAAAAAGAGGAACTTTGGCACTAAAAAGACTGTAACGTTGAAAGATATCTACTTGATTTGACTCATTTGGACGCTGAAGCTTCATATTAGCTTCAGATAAACTTTAAATGCATTTTTTGCACAGAAGGAGGACTGTGGATTTTGTCCTCCATCACTTCCATTGTAAAGTCATTATGAAGGGATCTTCTAATGGTCAGTATGAACAGGAGGAATGATTACTGTTGTTTTAAGATGGACTTGAAAAACTGTGAACGCATCCTTTAAGGTTGCAAAACTTCCATTTATATGTCTGCCAGTTTTATTTGGTAACATAAAAGCAGAGCAGGAAGTAGAGGGCTTTGTTAGAAAGTGCAAGTATGTGGCTATTTCCTGGAGGCAGTGCATACCAGTGTAGAGCTGCTACAAATCAAACTCTAAAAAGTCAGAATATTAGAATAATTTGTTTGTTTGTTTTTTTGCCAGCTCTCCTCCTCTGTTGCAGTGGAAGTGAGGCTCCTGAGGGTGTAGTAACATCAGGGCGACAACAGGCTGCAGTTAGCGCTGAAAATATCAGACATTTCTTCAGTGTTGGCTGGGAGCAGAGTGATGATTCACCGAAGCTCCTTCCCTCTGAGTTTATTTCAGTGGTTTCTAACCAATAATCAGCCCAATAATCAGTAGAGTTTGTTGTGTCTAATCTTTGGATCTCACTTGAAAAAAAGTTTAGCTCAAGGACAAAACTTCTCTTTGATGTTCAGAAAATAAAAAGAAGTTCTGAGCAGCAAAATGTACGTTAATGCGGAGAACAATATATAGTGCACACAAGGCTCGCCATATACGTTCAAGCTGACCCCCAACCTCTTCATACCAGCCAATTACACCATTATAATCTCTCTACATCACCCAAACTCCCAAAAATAGGTTTTGGGCTGAACTGGTTATGCCTGGCGTATCCAGTTCTATCCAGTCATGCTCTTCTATTTTTTTAGAACTGCACCTGGTCACTTTACACCACTATTTCCAATCCTTTCTTGTACTTTTGTCCGGTGCTCTGACTGTGATTGCCTTTAACATACTCTGATATTGTGAGGTATACATTCAATATAATGATTATCAGTTTTTGTTCTGACTGGTTAGACTGGTTAGTCTGCTGGTCTCAGTCCAGTCTTCTGAACACTTTCTCTGGTTCTTGTAACATCCTACAGACATTTTTTTCTTTCCAATGAAAACAGAAATTTGCCACATTTCCTCCTCAGTTCATTTCAACACACTGACCTCCCTCCTCTTCCCGTTCTGTCCATCTCGTCTTACTTTCTCTTCTCTCTGTCTTCCAGTCCTCTCCTCTTCCTCCCTCTCTTTTCCTCCCTCTATTATTATCTCTCAGTTGTTCTTTTCCTTGTTTCCTGATGTCCTTTTGTCTTTCTGTCTCGCCCTTTCCTTCACTCCCTCTCTTGTTACTTTACCTCTTTCTCTGCACTCCAGTCTGACTGAAAAACAGAAAGAAAATCAAGAATATGGAAATGTCCCAGTGGGGCTTCCATACCGGAGGAGACAGGCTGAGACCTCTCCTGGCGCGCACACACACACACTGAGCACATACCTAAGCACCACACACACACAGGCATCGCTTTGGGCGCTCATTCATTCACCTAATTTTCATTTCTCTCTCTATCTAAACATTGAGCTCCCTCCTCTCTTCATCTCTCAGCTCTTTCCCAACCGTCTTCCTCCTCTGTTGCTCGACCCTGACTCCCTCCCTGTCTGTCTTCCAGGATGATTTCCCTGCTGCGTTCCTCCTCTGACACTCATGTTATTAACTGGAAGGAAACACCCGTCTCCTCCTGGAACCCGGGGCCTCCATTTACTCAGCATTTGTGGTGTGTTTAAAGCAGTTGTCTCATAAAAAATGATGATCTGTTACCCTGCATGTACAAACATTTTGTGTTAGAAGCCTGTTCTCAGTGCACTGAGCAAATTAATAAAGATTTTGAGGATTAGCACTGGTCGGCCACAAAAACCGTAGGAGGATATTATTGAAATGGATCTCTGCCAACATTTGCTGATTAAAACTAAGCAGAGCTGAAACTGGTGGGAATGTTATTAGTTTTGCAATTATTTGGTCATAAACCAAAGTGTTGAACAAATGAATGTTTTAATGATGGAAGTATTAAGATTCATCCTGAGGGGGACATGAATGTCTGAACCGAGTTTTATGGTAATTCATCTCATAGTTGTGGTGATATTTAACAAACATGTCAACCTCATGGTGGCGCAAGAGGAAACATCGAGGGGTCAGTAAAGTCTCTAGAGACCATAAATGTCAAAATTTCATGGCAATCAATCCAATAGTCGATGAGATATTTCAGTTTTGGACCAACCCACCAACCCAGAATCATTACCATCCACACAGATCCACATCTAGCGTGGCTAGAAACCATTATTGTGTCCCAATTAGTTCAAATAAAACAGAATCAGTTTTGTTTTATTGATTCATTTGTTTGATAGTTTGAACATATTTTTAAAAGTCTAACCAGGGACTGTTAGATGCAAATTAGCTTCTAAACACCCTGTACTGTTACATAAACTAATACAATAAGAATAAATAAACCACATTGTCATTACTAAAAACAATGGACAGAATGTGCAGGCAGAAGCTTTTTGCATTGATTTTTTTACATACCGGATGGTTTAAATTAGAGTTTTTCCTTGACATGTTTCTTATAAAGATTCACAGGAAAACTATGTATTGATTGTTTATGTGAAAACGTGAATTTCCTTTGCTGCTATGGATGGTTACAGCAGATGTATCTCGTTAACTAATCAGTCTAACGTCTGTGTACTTTCGCCACCTGCGTGTGGTTGATGTCTAGTTTTGGGGGGCTCGCTGTGGAACAACTCGGCCCAAAACATCTGCGCATTAGATAATCTTTTCTGCAAAAGTCATGGTGTGCAGGTCTGATTAATACTGAGTTCAGGACAGAGAAAGTGTTAGCAGCATCATTGTTAGATGGTATTTTAGACCTTTTAAAGGAAGTTTAAAGGAAGATATCGTGGTTTGTTCAGCCTGATGCTTCACATGCTGATATTCTGCTCCCGCCATTTATTGGGTTTAATTTCACGTTGTGGATGTTTATAGTTTCTGCACAAACAACAGAAGGATTGCAGGATGCCTGAGGTGGCTTCACTCACACAAACACATCGTTATAAGAATGTGTTCGTGTGAGCTCTCCGGGCCAATAGGTGCAAACGTGCAACAAACAATGATGAGTATTTGCTGTATTAAACTTAAAGTTTAAAGTTAAAGGTCACTGAAAGGCCGCTGAGATATTGGTTTCATGACAGGCAAATGGACTGAGAACACTGTGGGAAAAAAATACACTAGAGGCTCTTTTTCCTTTATGTGTGGAAAGACGTTTTATCTCTTCTTGATGAAATATGAAAAACAGACTGGTGCTTCGGATAAAGACGAATCCTGTCTGACCGCTCGGCTCAGGAGACCGCTCACCTCAACAGCCTTAAAAGAGGCTTGTTGGAAATGTTTCAGTACCAACACTCAGGTGCTCTGTACATACTATTGTGCAATCACGTTTAGCTCTCTGTAAACTGAAATCAACTTCTTCATAATATGATAAAATGGCTTCAAAAAGTTGTTATGATTTTTAGCAGTAAGATATTTAGATCCAAACTTAATAAAATGACTCACATGGCAGCTGTGGTTCAAACTGGAACAACCACAGTCAAATACGGTCTTAAATCCTCAAATGGTAAAAACTTGCCACAAGCTTTTTTTTTTTATATAAACCAGTCAGAAGGGCACGTCGGTCATCTTCACATCTCCATAAAGAGTTAAACAAAGTGCAGCTTCTCTCTGGTCCACTGACCAAACCAAAACAACCGACCGGCCCCGACCTGCCCGAAGCTCCGAAACTCAAAACCAACACAGAGATTTTATCTGACCTCCAGTTCACCTGGAAGACCAACCGAGAGTTTCAAACTGTTCTCTGGTCGGAAGAAGCATCATGATTAACGGAAAAACTTTAAAATAAATCTTACAAGAGAAGAAGATCAGGTGACGGCAGGATTGAGATTTAATTATATAAACAGTAACGCTGGATTTCATGCTTCATCTATTCCCTCATCAGTGTGAGAGCGGGTTTAATCTAACACAGGAATGATGGACAACTACTGTATGGAGGTGATTGCAGAATGTAAATATGTTGAATGGCTATGGCTGTAAAAATGTAGATCATAAATAATATCAAAAATGATTATAACTTTAATAGCCACCAGAAACAGTGACATGTCACTTTTTTTTGACTCATTTCTATTTTGTTTATGCAACAGCATGTGTTTTTTGGAGTGTAATGAGTGTTACCGCCTCGCGGGGCCACTAACTAAATTATAGATCAGCTCCAAAATGTATGATCATCAAGTTTGGACCAAATCTTTTTCATGTGATCTCTGGAAAAAAAGGTTTATTTGCCAAGAATGATCGAAGAAAACATTTAATTTATGACAAGAACAAAAGAACTCATGCCAAACTCAAATTACAGCGCAAGAGTCTTTCAAAGTCTTCAACTTTACCAAGAAACACATATGAACAAAGTGTCCACAAAAGGCGACTGTCCAATAGCTGACTAGAGAACTGGAGAGTCGACACAAGTATTTTTTTAAAGTGGTTTTTTATTTAAAGTGGTTTCAGCAGAGTGATCTGGATTAAAACAAGGGACACAAAAACCAGATACAAACAAGGATAATTAGAACAAGACAAATACATCAAACATGTGTGTTTGTGTTCTGGCAACGTTGAGAAGAAAATAAGCAGAAACAAAAAGACAATAACAAAAAAAACTGAGAGAAGGGTGAAAATATTTTAGTAAAGTATGATCAGTTCAATAACAGGCTGAGGATCTACTTCCCTTCTCTACTACCCCGCGGTTGTCTATGAGTGACTGAGTGATGAAGTTACGCCATTGGTCGGCCGCCCGAATGTTGGAGTTTCCTCATTGGCTGTAGCGCTTTCCAAATGAATCGGTGCGAGATGATGGAAGCGGAGGACGGCAGCGACGCAGAGCGACTGTGTTTCTGCTCTGAGCTCTGACGCTCTCAGCTCTGCTGTTAAATGTTGTGAAGTCATTCAACTCCTGTTGAAACAGACATGTACCAGCGTCTCTGCGTCTCCTCCTCTACCGTCCAGTGTGATCAACTCTCCGGCTGGCAGCGCTGTCAGCAGCCTGCAGGAGAGACGCTCCGCGGTGCTTTTGGATGTTATAACTCAACTAATACCAGGATACAAGCTTTTTATTTCTCTGATGTTTTCACATCACAAACGATGAACAACAGCATTAAAACACGAGTCTTGCAGGTAAAACATGCGACTCATGTGGCTGTTATATGGTGCGCTTGATTCGACTGTAACTGCAGTAACCGGGCGGAGATAAGCCTCCTGAATTTACACCCAAAATGCTGTCAAAACTTTTATTTATAATTTCATTGACCGGGAAAGAATCAGAAAAAAGGCTCAAAGTGGCCTGAAGGAGAGTTTACAGATAATTAAAATAGTTATAATTAGAATTAAAATTAAAATTAATTCTCTTTCAAATCAAACATCCCAAGATATGAGTGGAAAATATTGTTCTTCCAACTGCATTTATAACCTTTTTTTTGTTTGTTTTACTCAAACATAGTTTAACCTTGTCATGTGATGCTACTTCACTACACTTTACCAACGAATATTATCCAGGAATTCACATTGAATTAATTTATTTATCTTCTACTGGTCCTTTATGCAGCCCCTCAGTTCAGCCTCTGTCTGAAACAGGCCGTTTTAGCTCCTGTCTCTTTAAGGCCCCGCCTCCTGATGAGCCCACTCTGTTCTGATTGGTCGGCTCCGGAGGCTACGTAAACAAACTATAGTAGCAGGATTTCACTTCTTTTTCTCCTTCTTTACTCCAAATGTCAACTTCTCTAATCCATCTGTACATGTTGGAGCTGTATAAGATTATAGAACAGACCTTTATGGACCTTTATGTGACAAGCTGACGTCATCTTGTTGCCAAGGTAGCAAAACCTTTGTAAACAAAGCGTACAGAGCAGGTTGTATCCCTGGTTTTTGTCTTGCAGGCAGCATTTTCAAGTTTTGGTACTTTGACCATGTTTAATATTCGACATCAGAACAGAATATAAACAACAGAGACCCACAAAAAGTAGAATATGAACCTTTTAAGTTAAAGTTTGAGGTACTTGTATGTTACTTGAGTATTTCCATACTTAATACTTCTACTGCCCCGCATTTCAGATGAAAATATTGCACTTGAGCCACGTAATTTGCAAAAAACAGGCACATCCTGTTTCAAAAAGATGCAGAAAAACTAGTCCGCACATTTGTTACTTCCAGGCTGGATTATTGCAGTTCCTTATTATCAGGCTGCTCTAACAAGTCTCTAAAGACTCTTCAGCTGGTCCAGAACGCAGCTGCAAAGCTTTGCTACATTGGTTTCCTGTAAAATCCAGAATAGAATTTAAAATCCTTCTCCTAACTTACAAAGCTCTTAATGGTCAGGCACCATCATATCTTGAAGAGCTCATAGTACCGTATTACCCCACTAGAACACTGCGCTCCCAGTATGCAGCTTACTGGTGGTTCCTACAGTCTTTAAAAGTAGAATGGGAGGCAGAGCCTTCAGCTATCAGGCTCCTCTCCTGTGGAACCATCTTCCAGATTCAGTCCGGGGTGCAGACACCCTCTCTATGTTTAAGAGTAGGCTTAAAACGTTCCTTTTTGATAAAGCTTATAGTTAGGGCCGACCAGGCTCGTCTTGGATCAGCCCTTAGTTATGCTGCTATAGGCCTAGACTGCTGGGGGACTTCCCATGATGCACTGAGCTCTCTCCTCCTCCTCCTCCTCTCCATCTGTATGTATTCATGTACCATTAACGCATGTTAGTAACTTGGCTTCTTCCCCGGAGTTTTTGTGCTTTCACGTCTCACAGGTTCCGAAATGATCATGGACCCCTCGGTTATGGACAGCAGGCCTCCGAGGACCGTGGCTGGCCGCGGTGGTGGTGTGGTCCTGCTTGACACCCATGCCTGCTATTATTATTATTAGTCATATTTCTAATGCAATTATCATTGTTATTGTTGTTATTGTGTTATTATGCTTCTCTGTGTCTCTCTCCCTCCCTTCTTCTTTCTCTCTCAACCCAACAGGTCAAGGCAGATGGCGTCCATCCCTGCTTGAGGTTTCTTCCTGTTAAAGGGGAGTTTTTCCTTGCTGCTGCTCATGGGGGAATGTTGGGTTTCTGTAAATTAAAGAGTTCAGTCTAGACCTGCTCTATGTGACAAGTGCCCTGAGTTAACTTCTGTTATGATTTGGTGCAATATCAATAAAACTGAATTGAAAAAAATGTCATTTTTGTTTCCCTACATTTATTTGACGGAGAGAGTTACGACTTTGCAGATAACGATTTTCCATCAAAGCAGTGTGTAGTCAGGGTCACATTTCACATGTCTATGAGTTGTTAACAGCTCCACCAAATAGTGATTTTTCCCTCTAAACTTCTCACATGCTTTCATTCAATAAATGTTCAAATGATCCAATATTTTAGCAAAAATCAAAGATTAGAGAAAAAGTCCAAAAACTGAAAACAGATTTGTGTATCAGAACTTTGTTTTTTCTTCTTTCCTCTCCCATTAATCATCTCACCACCCCTCAGATTTATCTGCTGACCCTTTGGAGGGGCCCGACCCCTAGGTTGGGAACCACTGGACTAAACTAGCTAACTGTATATAAAGTAGTGTAAACTAGCTCCACCTCCAGCAGCTACAACAGTAACATGCTGACCACAAACTCCTAACGTGTCAACACTCTGTGCTGATACCACAGAAACATACCAGTGGAAAATTAATCAGGATCCTTTCGTCATGGTCGTGGTAAACACATGAATACGACCCGGGGAAGTGACGCAGTTCAGATGACGTCTAATTAAGGTGACAAATTTCCATATTAGGAGGAAGTGGGTAAATTGTTGTGATGATTACTGTTGCCATGACGATGAAAGTGGCCTTTAAGGAAGTAGTAACTTTAATCCACCACATGTTTCTCTAACGTCTCTCTCTCTCTCTTTCTCTCTCCCTCTCTCTCTCTATATATATGCAATTTTAAATGTATATATTTTTCAAAAATGTATATCTCCATTGAAAAAAATGACAATTTAACATAACGATGATTGGTGATGGTTTGCTTGTTCACAAGTCATTTAAGTTACATCTTTACTGAAACAAGTCCACATTTACCTACAAAATATGTGCTGATTTAAACAGTGCCTCCTAATATTACTGTATTTTTAAAATATCATACATGCCTTACACCTACAAACAAGGCCTATTTTCAATGGTGTATTTTTATACGGGAGTTTGGTACGAGTGGCGTTAAGTTCAGAGGTTGTTTAGTTGGAGCGTGCCCCAAGCGCCTTCAATGGACACGCCCCCAGCGTTTCAGAGCATCCCCATTGGCTATTCAGGAGGAAGCGTCAAACGTGGGACAAAAGTGTTTGTGCTCGTAGATTTGGTTTGTCGCTGTAAACTCGGGATTCGCACGTACAATTGAGTTCTGTGTGAACTTATTTCACCAACAAACAGATTTGATGTGTAACTGCAAACCTTCATGCAAATCTTGTTTACGCACTCACACTTAGAAACTAAAATCTTTTTCATTTTGTTCATAAAACGTCATGCAGAGCTGTTCAGATATTTTTTACACATTCAAACATTTTAATGTATTCATACAAAATGTTTTCACACATTCAGATATGGTTTAACCCCGTACACATCCAGCAGTTACGGAGCAACATTACCATTCATGTGGTATCGTGTTTCTGTCCAATATTCACTCTCTTTTAACTCTGTTTTTGTTCTCCACCAACTCCTGAGGGAAATATCTGGCTCTTTAGCTGCTAAATGCTCCACTATGTTCACTAGCTAGTCTACAGCTAACTGTGAGCAGGTAGTGTTCAGCGGCTTTTTACTGCTTTTTCTCTGAAAACGACGCTATGAGACGCTGAGAGTGAAGCAGAACAGTAAAGTTGCAGCCGGACAGATAAACAACGAGCTGAAACTCACTATAAAGCTCCGTAAAGCCGAGAGGAGCTGCAGAGTCTCTGATAATTCTCTGTAGGTTCATCGCTACGAACTACGACCAACACATTACACACTGACACATCAGACATTATTATAAAAATATAGATTACAGCTGCTTTAAAAATCTGATCTGCTGATGTGCTACAGATTCATACCAGGATGTTTTCTAGCACACTAACACCAACAACAATGATGGGTTACGAGCTACTGGATTGGACATCTTTATATGAAACTTTTAAATAAATGTTTCTACTTATCTCAGAGTTTCACACAGTATTTCCTCTTTCCTACAGGTTGATCCTTCCACATAGTTTCGGTGTGACTTGCTGAGGTTTGGAGTTATTAGATCATCTACGTATAATGACACTCAGTGGTTGGTTGGAGCTGCTCCAAATGCTACAAAATTAAATTAGTAAAACTCAACAATAGCGTCTCTTTCCAAGTACAATGACAAGCCTGTGACGTCTTGAGGCCTGTAGATTACGGATGAACCTCGCTGTTAACAGTTTCATTGAGAACTTTTATACTGCTTCCTCTGACTTGAACCTTCTGCCATTAAATTTAAGTTATTGCTGCGGAAACTTTTATCTGATCACAGGCATAGTTATCATTCTTAGCATTTTGTTTGCTGTTGATGTTCATGTTTGGAATTTGCAGCATCAGCACTTTGGGCAGCGGTTAATGTTAACAAAAAGATGAGTCATCTTAATGACACATGATACGAGTTTTAGTGACGCTCGCAGTATTTAGTCATCTTTAAAGCCACTTCCTGATAATAATAACACATTATTACTCAACCACTATGAGTGCTCAACTGCTATGAGTGTCTGCTACAAGATTCAAATTTAAATTAAAGTTCATTTTTTGACCTTGAAAACAGCAGAGATTGCTTTCATCAAACTGATGAAGGTGAATGAAGGTCAAAAATGTACTTTTAAACTTGAAGACTGTGGACTGTTATGTTAAAGGTAGTAAGTGCACCTTGAGTTGAGATTGTTTCGTCTAACTGAAACATTTTAGTCAAGTTGAAAATCTGAACTTCTGTTTTTTGACTTTTATCTGTAATTCCCACTCAGTTTTTCAGACATTTAGTCAAGTTGTAATTCAATTCTATTGATCATGAGGAAAGCTGATGTTTTGTTTATTTTTGGTCACTATATGAAGACAACGTGACGTTCAGGAGGTTGATTACAGACTGTGACGTAAGGTGTTTCATATTAGATATGCACTACAAGTTATTAATGTTAACCTGTTTACTGTAAGGTGAAGGTCAATACCAATATTAGAGACTCTGATCACAGACATTTGAGATTTTATGTTGATAATTAGTGCCTTTTTTTTATCATTTCAAGGCCAAACTATGACAGATATTTGGTGTTTTTACTCAAATTTTTACTCTTCTTATCAGAAGATATAAAATAAATTCTCAAGTCCAAAATAACCTGTTGAGTTGCCTTTGACTTGCCATATTAATTTAGAAGAAATACAAGTGAATTAATTACTAAAATATGCACAGACAATCAAAAGCCTTTTCAGATTTTCCAGCATGTATTGCTGAAGCTGTTGGCAGAGAGGAAACTGACATTCAATGGACAATATTGAATATTAGCTATATCAGTATCACTCTCACTTCACTTACTTCTTTCTGTTGATTATTGTCAACATGGAATGACATTAATCAAACTGATTATGTTATGATTATTCTGCTGTTACTTTCAGCTAAATGCCTCCAAAATCACCACAATGAAAAGTAAACTGATTAAACGAAGCTGTCCTGAAATGGCCCGCGGGCTGCAGGTGTCTTACCAGAGGCATCATGGCTGAGGCGCTGGGTGAAACCTGTCCTCTGTAATGGTTATGAAGCTCCACAAGCAGCTCCTCCTGCTCCTCGCTCAGAAAGCTCCAGGCTCCAGGAACCGCCAGGGCCACCAGCAGTAGCCATGTCCAGAGAGGAGCTCCCCTCGTCGGGCAGAGGCAGCGGCGGCTGGACCCCCTCCTTGGCCTGGAGCTGGGAGCTGTGGCCTGGACGGAGGCTCCATCTCGGGCAGTCCGTAGGGTCGAGGCCCCCCCCTGGGTGGAGGAGACCCCCTGGAGCTCAGAGAGGCTCCACTGGTGCATGATGGGAAACAGGGTCCTGAGGGATGTATCCTTGAGTGGTCAGTCCAGCAAAGTGATTGTGATCAACAACAGAGTGTGTGTCTGTGTGTGTTCACAATAGGCTACTTGTCTTTGTATGAGTGTGTATGTGTGTTAAGACTCAGTTAAAGTGTGTGTGTTCCCTCTTCAGTGCCTCGCTCTCTCAGCTCTGCCGATCTCTCCTTCTGACCCGGCTTTAAGAGTTAGAGGATCCTCCCCTGCACACACACACACACACACACACACACACACATGCACGCCACAGTTCACATTTCACACACTGCACCGACTGGTACGCACAACCCCCCCCTCAATCCTCTTACTCTCCATATTCTTCATGTCCATCTCTTTCTTTTCTCTCATCTCTTTTTTTCCCTCCTTCTCTTTGCCTCCCTCCTCTTATTTCTCTCTCTTCCTTTAGTCCATGTTGCTCAGGCTACTAAACAATGTGCCTTAAAGGATCAGTCTGGTGATTTTCTATATTTTTCTTCCTGTCACCAAATCTCATGTTTTTGGATCCAAACCAACAACGAACTGATCTACTAACAAGTATTGTGTGTGTATCAAAGCCTGATATATCTTATTATTATTATCTTATTAACCTCAGTTGACTACTTTGTATCTGTATTTGTGAATGCACTTTAAAAGTCACTGCTGGAGGATCCACAATGAGCATTTTAACCAGACAAAGACATTTAGGTCACTTAGTGTGACAGTGATGATTTGTCAAATGTATCCTGAGGTACAAGAATGCTAATTTAAACCCCTGATGGTGTCATTAGTCACTTTATTCCATATAACTTTATTGCAATGTTTTAAATTTTTTGACGCAAGTGTACGTGATAAGTATTTAAGTCAAGAGGCAAGATGGCGGCAGGTGGAGCAGGGTGACTCTGTAACATCTGTCCAGGGACTACAGATGGAAAATAGCCTCTTGGCTAACTCTGCCACATTTACAACAATGTTTGTCATGTGCACCATCCCTGTTAAATAAACCAATAAATAAAATCAAACACAGAGTGAAAGGAAGAGAAATGAAACAACTAAATGAGAGAGAGAAACATTTTACACAAGAACGGCACCTACTTTCCCATTTTGAAGTGACGTCAAGTTCTTCAGAAGAGTTTGTTTGTTTTCTTAGGAATGACTTTACCCGGCTGGCCGCTGTTCCAATACTTGTCAACTCCTACCCCCTTTTTATAGTTTATTGATAATCTTGATTCTAAACATAAATATTACAACTTTCTGCCTCGGTGTTCAGAATACACAACTCCATCAAATCCATTAAATTAAACAGAGATAAAACATTTAAAACAAAAACAAAAAGGAAACAGTCAGTATAAAACAAACAAAACACAAATCAGAAACAACCCACACATCCTGTCTTACCACCAGTTCCCCTCTCTGATCATCCATCCCATATCCATTCAGTACGTTATCTTTAAACATTTGTTTAAACTTATTAAATGTTCTACATGTTTTCATTTCCTCACTTCAGCTGTTTCGTTAATTAACTCCTTTGACTGTGATACAATGATATTTTACATTAGTCCTCACTAATTGTTTCTTGAACATACAAATTCTTCTCATATCGTGTTGACTTTCTCTCATTTGAAACAACTTTTGGATACTATTTTGTAATAATTGATTTTTTGCTTTGTTCATGAATTTGAAGTTGACCAAATCTTTATATTTTAGAGCCTTTGATGTAATAAAGAGTGGGTTTGTTGGTTCTCTACAAGTGGTTTTGTTCACATTTGTTATGGCTTTCTTTTGAAGGATGAAGACTGGATTAATGTTTGTAATATATGTATTTCCCCACATCCACAGAGTAAGTTATATATGGGAGTATAAAGGAACGGTATAAAGTGTATAACGAAGCTTGAATTAGAAGATCTTTAACTTTATATAATATTGCAATTGACTTTGATATTTTAGCTTTGATATAATGTATATGTGGCTTCCAGTGTAATTTTTTATCTATTGTCACTCTAAGGAATTTAATTTCAGACACTCTGTCAATTTCTACATCATTTGTCATGAGTTTCCTGTCAGAGTTAGTTAAATGATTCCAAAGATTACGAATTTAGTTTTACTTAAATTTAGTGTTAGTTTGTCAGAATTAAACCAACTCTTTAGTATTTCCACTTTTTTTTTCACTGTATCCAAAAGTTGTTCCAAATTTTTGTCACAACAATATAAACTTGTGTCATCTGCAAATAATATAGTTTTTAGTGTTTTGGGAACCTCACATATATTATTTATGTACAAAATAAACAACAATGGTCCCAACACTGAGCCCTGGGGAACTCCACAAATAACCTTTCAGTAGTTGTGAGTTACAGTTATTAATTTGAATGTATTGATACCTATTCTCCAGCTAACTGCTTCACCAAGAGAGTGCTACCCCTCTAAGTATCAAATGCTTTTTTGAGATCCAGGAATACCCCCACTGCATATTTTTTATTTTCTGTTGCAGTTTATATTTTCTCCACAAGTTCTATGAGTGCAAATGAAGTTGAGCCAGCTGACCTGAGTGGTCTGGAGGGTTTGTAGTGGTTCAGAAGTTCAGATAAGTATTTTGGGACTAAGCCGTTCAATGCTTTATGGACAAATAATAGTATTTTGTTTAATAAATTAATTATTTCATAAACTGCTGGCCAGTGAAGTGATCTGAGAACTGGAGATATGTGCTGAGCTTTTTTGGTTCTTGTTAGAACCCCAGCAGCTGTATTCTGGATAAACTCAAGCTGTCAGACTGATTTCTTAGACAGACCTGTAATCAGAACATTGCAGTAGTCCAGTCTGCCAGAGATAAAAGCATGTACAATTTTCTCGAGATCAGATTTTGTGACATCAAGTCTCTGATCTTTGTGATATTTTTAAGATGGTAGAGGGCTGATGTTTTTATTGACTTAATGTGAACACTGAAATTCAGGTCTGAATTGAGGATGACGCTGAGGTTTCTGGCGTGATTTTTACTTTTCAATGACAGACTTTTGTCTGGTGACGACATACTTCTTTCTTCCTTTGCACCAAAAACAATGACTTCTGTTTTATCCTCATTTAACTGGAGGAAATTTTGGTGCATCCAGGTACTGATTTGTTTGATGCACTGTCCCAGGGAGTCTATTGAGCTATAATTGTCCGGTGACACTGCTATATACATCTGCATATCATCTGCATACATATGATATGAAACCATATTAAGTAACAGAGGTCCCAGAATCGACCCTTGGGGGACTCCACACATTGCTGGGATGCGCTCTGAAGTGCAACTACCAATCGATACAAAATAGTCTCTGTCTTGGAGGCAGGACTTGAACCAGCTCAAGACTATGTCAGAGAGACCAAAACAGTGCTCAAGTCTGTCTATTAGTACATGCTGATTGATAGTGTCAAATGCAGCAATGAGGTCTAATAGCACGAGGACAGAGACCAGAGTCAGTGTTGAGATTAATGTCATTTAGCACCTTGATAAGTGTACTCAGTACTGTGATGGGGCCTGAATCCAGACTGGAAGGTGTCAAGAAAGTTGTTTTGTGCCAGATAGTTGGAGAGTTGTCTAAAGACAACTTTTTCAATAATTTTGCTGACAAATGGCAGGTTTGATATGGCTCTATAATTATTCAGCACTGATGGATCTAGATTGGCTAGAGCATGTATATGCGCTGTTGTAGAAATTATTATCAGGATCAATATTATTCTCCATACCTTGTAATTAATGTTCTGTGTGTTCAAAAGTTTTCAGTCCCAGTTTCTCATATTCCGTAATCCGTGTTGGTTGTGATCATTATTTCCAGATGGAAATAATTCACATCTGTCCACTATCTCAGATCTTGTTACTCATTCTGATGCAGTTTTAATTCTTGCTGATTTCAATATTCATCTGAATAAGTAAAGCCTTTCTGGCACTTGTTGATACTTTTGGATTCTCTCAATTTGCAGCGGTAACACCCTTCATTTGATTTCATGTCTCGGTTTGGGGCTTTCCTCCATTTTTTAACAATTACAGGCTTTTTGAGTTTTTGAGTTTTTCCTTATTTGAATCGAAGGTCTAAGGATTGGGGGTGTTGCTATGCAGATTGTAGAGCCCCTGAGGCAAATTTGTGATTTGTTCTATTGGGCTTTATAAATAAAAATGGACTTGACTTTCCATCCTTTCCCTCTATTTTCTCCCCTCTCCCTTCTCGTTTTCTTCTGTCCTTCATCTCCATTTCAGGTTGCTTTATTAGCATGTCATATAAAGACATCAGTGTTACCAAAGCAGATAATAGAAAAAATGTAAAATAAAGGTAAAAACTGGTTATATAAGAAAATATATATACGTAACCTCTTACATGTCCTGTTCATAATAGTATACACCCAGTTTGTACAAATGCAGTCATATTAGAAGCTCCATACAGTTTATGGAAGTTTTATCACACATATTAAATGTTCTGTATTTGTCATTAAAGGCAGTTAGATGTGTGTTTGTGGCAGCAGGTTACAAACTGATCTGCTACTTTTGTCATTTTCCCCAAGTGTAAAGAACGTTTTCATCATCAAGCAGGGACACAAAGCCTGAGGAAGCTTTTTCAAAACTTTGATAGTATTTAGCTCGAGTGGTTTTATATTCTGGACGCACACTTTAGAGACAAATTTGTATCTCTGTCTGGATGTCCAGCTGGTAGTGGTTACAGATACAGCCACTCCTCTCTGTCTTCATCCCCATTTCCATCTCTCTCCATCTTTCCTTCCCTGCCCCCTCTCCCTCCTTCCCTCTCTCTCTCTATCTCCTTCTCTCTCCCCTCTCCCTCCTTCCCTCTTTCTGTCTCTATCAATGAAAAGTTTGTTGAAATGTGGGGAAGTCTGGCATGGACTCACACACACTGAGTCATTGACCAGCTGATACTTAGACAGTTTATGACTCATGTACACTTGCGTCAAAAAATGTAAAAATGTTGCAATAAAGTTACTAATGACACCATCAGGGGTTTTAGTGAGCATTATTGTATCTCAGGATACATTTGGAAAATCATCACTGTCACGCTAAGTGACCTAAATGTCTGCTCAACTTGAATAACTGCATTTGAATCACATAAATCAAATTTGTATTGTTTAACTTGAATAATTGCATTGAAAACCTGAATGTGAATAGCATAATTCTAAATTGAATTAAATAGTTTGAACTGAATTCCAATAAACTTGAAACTGAATATAATATTATGAAATTGAATTAATTTGTTCTGAAACTGTATGATTCTCACTGAAAATTCAACTCTCTATTAAAGGTGTGCCCCAATACAAATATATTATTCGGCAAAGCACAAAAAGTGTCTCTAAAAATTAAAAGTGTCATAAAAACAAAAGCAGGATTTTTAAGACTCTTTCCACTTTTATTCGAATACAAATATAGATACACATAATTTTGCTGCCTCAACAGATACAAATACAAATACTGGGCTCTCTGAACATCCCTACTCTCCATATAATTCCACATTCAGTTCTTGCAATTTAATTTCAGTTCACTGACACACATCCTGTCGTTGAGGAAGAGCAATCGAGTGCAGATTCACAGAACTTTTCACGTACTGAAATGATTATTTTCTCTCAATGCTAGATATTTCAAAAGCCTAAAGTGTTCTCTCTATTCTATGTAAAAACTGTAGTTTTATGTCTTGCCGTTTCTGAGAAAAATAACCTTATTTGAGTTTTGCATCTGATCCGTTGCCACGGTGACATTTTGCCTGAGTGGGATGGCCCAGTCCCAGCCTCATCCATGATCGAAAGAAACGTTCTTCAGCTGGCATCAATCCCTACAAATTCAAATTCAGTTTCTAGTGACACATATTTCTGCCCATACAGGAGACCTATGATTGTCCCCTAACCTTAACCCCGTGGTCATTATTGTAGCCATGACAACGAAGGTGGTCTAACTTTCAGGAAGTAGTAACTTTAACCCACCCAAAGTGATCATTTTAACCCAAATCATCATCTTTCCCTAAACCTAACCAGACCTGAACCACAGCCTTGTCACATCATAAAACATCATTATTGTTTAACAGTGATGTGTGACGGTTTTGGAAAACACAGACAGATGATGTCGTCCTGCTGATAGAGACGCCAGATTAGACAGATGTGTCATTCTGGAGTCACATGATCAAACCACATATCTGTAGGTTCAGATTTGTTGAAATATAAATATTAGGGGTGTGCCCGAATACAAATACGTTATTCGGCAAAGCATAAATAGGTCTTTTTATGAACATTTATTTTGTACAAATATTTTAAAAAATATTTGCGTGCAGTTCGGTTACATCACTATCTCAGTGTCTCTCCTCTGCTCCGCTGTGACGTCTATCAGCAGGTCTCAACGAGGGGAGTCACATCCACCTGCTACATTACGCACATTTCCTTATTTGGACATCAGTCCTGGAGTTGGGGGTGTTCCCCAGAGATAAAATTGAACTACTGACACACGCAAAGTGCTCTCAAGGGACTCTCCATAACCTGTTGTTCCCTTTCTCCTTTCCACAATGTTTGGTGGCAATAAATGAAAAGTGCAAAGCAATAATTGACTTTAAAGTTCTTCTCTACATGTTACAGGCTGTGCTGTCTGTGTGGTATGGGTGTATAAATAGGTAGAGGTCTGTCTGCAACGAGGTGATGAGTAAAGTTTTAGCTCAGTAATCAGCGCAGTCATCTATGATCTGGGAGACTCCAGTTTGAGACCCGGTGTGGGGACCTCCTTTGTAAGGTAGTTTATTCATAAACACTTTCGCACTTTGATATCCTAAAATTAAAAGCATCATAAAAAAACAAAAACTGTATTTTTACACCTATTTCCACTTTTATCCGAATACAAAAATAGATACAAATACAAATACTGGGCCCTCTGCACATCCCTAATAAACATAGACCCAGAAATGTGCATTATACATCCTCTTTAAATGTCAATAAAGTTAAATGTCAATAAAGTTCAGGCTGATGAGTCATTGACTGAGTTAAGATGCAAGAAAAGAAAAATCTACTAACTGATGAAAGTTAATCTTTCTTTCTTAATCAGACCTATGATTTACAAATATCTTCTATTCATTCTATTCATCATTCAAGTCATTGTAAAATGGAGTTGTATGGAGCTGTAGTGTTTAGGTG
Organism: Thunnus thynnus; assembly: GCF_963924715.1. Taxonomy (NCBI): domain Eukaryota; kingdom Metazoa; phylum Chordata; class Actinopteri; order Scombriformes; family Scombridae; genus Thunnus; species Thunnus thynnus. The sequence goes on from NC_089522.1 coordinate 34,625,176, forward strand.
ATGCTTCCTCCTTTAAGCCCCCTCGAACAGAAATAAGAGCACTGGAACGTCCTTCATGATGGTGGACTGGATCGATTTCCAGTTCATGCTGCAGCTGTCAAGTATATGTAACTGTAAATGTGTATGAGCTAATGTAACCGTACTGTAGTTGTAAGCTCATATATGAATTTCAAAGAATAATTTCCTAAAATGCAATTACATAAGCATTACCTACACTCTGGCATTCTGTATATGTGGGTCTATATGTGTGTGTGTGTGTGTGTGTGTGTGACAGGGAGGTCAGGACACAAATGTGCTGGGTCTCCCTGCAGACTGTCAACATGAGGTCGGTGTTATGGAGCAAACGCTGACCCCACTGGATTCAGTTTCACACATTCACCCCCTCTGCTTCCTTCAACACACATACACAGTGAGGAATGTGTTGTACAGTGAAATGTGAGCCTGTGGGTACAGCTGGGTGTGTGTTATGATGTGATGTACTTGGCTGAAAGACTGAAAACACTGCTTTGGCAGGTCACAGGCTCTAATTGCATCTGTGGACGCCAACTTCGAAACTCTGAACACGATGATGCTCTGCTTTTTTGTTTTGCTTCGTTGTTTCCTTTCATCATGTTTTTTATCAAGTTCACACAACAAACATGTCTGAAATCTGGATGAACCTGAATGTGATCCTTTAGTTTGAGCAGATTAATCATCATTAATCACACTGTTAATGTCATCAATGAAAAGAGACGAAAAATGTCCAAGACACAAACTACATTTAATAATAAACTTCAAAAACAAAAACTATGATGAAGTTTATAACAATTTTCATCAATGAATAAAAACTAAACAATATTGTGAAAACTGGACAAATGTTACTGTTTACATACAAAGTCTTATGAACGAAATGCATGACTGGTAAAAGAAATATTTGGCTGTTTGACTTGTTGAATTAATAGGCAGAATCTTGCATTTCATTATTTTTAGTTACAGTTACTTCTCGTAGGGACAAAAGTAAATTTATGGACAACATTTATTTACAATCCCTTTGAAAATTAGAACAAAAGCAGCCACAAAATGCTAGTTGGATGCTAGTTAATGTTATGTTTGTGTTTGTAGGTTATCATCAGGAACGAGTTCAGGACTAATGTCAGCTGCCATCAAATCTTTCTCTCAGTGTTCACTAAAGGAATATTACTGCATGAAAATTGATGTTTTATCTGCTCATCTCAAGCTAAACCCAGACAGTGAACAGGTGATTGAATCCAGCTTCTAAGTGATCAGCTGCTCTGCAGTGGAGAGCACGGGTCAGAGGCGTTTTTTTTAGGATTTTAAAACATCAGTGACAAAGCCAAGATCATCCAGGATCTTATGTTTTTTTATGCACTACTTTAATAATTAAAATCCTGAGTGATCCTCTGTCCTCTGAAACTCTTACAATAACCCTGATATGACATAAACGCATCAAAATGAAACTAAAACCAACAAATAATAATAATAATAATGGCTAATGACTAATATGTGACAAAACCTAATGTACATTTTCATCAAAAGACTAAAATTAAATGACAATCAGGTGCCAGAATTAACACATTTGGTTTCTTCAGATTCAGAGAAATGTGTTAATTCTTGCCACCTTTGAGATAAAGAGATCAGGACATTCTGAATGTCCGGAATCCAGTTTACTCACTGAGAACAAGATCTCTTTCTAATGACAAAAAAAAAACAAAACACACAGATAACAATCGAAGAACAAATGACAAGACTCACAACAAAGCTTTAGTGAATCGCATCCTGTAAGATCTTCCTTCCAGATTTGTGAAACTTGCAGGGTGGAGTAGGAGTGTCTAGTGTCAGTTGTTCTTTTGTCCTGCAGTCTGCTCCAGCTGGAAGGTGGAGAAGAGCCAAAAACAAGTTTACTCATGTTTGTTCTGATGTGAGGAGTTTCCAGAGTGAGATGGGGTTGAACTCCTTAGGGACAGAAAAAACACGTCTCTGCAGAGTTGGTGTGAAAAGACTCAATGTATGAAAACGTCGAATCAATCAGCAGGGAAAGAATTATGCATTTAAATATAAACCAAGTTTCTTTTTTTTCACACAGCTCTGTGGAGGAATGAAAGTACTGATGCTGAAGTTTTGCTGCTCACAATGTGAATGTTTGGTCAGATCGTTCATTCACTTTCCAGTCGACAGTGTAGCTTTGGTTTGATGAAGAAGTACAGAAGAGAAGAAGTTACCTATATATTTATTTATTTAAACCTCATTACTTCTTGAAGAAGGCCTTATACATTATAATAGATAATATAGCTAGTAATACTATCCTGTGGCAAGTATAGTATTTGCATTTTTACCAGGCAAGGCAAGTTTATTTGTATCGCATATTTCAACAACAAGGCAATTCAAAATGCTTTACATAGAGCATAAAAGTCATTAAAACAGAATATAAAAGCAACACAAGTAAAAAGACACATAAAAACAATTACAAAGTTAAATTTGGAAATAAAAAGAAGCTGAAAAGGGAACAAGACAGATAAAAGAAGAGAATAAAAGAAACAGTGCAGTGTAAAATATTAACCCTTAATGTGGTTTAATAAAAAGCAGAAAAATCTTCAGCCGTGATTTAAAAGATCTACAGTTTTCTGGGAGTTTGTTCAGATATGTGGAGCATAAAAACTGAACACTGCTTCTCCATGTTTAGTTTTTACTCTGGGGACAGAAAGCAGACCTGATCCCAGACCACCTGAGAGGTCTGGATGGTTCATAATGTAGCAGCAGATCAGAAATGTATTTTGGCCCTAAACCATTCAGTGCTTTATAAACCAGCAGCAGTATTTTAAAATCAATTCTTTTACAGACAGGAAGCCAGTGTAAAGATCTGAGAACCGGAGTTATATGATCCACTTTCTTGGTCTTAGTGAGGACTCGAGCAGCAGCGTCTGAATCAGCTGCAGCTGTCAGATCGTTTTTTTTAGGGAGACCTGTGAAGACAGCGTTACAGTAGTCGAGTCTACTGAAGATAAACATGGACAAGTTTTTCCAAATCCTGCTGAGACATAAGTCCTTTAATTCTTGATATATTCTTCAGGTGATAGTAGGCTGACTTTGTATTTGTCTTAATGTGACTGTTGAAATTCAGGTCTGAGTCCATGACTACACCAAGATTTCTGGCTTGATTTGTAGTTTTTAATATTATGGATTGAAGCTGAGTGCTGACTTTTAAATGTTCTTCCTTGGCTCCAAAAACAATTACTTCAGTTTTATCTTTGTTTAACTGAAGAAAATTCTGGCACATCCAATCGTTGATTTGTTCAACGCACTTACTCAGTGCTTGTATCGGACCATAGTCCCCTGGTGATATGGTTATGTAAATTTGTGTGTCATCCGCATAACTGTGGTAACAACTTTTGTTGTTTTCCATAATCTGAGCTTGTGGGAGCATGTAGATGTTGAACAGGAGAGGCCCCAGATTGGAGCCTTGGGGAACTCCGCATGTTATTTTTGTCCGCTCAGATGTGTAATTACCTATAGACACAGATACTACAAAGAGCACTGGGCTTTACTGCCTCACTCACTGTCTGGGGGCTTTAGCAGAATATTTACTGGATGTTTTGCCCTGGGTTTTGCCTGTCAGCCTACATGCAGGTTGCGCTGCCTTTTTGCAACTCAGGGCTGAAGAGACACAATTCTACCTTCTCTGCACTGTTTACAGAGATTTCAATGAACCTGGAACTGTGAAAGTGAAGGGAACAAAAATAAGATTTCGAAAAGTGAGGAAGACAAGCCCATCAATGCTGTACTAGAACAACTGATGTCAAGGTACCATTATGATATTATTCTGGTTAAGAGTGACGATGTGTTCAGAATGGATGAAAAGCTAATTTTAGAGTCAAAAGAAAGACACAAGTGGACGTGAAAAGATGTGAGCATTAAGATGGCTCTGCTTTACTGACATGTCCTAGCAAGCCTTGACAGTGTGATAGTGGGCCAACGTGGACAGAACCAGGACCCTGAAACTGAAGCAGCTAAATATTAAACTATGCTTTTCCTACTGTGACATGTCAAAATGTCTTCCATGAAAGAAGTCCATCCTGAATCTGAGTGACTCCATTTTACTTGTAAGGAAGTACAAGTGAAACACAGACACGTGCATAAAGTGTGTGCAGGATTATATTTTACCATGTAGTGGTTGTGACCAGCTTGCACTGTTCAAGAAGAGAGGTCCGCAAACCCAAACAACTTTAATCTCAGCTGGAAAATATTAAGGCAAGAAAATTTAGTAGAATCCACACATGATTTATTTTGCTCTCACAATACTTTTATCTTTTTTTATCTTTTTTAATTTATCCGGTACAATATTTCCAGCCTCAATCTGGGTACAAATAACATGACTTTACACTGTCACATTTGGTGCAGGTGACACACCAATCCTTCCCAGGGAAGTGGCATTATATAATACGACTTTATTTCCTTTTATAAGGTGATTTTTGGCTTATTAGGAGGAGGTGGGGTTGGGTGGATGGTTACATAATCAGCTGGAAAGCTGCAAAGCAGCAGGAGAGCACTGTTCGACATCACCAACAAGACATTTTTACCCTCATGTGCGAGAGATTTTTAACATCACATCTGGCATTTTTGACATTTTTACTGTGTTTTACTGTTTTAACCCAAACCATGATATTTCCCTTAAATTGGTGTATCACTTGCATGCAATTTGAAAGTGTAAAGTTGTGTTTTTTATACGGAGATTGTGAGACTGGGGTCACATATCACTCAGTCATAGATCTCATGTCATGGAGTGAAAATAATAAATTGCGAGTTCAATTTAATAACTCATGCACTCAAATTAATGATTAGTGTGCACAAATCACTCACTCATTCTCTTGATTTAATATCATGTTATCTACTTTTCCTCCTCCCTTCTTGTAACGGGATGACATCCAGTTTTCACATCAAAGCTTTTATGGAAAAAGAGTCTGTTATCCTGTAAAATATCTTTAAGTGAATTTTAAAAATAACAACAGTCAAAACGTGAATTATGTCTCAGTCCAAAATCAAAATAAAGTCATATTAAATCCAATCAATTCAACTAATGGCATAAAAGTGTTAAGTAATGCTGAATTGTCCTCCTGTTCTTCCTCATGTACATATTTCAGGATGAATATATTAAACTAACAGGTGTCCAGTCTTAAAATGATGGATGGTTCACAGTTTGGGAATGAGTTGCAGCCCCAAGTGAAGGAGTTCAAGTATCTTTGCGTCTCACTCATGAACGTGGGAATGATCCAGTGTGAGATCAACAGGCGGAGGGGTTTCAGTTCAGCAGTAATGCAGGCAAGGGCGTAATTTCCTCTGGGGATGGAGGAGATGTGATATCCTCACGTTTTAAAATTCTATTTCTGTTCCCCTTTTACAGTTTCAGATATTCTTAAGAAATCTCTCAAAAAAGCTTTTACACACAAAAGCAAATTCCATCAGACACAAACACAACAACTCATGTGTTAGTAAGACACACTGAGATAAAAACACTAACAACAGGCAGCACATGAGGATCTTTTTATGGCCGTCTGTGAAGTTACATCACTGTTTTAGTGTGTTTATGTAGTTTTAATAGTTGATAGTGTATAAATGTGTATATTGTGTATGTGTAGTTTTAATAGTTGATAGTGTATAAATGTGTATATTGTGTATGTGTAGTTTTAATGGTTGATAGTGTATAAATGTGTATATTGTGTTTATGTAGTTTAATGGTTGATAGTGTATAAATGTGTATATTGTGTATGTGTAGTTTTAATAGTTGATAGTGTATAAATGTGTATATTGTGTATGTGTAGTTTTAATGGTTGATAGTGTATAAATGTGTATATTGTGTTTATGTAGTTTAATAGTTGATAGTGTATAAATGTGTATATTGTGTTTATGTAGTTTAATGGTTGATAGTGTATAAATGTGTATATTGTGTTTATGTAGTTTAATAGTTGATAGTGTATAAATGTGTATATTGTGTTTATGTAGTTTAATGGTAGATAGTGTATAAATGTGTATATTGTGTTTATGTAGTTTAATGGTTGATAGTGTATAAATGTGTATATTGTGTTTATGTAGTTTAATGGTTGATAGTGTATAAATGTGTATATTGTGTTTATGTAGTTTAATAGTTGATAGTGTATAAATGTGTATATTGTGTTTATGTAGTTTAATGGTAGATAGTGTATAAATGTGTATATTGTGTTTATGTAGTTTAATGGTTGATAGTGTATAAATGTGTATATTGTGTTTATGTAGTTTAATGGTTGATAGTGTATAAATGTGTATATTGTGTTTATGTAGTTTAATGGTTGATAGTGTATAAATGTGTATATTGTGTTTATGTAGTTTAATGGTTGATAGTGTATAAATGTGTATATTGTGTTTATGTAGTTTAATGGTTGATAGTGTATAAATGTGTATATTGTGTTTATGTAGTTTAATAGTTGATAGTGTATAAATGTGTATATTGTGTTTATGTAGTTTAATAGTTGATAGTGTATAAATGTGTATATTGTGTTTATGTAGTTTAATGGTTGATAGTGTATAAATGTGTATATTGTGTTTATGTAGTTTAATGGTTGATAGTGTATAAATGTGTATATTGTGTTTATGTAGTTTTAATAGTTGATAGTGTATAAATGTGTATATTGTGTTTATGTAGTTTAATGGTTGATAGTGTATAAATGTGTATATTGTGTTTATGTAGTTTAATGGTTGATAGTGTATAAATGTGTATATTGTGTTTATGTAGTTTAATAGTTGATAGTGTATAAATGTGTATATTGTGTTTATGTAGTTTAATAGTTGATAGTGTATAAATGTGTATATTGTGTTTATGTAGTTTAATGGTTGATAGTGTATAAATGTGTATATTGTGTTTATGTAGTTTTAATAGTTGATAGTGTATAAATGTGTATATTGTGTTTATGTAGTTTAATGGTTGATAGTGTATAAATGTGTATATTGTGTTTATGTAGTTTAATGGTTGATAGTGTATAAATGTGTATATTGTTTTTATGTAGTTTAATGGTTGATAGTGTATAAATGTGTATATTGTGTTTATGTAGTTTAATGGTTGATAGTGTATAAATGTGTATATTGTGTTTATGTAGTTTAATGGTTGATAGTGTATAAATGTGTATATTGTGTTTATGTAGTTTAATGGTTGATAGTGTATAAATGTGTATATTGTGTTTATGTAGTTTAATGGTTGATAGTGTATAAATGTGTATATTGTGTTTATGTAGTTTAATGGTTGATAGTGTATAAATGTGTATATTGTGTTTATGTAGTTTAATGGTAGATAGTGTAGAAATGTGTATATTGTGTTTATGTAGTTTAATGGTTGATAGTGTAGAAATGTGTATATTGTGTTTATGTAGTTTAATGGTTGATAGTGTAGAAATGTGTATATAGTGTAAATGCAGTCAGATGTGTAGCTCTCTATAGAACGTACTACAGTGTATCTACAGGAATGAGTCATAGAAATGCAGCAGGAAAGCTTTCAGTGGGCTTTATTTCTGACAGCGCGTCTTGTTTTTTGGTTGAATATAGATGTATTTCAGTGTGGTTATGATCTGTATGAATACATGTTAGTGTTTGAACATAAACCGAAGAGTTTGGAAGTGAGGATGTAAACATGTCAAATGTTTTGTTGCTTGTTTGTGTTTGAATGAGAAAAGTATTGAGGACATTTGAAGGCTCTAGTCACTGAATGCTTTCTGTGTGAAAACTATGCAAATGTGTCACAGTTTGATCCAGAATTGTTGCTGTTGTATCGACTGTGTGAAGACTTTTAACATGTGGACTCAGTATTGATCCCTGGAGGTAACCTATCAGAAACAACTGTAATATTAAAACACGCTAAAATCATACCTAAAGTCACTCAGTTTGATAAAACACAGTTTTACAACAAGTGAGCTCAATCAAACCTAAAATGATTAAAGAGCTGGACATGTGGAAAAAAGAAAAATGAGCGTTGGGATGGATCAGGGTGATGGTGGGGCCTCCTGTGCTATACATTCTATTTCCTCACTCTTTTTAAGTTATTTGAAATGATGAAATTTGTGGCTGCAGATCGAGCAGTGTTGAGGCTGTACTTGTTACTACATCACACCTGAAAGTCAAATCAAATCTGCAGGAAGCTTTAGCATGAGCCCGCCGCCGCCGCCCAGCATACCAGGGTTGCCAGGTCTTTGTTTTCCCTGGGAATTGGGCTACTTCGGAGTTGAATTTTTTTGCCCCCTGCAAATTACATGAGTAACATCTATAAATAAAAAAATCCATATTTTAACTGAAAAAATGTATTTATGCCCAAATCCTACCAAACTGATTCCAAATCAGCACGCACACATGCCATCCATACACACCCATACACACACAAACACACACACACACACACACACACACAAACACATACAATGGCACACTAAACATTTATGGCGTTATTTGTAGATATTACAATAAATGGCAATGGTAGCAATGCTATCAGACTTTAAAAGCAGTGTATATGGTTTGGCAAAGGCATATTATACATATATATATCCTGCTCAAAAAAATGAAGGGAACACTTAATCGTCATAGTATAACACCAAGTCAGTTAAACTGCAATCCATTTAGGAAGCACAAGTGATTGTGAATCAATTTCGCCTGCTTTAGTGCAAATGAAAGTGACAGCAGGTGCAATGAAGAGGCAAAAGCAAGACAACCCCCCAAAAAGGGAATGGTTTTGCATGTGTGCTCTCTCCTGATCCTTCCTGACTGATTCTTCTCTGGTTTTGTGTTCTGCTATTCACTACTGGTAGCATCAGGCGGTACCTGCAGCCCAATCAGGTTGCACAGGTAGTCCAGCTCCACCAGAATGTCACATCCATATGTGCGGTCGCAAGAAGGTTTGCTGTGTCTTCCAGCACAGTCTCAAGAGCATGGAGGAGATATCAGGCGACCGGCTGTTACACAAGGAGAGCTGGACAGGGCTGTAGACGGGCATCAACCCAGCAGCAGGACTGGTATCTGCTCCTTTGTGTGAGGAGGAACAGGAGGAACAGGAGGAACAGGAGGAGCTGTCAGAAACAGACTCCATGAGGGTGGCATGAGGGACGATGTCCTCTAGTGGGACCTGTGCTCACAGCCCAGCACCGTGCAGCTTGATTGGCATTTGCCAGAGAACACCAGCATTGGAAGGTCCGCCACTGGCACCCCGTTCTCTCCACAGATGAGAGCAGGTTCATACTGAGCACATGTGACAGGCGTAAAAGAGTCTGGAGACACCGTGGTGAACGTTATGCTGCCTGTTTGGCGGTGGGTCAGTTATGTTCTGGGGAGGCATATCCTTGGAGGGTCACACAGACCTCCATGTCATAGCCAACAGTATCCTGACTGCTTTTAGGGGGTGAAATCCTCAGAGCATCTGTCAGACCTTACGCTGGTGGAGTGGGCCCTGGGTTCCTCCTGGTGAAGGATAATGCCCGGCCTCATGTGGCCAGAGCGTGTAGGCAGTTCCTGGATGACGAAGGCATCGATGCCATTGACTGGCCCTCTCGTTTCCCTGACCTAAGTCCATCTAAGCACCTATGGGACGTTATGTATCAGCGCATCCGATGCTGCCAAGTACCACTACAGACTGTCCAGGAGCTCCCTGATGCCTTGATCCAGGTCTGGGAAGAGATCCCCCCATGACACCATCTGCTGACTAATCAGGAGCATGCCCAGATGTTGTCAGCAGTGCATACACTGAGTCACATTACGAGTTGCTGTGATAAAATTCTTGCAAGTTGGATCAGCCTGTGATTTCAATTTTTTACTTTGATTTTCGGTGTGATTTTGAATCCAGCCCTCAATGGGTTGATGATTTTGGTTTCTACTGACCATTGTTACGTGATTTTGTTCTCAACAGTTTAAAACAATGTACATCAGTAAAGATTTTCAACTTGAATAATTTGTTCATCAAGATCTGATGTGTGATTTAAGTGTTCCCTTAAGTTTTTTTGAGCAGTGTATATTGGGCTGGTTTTGATCCATCATGCTGGTTTTGTCCCACAGACGTGGCAACCTGGTGTGTACGCCACTCCTGTAGTCACCGTTTGCAACGCAGCTGGATGATGAGCATAGCAGCAGAAGTGTTGCTGGTTGTTCAGCAGCTAAAAAGTCTTTACAGCTTTCCAGAGGATGGACATTTACATCAGTAATGGCTGAAATTCATTTTTAAAGACAATCTTCCCTCCGTTATCAGCGAGTGGTTGTGTGTGTTCAGCACATTTTACGTAGAAGTTTAGAGGGAAAAATCATTATTTGGTGGAGCTGTTAACAACTCATAGACATGTGAAATGTGACCCCGACTACACACTTTTTGTAAGACGTCAAAAGCCAAAAAGGTTGGAAACCACTGGTTTCATCTTTAACAATGTGTTGTATTTTAAAAGCTTGTTATATTATCCATTGTGTCAAATCTTCATCTGAAAAGTAACTAAAGCTGTCAAATAAATGTAGTGGAGTAGAAAGTACAATATTTCCCTCTGAAATGTAGAAAGTAGCATCACATGGAAATACTCAAGTAAAGTGCAAATACCTCAAAATTGTAGTAAAGCACAGTACTTGAGTAAATGTACTTAGTTACTTTCCAGCACTGCAAGACGAGAATAAATAACAGCTCTGAAGAGACAGAGGAGGAGGTCTGAATGGAATTCCCCTTCAGACACATACTGGGAGTGATGGCAAACTGGGCTGATGTGAAATCCTCCGTGTACCTCCCAGCTGCACTGTGATGGGCTGACACACACACATACATGCACACACACAGATCCATACATCATGTGAATAGTATGTGATTGTGTGTGAGTGCAGTGAGCCCAGCCCATGTGATTCTGTTGTCACTGACTGGCTGGTAATGGCTAACAGATGAGCCTGTGTGTGTGTGTGTGTGTGTGTGTGTGTGTGTGTGTGTAGGGTGTGGACCCTCTTAGCCTTTTAGAGAATGATTAGTTTGGGGACCTGGAGCCAAATCACACACACATGCAAGCATTATGCAACAGCTGAGCAGACCAATATATAGCATGTCCCATGTGTGTGTGTGTGTGTGTGTGTGTGTGTGCATGGAGCGTCTGTAGTGCACATGCCCAGTGATGATGTCATGGGTACAGGAAGTTGACCACTCCTTAGAGACAACGTCAAACCTCCACAACGCTGACCAGTCTACAAACACCTCGCCCAGCACTCACACAGCAGGGAACTGGTTTCATTGAAGTCTTACTGGGTTCACTGGTATTAGTGGTTTAATCTACAGTATGTCAGTGTTCTTACTGGTCTTATTGGATTAATTGGTTTCACCAGTTTTCTGGTTTTACTGGACTAATTGGTCACACTGGTATCACTGTTGTCACTTGTCCTTACTGGAGTCACTAGTGTCACTGGTTAAACTGGTTTGAGTGGTCTCACCAGTTTCTCTACTCACACTGGTTTGACTGGTGGCCCTTACTAGAGTCTCCAGTGTCACTGGATCCCCCAGGTCCATTGGTTTCACTGGTCTCATCAGGTTTGTTTATGACACTGGTCTCTTTTTTTTACTAATATAACTGGTTCTAGTGATTTTTACTGATGTAAATCTATGATTTACTGGTTATACTGGTTTCACAGCTCACTGGTGTCTTTGGTTCTTCCTGGATCCATTGATTTCAATTTGGTCTTTGGAGGGGTTTATTGGTTTCCTTGGTGTTACTTGTGTCACGGGGTTTAGTCACACTGATTTCACTGGGTTCATTGGTTTCACTGATGGTTTAACTGGTTAGACTGGTTTCACAGATAAATGGTCTCATTAGTTTCAATGATGTCTTTGGTTCTGTCTGGGTTCATTGGTTTTACTGGTGTCACTGGTCTCATTTGTACCAAATGTTGTCACTGGTCTCACAGTGTCGACTGGTTTCAGTGGTTTTCCTGGATTCAGGGGTATACAGCCCAGATAGCATACAGTAGTGGGCCACTTCAGGCAATGATGCGGCACTGCTGGCCTTCTTCTGGCCCGGATGTGATGGATGGATGCATGTGAGCCTAAATGGCCCACGTGTAAAATAGCAAATATGGCCCAAATATCCCAAATCAAATGATGTGGACCAGTTCTGGTTTATCTGGTTTCTTCATGGTTGACATATGGCATTGCTATGGCTTGCTTGTGGCCCAGATCTGGGAACCAGGGGCAGACAGCCCAAGTGCCATAATTCCGTATGGTATGTGGGCTGGATCAAAGTGCTGAAAGTGTCGGGTGTGGGCCGGATCTGGGCTTTGCTATCTGGGAAGTAGGACACTTAACCTCCTTCTGCTGCAGATACTTCCAACATGGCGGCACGTCCCTGTAACCATCTGTAACCACTCTGCAGACAGACCTCGTTTCATCCCACAGCAAGTGGATCCACATTTTACATCTTAGTGACATCACAATGACTAATAGATATATTTTATGATTATTATAAAGAGATAAAGACATTGATGTTAAGCCCTTAGCTCTCATTTCCACCTTGTATTAATATACAATCTGTATCTGGATTTCTTGATAATGATAACATCAGCATGCTAACCCGTTCACACTGACAATGTTAACATGCTGATGCTTAGAAGGTATAACGTTTACCAGCGTTTCATGTGGTATAATTGTTTGCACCACTGTCGCAAAGACAACCGGAGCGCTTTCTGTTTTCCTGAGAGTGTCACTCCGAGAGGCAATGATCAACACCACTTTGGAAATAAGAGAGAAGAAAGATGCATGTTCACTGAAGAGGTAAATTGAAATTGTCGCAATTTTATATTGAATTTGGGAACAGCTAAAAGCTTTTGTAATGATGTGCACTGCATGATAATAACATAGTCTGAGTAAACAATAAACTACAGCAGGGGTTGGTGTCGGGGTGGAGGAGGAGTAATGTTAGTTTGTTCATTCATTCAGTCTATAATGGAGACATGAAAAGAGATAAATATTCTTAAGTATGTGTTGAGAAAAGTGAACGGGGTTGGTAGCAAGTTTATGTTTTTACAAAATGAAAGAAACTGCATAACGGAGACGGTGTTGACATATTTTCTGTCCAATAATTTTCACATGAACAAGTAGATCAGCCTGACTGGATACTTATCCAGTATATTACAGCTGTAGGGCTGCTAGCTTAGCTAACTGATTTCTAAAGGGCTTTCTTTCTTTAGCTACGTTAGCTAACAGGAAGAAAGTTTATTCAGGTAGTATACTCAATGCAACTAACACGTAGTGTACACAGATAGAAGTGGTGTGTCATCAGATTTGCCTGTGCAATATTCCACATTTATCAAACAGCAATAAGACAATAGGAAGAGGTTGGCCACCTAACAAATTATTATGAGATATAGCTACCGATAGCTACTGCGGAAAACAAAAGAGCTATCCTCTTCCTCTTCTGGTTGTGTGATGGTTGATGTGTGTGCCGTAAATCGAGCCTTCATTTTCCTGGGAGATGGTAGCTGGTGGCGGAAAGAATCACAGCGTGACAGCGACGCTTACAGGGAAACAATCTGAACTCCGATGGTGTCATTATTCTATAGCCATCATTACACTGTTCAATCAACATTTACTTCATATTGATAAGTTAAAGTAAAAAATATTTATATTTCCACTTTAATGCAGTTCATTGTTGTACTCTTTAGATTACCTAATTAAATAAAGATTATAGTATACTATACTATACTATACTATACTATGTTGTTAGTCTCAAAGGGTTTAATGTAATGAACTGCTTGTTAGTCATTTTGTTAAAAAGTTCATTCCATTCTCTTCTTACAAATTCTCTCCTTTAATTCCTCCTCCCAAAAATTGTGATCTCAGATTTTTGGGCCACAAACCAAAAAGTCTAATGTGGTCTTCATGCAAACTAGAACCTGAGGCAATAAATGGCTTAGAGGGGAGGGTGTTTGTGTCATGGATGCAGTTTAAGTGCCTGAAATTTACCTCTGTACTCATCTAATGGAATTTAAAACTCTATTTCACTGGACCCATTAATTCCAAGAGAAGATAAAAAGTCTGAGACAGTTAAAACCGATGTGTTGGTGCTGAGCTGCAGTAAATCCCCTCTGACTGACTTCACTACAGGAAACAGAGCAGCTGAGGCAGATTGCATCACCACATGTTTGTCTTACTGTTATTATAGTTCAGACTGTGGAGAGAAAGTCCAACAGACAGGACAGGAGGCTCTATTTGAACACTTCTGAAATAAATGTTTACAAAGTGATGTACAGAGATGGAGCTGCAATGATTAGTTGATTGACAGAAAAATAATTGGCAACTATTTTAATAATCGATTAATTGTTTAGGTCCTTCTTTTAAGCGAAATGCCCAAAATTTGATGGTTTCAGCTTCTCAAATTTGAGTATTTGCTCCCTTTCCTTGTCTTACATTACAGAAAATTTAACATCTTTGGGTTTTGGGCTGTTGTTTGGACAAAATAAGACATTTGATGACATCATTGTTGATTCTAAGAAATAGCGTTGAACATTTTTTCACTGTTTTGATGTTTGATACACCAAAACAATTAATCGGAGAGAAGAGAAAAATAAAAATAAAAGAATGTAAAATAAATGCTGATGATTAGCAGGAATATTGTTTACCATAATCAGCGTCTTAGTTTAGCATGTTAGCATGTTAACACTGTCAGATGATCACTAAACACAAAGTACAGCTGAGGCTGATGGGTATGTCAGGTAGGTAGGTATGTAGGTATTTGGTCATGAAATTAAAACTTTTATGTGATGGTGGCACTGAAAAAGTGAAAAGTTAAGTGATCACCAAGGCCTCAAAAAGTAGTTGAACCACCATTTGAAGAGTAAGTGATGCCAGATGCATTGTCAGTTGAACTGAAAATAATGAAAGCAATTTATAGAAAGTTGAAGTGTGTGCACAGTAAAAAAAAGGACTGAAAATAGTTCAACTCTCAGCTGAAAGCAGTTGAGGTGCATTTGCTGAAAGCATGTACAATTTCAGTTCAAGCCCTATAGAAAGCCGAGTTGTCAGTTTATTTTGTAAGAGCAGAGAGCAGTTGAATTATCAGTTGAACTGTGATTTAAGAGTAAGAGATGAAAGTAGAAATATCAGTTGAACTGCAAACCATAAAAGCAATTTAAATTGCATTTGACATGCTGGAGAAAGTGTCAAGAAGGGGCTGCAAGTAAGGTTTCAGTTTAAGTGAAATCTCTGAAAGTAGCTGAATTGCCATTTGATGGATAAGAGATGAAAATTTAAATATGAGTTGAATTGCAAGGGATCAAAGCAAATTTAATTAAGAGAAAGTTAAATGTGTGCAGCATAAAAAAGCGCTGAAAGTAGTGGATCTCTTAGTGAATGAAGTTATGAAACCTGTTACCTGTCACTGAAAGCAGTTAGAGCTTCAGTTGAAAAGGAAGTAATGAAAGACACTGAAAAGTCAGTGTGAAATGTCAGCTGAGGTGAAACGATGGAGACAGTCAAAGTGTCAGTTGGTTTGTAGGCAGTGACAGCAGTTAAAACGTTAGTTTAAGTGCAAGAGCTGAAAGTTCTAAATAGTTTAAAAGTACAGTTCAACGTATTTAACATAGTGCATATATATCATAACAATGTAGTAAAACAGATTGAAATGATGAAAAGGCCAAGTTATAAAGCTACATAGAGTGATAATAGAGACAGAGTAGAACTGAGTGGAGTGACAGTGGAGTGGAGAGAGAAGAATATGAAGTATGAATTTTTCTCATCTGTTTTTAAGACTTGTTTGGAATAAACTCAAGTACACATTCACAGCAGTTAGTCATGATGCATTCATCAATACGGACACATCCAGAGACACACCCTGAGAGGAGGAGAGGAGGGGGGAGGCGAAGAGACGGAATGGATAAAGGAAGGATGGAAGGAAGGAAGTGAAGGAGGGGAAATAGATTAGGGTGACCCAAAGAGAGATGGAGGAAGGAAGGAAAAGAGAGGAGTTAAAAGGGAGGGATGAGGGAAGTTGAGAAGAGAGCTAAAAGAGGGGTAAAAAAGAGCGAGAAGGAACGATATAGAAGGACAGTGACAGTATAAGAGGAAGAGACAAGGAATAGGGAAACTCAGGAAAGGAATTAAGGGAGCAAGAAAAAGAGGAGGAGAAGAGGCGAGAAAAGATGTAAAACGGTAAGAAAAGCAAAGATATAAGTAGAAATGAAGAAGGAAGGAAGGAAGGCAAATGAAGGAGGAAAAAGGAGGGATGAAAGGTTTTGGGGTAGGGGAATTAAAGAAGGAAAGTCTAAAAGGACAGAGGAGGAGGAAGAAAGAAAGTGAAGGAGGAAGAAGACAAGGAAGGTTTGGGAGTGAAAAGTGAGACAGAAAAGAGAGAGTAGAAGAGATAGTGATAGAAAAGAGACAATGAACATTTTAAGAGACAAAAGAGAATCAATGGATGGAGGGAGGAACAGGGATACAGAGAGAGGAAGAGTGATGGAGGAACAATGAAAAGGTCAAATAAAATAGAGGAACCCCACCCAAATAGAGAGGGGGGGGGGGGGGGGGGGGGGGGGGGGACGGGGTTGTTAAGAGAGAAAAAGAGGGGAAAGAGAGGGTGAAATGATGATGTACAAGAGGGAGGTGAAAAGAAAATGAGGAGAGAATGATAAAGGAGAGGAGAAAAAAACAGAGGAGGGAACAAGATGAGAGGAGAGGAAACAAGGAAGAGAGAAAGGAAACAAAAGAGGTGATGAAAGATGAGAGAAAGGAGAGGAGGAGGAGAAAGGGAGTCCCACCCTGAATGACAGAGGAGGGGATTTCTGCTGAAGCTAAATGACAAACAGAAACAGAGTCAGAACTAAATCCAGTCAGTTTTTCTCCACACTGACCTCCAATAACTGAAACAGTGAAACTTTCTTGTCACATCTCTGACAATTAAAACTCCATTAAACAGATTACATGCTATGTGAAAGAGTTAGCAGAACTTAAAAACTCATCCTTCATATGAACGGATTTGGAAAATATCGTGCTGTCGTGGCTCTAAACTTAAACTCCCTGACTGTTCAGTTAGCTTTGTTACATCTGTCAGACAGGACAAGTTATAACTTAATCATTTTTGTTAGAACATGGAGCCCAGTGAGCTCATAATTACAGCAGAACTCCCCACCTGAATCTGAGCATACGTCTAATGAAACTGATTAACTGAAACACCTGTGTAGGTGTGGAAGGCCTTTAACAATTTTAGCAACTGCTACCTTTTATCTGCTACCAACCAGCTGTGAAGCAAAGGTTTGGTTCAGGAACTTGCTCCCAAAGTGGGGGTAGTTCAGTGAAAAGCCACAACAACACACCTTAAGTTAGGCTAACTGTCGTCAAGTCCTGTAGTGGAAAAAGCCTGAAAACCACCACAGCTGAAGTCCAACTGAAATCACATGTAATCATCCCTCTTTGCAGTCAAAAGTAATGTTTTTGAATATTGGTAAGAGTTTTATATTAATAGGTCTTAGCTCGAGGGGCATGTCAGTATCTGTGTTTGATTGACAGCGTATGGCAGGTGAGTACTGGTGTTTTTATTTTTATGTTTTATTTACTTGAAATGGAATATCTTAGGCTAGAGTATTTTTACTCTTACTTAATTAAAGGATCTGAATACTTCATCCATCACTGAACTCCAGCTACATAAGAGGATGATGGGATGGTATTTATTTGAAAAATTGCAAAACTAGGAGGCACCATCATGAAACCAAAGAATTTAAAATATAAATCAATCAATATAAATCCCTTTTGGTTTCAGATTTTTTTCTCCTCAAATATATTGATTGTTACAGCTTTAAATGAACTGTAATATATTCATGTTGTTGTCTGAGCAAACATTTAGACATTAGTCAGGCTCAACCCTGAATGACCTTCTGATTTGTTTAAAAACAGAATAAATCTGTTTGGTTGGTTAATTAGTCTGTAAATTAGACCAGTGGGTCTGAGACTATGAGAGCAGAAGAGCCAGAGATGCTATTACTGCTTTTTACCATTTTATCTTCATTTTTTCATCAATGTGAGTGAAACAAATAATCTTTTATCATTAAGGTGTTTGTTTCATGTCTCTTGAGCATCCTTGAAACACAATCATGGATCCAGATATCGTCATACATGATCGTTTAGCCTTGAATGATACAACATGGAGACTGAAATTTACTTATTCTTCACATGAAACATGGGGTAGACATTATAAAAAGGGGAAATATTTTTGTGTGATGGACATGTCTCATGATCCCCAAAATCATCTCTGGAGGTCCCTGCAGGATCCTGAGCCCCAGCTTGAAAAAAACACAGATTTGTCTGATGATGATTAAACACTTTGGTGCTGCTTAGAGCTCCTATACTGCCTCCTTCTGGCAGCTCCAAAGAATTACACAACTAGAGCTTTAACCCTGAATAAAGCCGGAATCTCACTGTTTATTGAATTAAAGGCTCTGAAATTTAAAGGTTTTGTTGACTTTAAAATGGTTCAAATTATGTAAGGAGGCAAAAAATCAGTTATTCCCCCGTAAAAGTTGTTTAAAATGAGAGAAAGTCGATGTGTTTTGAGAGAAATTTGCATGTTCAAAAAGCACTGAGTGAGTGCTGATATAAAAAGTCATTGTATTTCAGTGAAATACAATTCAAAAAGATATTCTCTCATTTGGTGTTGTGATGATGGTGGTGGAGGGCGCTGTCTAACACATCAGTCCTAAATCTCTCATAGCAGCCAAGGCCTGCTTGTTGCATTAACTGACAAAGTTTTGGTGATTCAACACTCAGGTTTTACTGATGCACATAAACATTTGAGTGATCTTGCCTGTCAGCTGACAGCAAATGTGAACTCTGAATGGAACAAGTGCTTTGAAGTCACTGGAGTAAAAGTACAAGTAAATGTCTAGAAGGGGTCACTGTTGGTGGTAAATGCCCTAGAAATGATGATGTGTCCATGAAACACATCCTGCGTAATACCAGTAGTGAGACAGCAGGTGATGCTCCAGTGAAGTCACACAGTGATACTTACAAGCCTTTGTGCAGTAAAATATGTAGGGATAAACACAAAGTATGTGATGACAGTTAGTGGTTAATGCCCTGGAGGTCATGATGTGTCCATGAAAGTAATCTTGTGTAGCCCTAGTACCCAGCCACAAGGTGGTGCTACAGTGAAAACAAATATTGCTACTGATAAGCCACTGTACAGTCAAGTATTGAGAAGTAAAATCAAGATATGTGATGCCACAAATATACTAAGAAATGAGTGTTTGGACAGAGATCCAGTTAAGAGTACTCATCACATAGATGATTCATATTCCAAAAAGAAGTGTTTTGGCGTAATGAAAAAATCAGACAAATTTGCATCTTCAAACAACTCATCTGTTTTGATCAATGAAAGAGAGAATGTAAGAGTGTCCAATTTGAATGCAGATGAAGTTACTCTGATAAGTGGGTCTGAGGCTTCAAACTTCAAACTCACACAGATAAAATACAGGGAGCACTGGCATATTTGAAAGAATGCAACAAATGGTATAAACATGCAAATCAAGCAAATGTGAGGAAGAAGCTGACGATGATGATGATGATGATGATGATGATACATCAAAACGTGTGTAAAGACAAAATCCAAAGTGCTAACGTACAATTAGAAGATGAATCCACTGATGAATCATTACATGAAAGACAGCAACATGACATGTTCATGGTCACATTTGCAACCAGTTGATATTGCACAAGAAGTTTTGGATCTGCACTTTGATGACATTTTATCTGTCACACCAGCAGAAGGCAACAATCCTGTGAGATTATTAACTGAAACCAACAAAGCAAAATGTTTCCCACCTCTGAAATATTAACAAACAAAGATTCACTTGGAAGCATTTTAAACTTTGATGAAGGATATGAATTTCTGAAATCTATACGAGGTACACCTGCTTGTTGGCAATCTGTACAAAAGGATTTATTTGTTATGGTGAGACAACTGGGTATTCCAAGATGGTTTTGCTCATTCTCGTCTGCTGATTTGTGATGGACAGAACTTCTACAAAGTATAATGAAACAAGAAGCCCAAAAATGCATTGATGACCTGGACTTGTCTGACACATTGGACATGTTAAAAAGGAATCCTGTGACAGCTGCAAGAATGTTTGATGGTTCCACTGTTTCCTATCATGTCGCCAGCTCAGCCAATTGGTAAAATAGTTGATTACTTCTATCGTATTGAATTTCAATAGCATGGAAGTCCACAAACCCATTGTTTGTTCTGGGTTGAGAATGTGCTTCAAATTGACCAAGATGATGAAATATGTAGCATTCATGGATCAATGTGTGACATGTGAAATGCCACCAGAGACAGATCAGTAAATGTATGAAACTGTGTTCATTGTAAAACAACACAGCAAAAGGCACTCAAAATATGCAAAAAGAAGGGAACAACTTGTAGATTAAAATTTCCACGCCCACAAAGCAACAAGACATTTATCACAAGAGGTAATCCTGATGACAAACAAGATAAGAAATGCAATAATGACCAGTGTGATAAAAGTAAGGATTGTGAAACTTGTATCAAAGAAAAACAAGAAATGCAAAGAGAGCATGCAGCAGCTACTATGAAACAAGTGAAAGAACTGTTCAAGTTCACTGTTGACTCTTTGCTTCTATTGGTATATTTCAAGAAATATTTGAAGCAGTGTACAAAAAGCTGACAAAGAAAACCAGCATTCTTTTGAAATGAAGGTTATGATATCTGGATGAATCAATACAACTGTGAACTTTTACGATACTGGAATCCTAATATGGACATTCTATATGTTGTTGATGCATATAGCTGTATAGTTTACATAATATCCTATATTTCAAAAGCTGAGCCCACATACCTTGTAGTTACCCTGTAACTACACGTAAGAAGGGGTGAACAACCTACATAACTTACTCTGTAACTACAGAGGACAAAATTGGAATCCCAATATGGACATTCTATATGTTGTTGATACATATAGTTGTATAGTTTACATAATATGCTATATTACAAAAGCTGAGCCCGCATACCCTGTAGTTACCCTGTAACTAAATGTAACAAGGGGAGAACTAACAGTGCTTTAGATTACAGCCCACATACACTGTACTTACCCTGTAACTACGCGTAACAAGGGGTGAATAACCAACATAACTTACTCTGTAACTACAGAGGACAATGTGAAAACAGGCCTCCCTCCACTGGATACCAGTGAAATACAGGACTGATTTTAAGCTCTGAATGGTTTGGCAGCAGCTTGTCTTCAGTCCATATTCTACATTAAGACCCCTCAGATCCTCTGATCAGTTATTCCTCTCTGTTCCATGTTCCCGGTCAAAATCCAAAAGTGACAAAGCTTTTTCCATCGCTGTTCCCAGACCGTGGAACAGTTTGCCCCTCACCATCAGATCCTCCCCATCTATCACCACTTTTAAATCCCAGCTACAGACCCTCCTTTATAGAATCACTTTTGAGTCCCCCTAATTTTTTTTATAGCATATTAAAATTGTTAATTTTATTTATTACAATTCACTTTACTTACTTTACTTTATTTATCTGTGTGACGGGGCACCCATGAACGCTCCGTCATGCCCTAACCGGCGTGCGTTTCTCTCTCTCTTGGCCGGAGAGAGCGCGCCGGTGCCGGGAGCGCACAGCGCGCAGCGCTCCCACTGTTCCTGCGGAGCCATGCTCCAGTTCAAACTGTTCCTTGCAGGCCCGCACTTGTGTCCCGCGGTCCTGCACTTTCACAAACTTTTCCCCACTGTCCGAACTCTTTTCTTCACGCTAGGCGTTCGAGGGTGCACACTCGGCGCTGACGCGACACACACACATATACACTTGCCTGCTGCTGCTGCCTCTGGTTGCCTCCGGGCATGGGCCAAACTGAGGCACTTCCTGGACACATCATAAATAACGCTTGGTGGCACCCTTAAGAGGGTCATGTGACCGTGGACCATACCATTAATATTGAATGGACTGATATTTTATGATTTATTTTGGTTTGGGGGTATTTGGCCATAGCAATATGGAGGGCGATTAGTGCCATTTTTCCTTTATGCAAAGTATATCATTGATTTTTGAATTTATGTTTGTTGTGATGTCAAATTTGAACGTAGGACACTATAATTTGTTAATTGGTTTGCCCGGGGGAGGGGCTAAGAATATATAAGGGGAGCTCTGCTCATTTAGGGTTGTTGGGTTTTTGGTCGTGGCCGAGTAACAATGTGGGTGACGAGCTGCCAGTGTGAAACCTGTCGTGTAAATACTTTTTTTTGTTACTGGGTTTTTTCCACTCCTGCACTGTAAATATTTTTGCCACTCTTGTTTGGGGAACTTGGTGTGAATAAAAAATCACCACACTGAAGTTTTTCGTCGTCTGAGCCATCATTGAAAGCGAACCCGCGACAATCTGGCTTTGTTTTGATTCTTCAACTGTGTTTTTACATTTTTCTGTGTCTTCGGTCAACTGTTGTTTTTGAATGTGCTCTATAAATTAATTTGACTTGACTGTTTCTCTGTGTGTTTACAACATGATGATGATGTTGGGACGGGCAGTAGTGTGTTTGGTTATTAGCAATAATTCATAATTATCTATGATAATTATGAATTATGAAAATAAGATATTGTTAACCTTAATCAATAATTCAGGCACCAACTGTTGGATCTGTGAGGAACACAGTTGATTATTTACAATAATTATCAATTATCGAGGATAATTAACTAATTATGACAATAGAATTATTAATATGAATTAACTAATAAGGGGCACCACCCAGAAACCGGGACCAATAACCAAACAAGGTAGTCTCATAAATGGGAATTCACCTAGAATGTTAATATCTGAGAGATATCAACATTCGAGGGTGAACAAAGAAGGGTTGAATTCGAGCTCTGACTCCTTCAATCAGCCACTTTTCACAATATTACACACAATAATGACAGAAGGACTTCTGTCATTATTTATGTTTATTAAACTTAGCAAAATTAACAAAGTTAACAAATGCTTCATTCAATAAACAAGTATTCAAAAATCTAATCCTACCAAACAAAACACAAACAGCTATGTACAGGATTGGACACATGCAGGGGAAGGCATGTGTGTGTGTGCGTGCGTGTGTGTGTGTGTGAGCGTGCGTGTGTGTGACAAGATGGCGACCGGACCTGACGTGATGACGTCGTCGGTCTGCGACGCGGACGTGACTATGGGAGGAAGTCACGTCGCGCGAGAACCGGATGGCAGAAGTATGGCGGTGTCTTGGTTAGACAGAAGCAAGACGGCGCCACCTGGTGGACGGCGTCTTGCACTCACCCACTTCTGTGAAAAACACACGTGTCTGATGGTGGATAAGGAAAAACAAAGCAAAGCTTTGTCCGACGTTATCTGACCATGTCGGTGCGTGTATGTGTGTGTGCGCGCGCGTGTATGTGTTAGTCAGAAGAGAGAGGGAAGAAGGAGAGAAAGTGATCGTGAGAGGAAGAGAAGCGGTTCCTTTGTCCACAGACAGCGTGTGTACGGACGGCAGTCTGTAACGCACGTTGTCTGGTTTCTGACCGACAAAGCAACTTACTTCCTGACTCACGATGGCACAAACACCGCAGTAGTCCCGAGCGGTACAAACACAAAACAGTCTAGCGTGGTGAACACAACTAAACAGGCAGCAAACTTAAAATACTCCTAAGAGTAAAGCAGGAAAAATGGACTCAGCGGTCCGTCAACAACACAACAAAACAATAGCAAAAGCTAAGAGCTAAATGCTAAACAACAGCAACTGATGCTGATAGGAACACACAACTAACACTGCCTCTGCCCAGACTTATGCCTCTTACTTGGTTGCTTCAGAAAGCGAGCAGGGTGTGTGTGTAGTCCGTCGTTATGTCCGGCTTTGTCCTGGGCTCGGATGCAGACGGTGGCCGTTCTCGCACGGTCGGCGAAAAGCACGGCAGCTGGCTCTCAGCGGCGTGGCGGAGAGAACAGCAGAGTCGACTCGGTGAAGAAGTTTCTTCCTTCTCGAGGGAGTTTGAGGACGCTGGTTGCAGCAGCGGTCTCTCTCGGATCCGGGAATGTGTTTGGGTGAACACGGGCGAAGTCTCGTCTCGTCCGGGGAGGGGAGTCTTCGATGAGGGGAAAAGACATGTGTGGGGTACCCCCTTTAGTCAGCTGACTCACAGAGGAACAGAAGTCACCCCTAGCTCAGTGACATGGGAAAAGGCGTGTGCTTCAGGGCACGGTCAGTTTTAAAGGGGCGGTGATGTCACGGCTGCGTCATCAGGACGCTCCGCTGTGCAGGAGCGTCTCCGCCAATGAGACTGTATGTTGACTGCTCCCTGCTGAGGTGTGAAAATCGCAAAGCATCCTTGGAAATGGAGTTTGCAATGGACTCCCTTTGTCTGTAAGCAGCATTTTGGCGCTATTCCTTTGTCGCAGGGGAAACAAAGGAACAAGCACCTCGTGGTCAGGCCTCACAGGTTACACGTAGGCCTTCTCTGTGTGACCTCATGGTCTGAGGCCCAACAATGATGATGATGATGATGATGATGACGACGGTTAAAGGTACATGAATGAATGAATAGTTTTATTTTGGACCAGTTATGTGACACATTATTCAGACACATTAAACACCAACAAACCAAACATTCCAGTATGTAAACACACCAGCATTTCACAGCACAATACATTTTACTTCATACAGATCTTTACATACTGTATAATATCCCAGGATATATCCAACAATGAAGATTAAATAAATATATACACACAGCCTCACAGATATGAATTTAAGTGTAATATTAATTTGTGTAGATCAGTGGGTTCATATTGAAACTGCTGTGAATCCTCTTTGACAAATCTGACTGAAGATAAGGATAATCACTTTACCTCATTTATGAGCACAATATTAACACTGAATATATAGGTATAAGGTATAAGGGCATTTTATTAATGCTCAGTATTCATTATTACTTCTCCTATGAGGACATATTTTATATGAAGGTGTTTAACCCTTTGTTTCCCACACCAAAGAATGTGTTTGCTTCCATCAATTTGCTTCTCAAGGTTTCTCATGAACTTTAAAATGTATTGCACATTTCTTCTTTGTAAATTAAGAAATGTATGATGTGAACAGCTACATTTGAGATTTATGTTTGGTTATATTTATGTAGACTTTACTTGCCTAAGAAATACACCTACCATGAGCATTTATTAGAAGCCCTGTGAAGCATAATGAAAGCAGCTGAAACAAGCCGACTTCAATGCTCTGCCTGAAAGCTGTGCTCCATTTTTGAAAAAAGCTCCTCATAAATATCACATTATAAAGTGACACATAATGATTACAGTCCAGAAAACGTGATGCAACATGTGATGTCAAACAGGAAAAGGTAGCAGCTCAGATTAAGAAGCTGCAGCGTTCAGAACAATTTGAATCAAATGTTGAAGCTCTCTGTGTGTTAAGTGTCTTTTTAATACTACCACTAGGAGGCACCAGAGTCACACACTTTTAAATTTTACACAAACTGGCTGTAAAATAACTCACTATGGTGGACAGACCTTCTTACAATATTGCTGCTGGAGCAGCAGTCACTTCCTATCTAAAGAGGTTCAGATTCATCATGATGAGGAGATGAGATCTTTTTTAGATTTAAATGTGTCCCGAACTAAAGAAATGATAATCTCACCACAACACACAGACAGTTCCAACAATCATTCTTGGCTTCAGTAAGTGTTGAACTCGTCCAAATCTACAAATACTTGG
This sequence comes from Thunnus thynnus, assembly GCF_963924715.1. Lineage (NCBI taxonomy): Eukaryota > Metazoa > Chordata > Actinopteri > Scombriformes > Scombridae > Thunnus > Thunnus thynnus. The sequence goes on from NC_089522.1 coordinate 34,650,911, forward strand.
GAACTGTGTTTGATGACAGATTGAGATTTAGTGACAGTACAGATGTTATTGTGAAAAAGGCTCAGCAGCGTCTAAGCTGCAAACTAAACTCATTTAGAGTCGATCGGAGAATATTGACGTTTTATTGAAGTTATCCTTTTATTGAAAGTATTTTAACTGCTGGTTTACATTTGTCAAAAGGACAAGAATCAATTGCAACATGTTGTTAACTTCAGCTCTAAAATTATTTGCAAAACACAAAGATCCCTGTTACAGCTTAATACTGAACAAGTCCTCAACAAAGCAGAGAAGATTATCAGCAACCACACACATGATGTCCTCTATGACTACTTTAACCTGATGCCATCAGGAATGTGTTTTAGGTCTCCTGCATGTAAAACAAACAGAAGGAAGTTTTTTTTTTCTAGAAGCCATCAGACTTGTGAATTCTAGAAATGACCTTCATATACGACAAAACTGTTTCACAGTAATGTTGTTTTATCAAACATAATCTCTGCCTGGATGATGTTCACAGTAATGAATGAAGCTACATTTCTATGTGTCTCTGCAGTGGGAGGGAGGAGGTCGGGGTGGATGGGGGGCTACAAGATGCAGCACTGTGACAGCAGAGACCCGGGTTCACATCCTGAGTCCTGTGTGTGTTCAGGTTTGGTTCAGGTTAGTGAAAGATGCTGCTGTGGCTTAAATGTTCATAAACATGTTGAGCTTCAAGTCACTGCAGACTTTTTTCTGTATTAAACAGAGACCAGGATCTTTCTCTGACCTGAACCAAATGCTACTAGAGTCTGAACACAACCACAAACACTTTCATACTGCTGGAGTTTCTACCAGCAGAGATTTTACTGCAACATCAGATATTTTGGTGGAAAAAAAGACTAGGTACATTGTCTCTGAACATTTCACTCATACGTTTAGTATCAACATTTTTGCAACTTAAACACATTAATTAACAAAATTTTTCATCATGTTGAGAGAAAATGTGATTCAGTAACGTTACGTTTCTAATAAAACATATTTGCTGTTACAATTTAGTCGAATATGAATGTAATTTCTAGGAGACAGAGTTGGCTCAAAGTGTAAAAGAACAATATCAAACAACATCAACATTTATGAAGACAGAATGAACATTTCAGAATAAGCAAGTAAGAAGAAACATGATCAGTTGTGTGTCATCAACATAGAGGTGAATAATAGCATGTTTATAGATAATATCTGCTGATTAAAAAAAGAAAAGAAAAGAAAGAAAGTGGAACAAACTGGAACCTTGCAGCACATGTTAACCTGCACAGTACAGAATCCAGATCCAAATCCAAACATCATCATGTGTTTGCTGTGAGTGCAGAGTAGGTTTGGTCCAGATCCCTGCTGTCTGGATCCAGGTTCTGGTAGACAGAGTCTTCATATGTGGAGACTGGAGGACGGTTCTCATTGATGACAGATAACTGAAAATAAAACAGGAAAGACATCAAACCTAATATAGCAGTAACCAGAGTAACAGACCAGATATGGTGTTCTTCTTAGACAATTGTTTTCTGATATTTTAGTGATAACAACTGGACAGGCCAGAGGTCTATTAACAATAATTATGATTTTATTTAATTATAGTTTTGTTCATACTAGTGAAGTAGTTGCAGACATGAGATTTTTTATTCCTAACTGCAAAAATAAAATGTATAAATGCCAACAGTAAGAGTTAACATGAGACATACAGAGTTAAAGGAAGTCACCTCCATGTTTCTGCTGTCTGAGGTTCATCTGGTGTTCAAACCAGAGTTCCTCCTCTTCTTCAATTTGTGGAGGAGCAGCAGAACAACAGCCAACACCACAACAATCACAGGCACACATACAGCCAGAGGCCAGAAGGCACGTGGACGAGAGACATCAGAGACGGCTGGAAAGGAAGAGAGAGAGAGACATGTCGTAGTTTAAAAGACTGGGATCTTTTGTCTTGTATTAGAAGCGTAAAGGTTCCCTGTGGAGTTTTTGACCATAAGTAGCTTGTTTTTACATGTGGATCTACATCGTGCACACGTGTTTGACGTGATACACAATCCTGCCAGTGGTTTCACAACATCCCACTGATCTACAGGATGCAGGAACCTGCCCAGAAATGCAGCAATGCACCAACAAAAGCAGGAGAGAAGAAGACTGTAAGCAATGCAAGATTTAAAATACTTTATATAATCAGCTTTGCAAATATTTTATGATTGAGGAAACATATTCAACACTTATGTTGGACCTAAAGGATACACTCAGCATGTTTTGGTAAGTAAAACTACACAGGAAACCTTCATCAAAAATGAGATCTTCCTGTTGAAAAAACATCTCAGACTTTGGTCTGAATGTTTCTTGACTTGTCATGTGCTGACATCACATGTTAATAATTATCTTACATCACAAGAAACGTAGGATGTGTTTAAACATTAGGTGTGAAGATAAAAAAGAAATTTATTGTAAAGTTGAATGTGAAATGTTTTCTTCTAGGTGCTGAACTGTCTTATGTGCTGAAACACATGTTGGACCATCTTGTTATTCTTATTAGACAATGTTGTTATGCTGAATTTGACTGTTTTAAGAGGACGTTTTGTTGCAGAGAGACAGTGATGGACAGATGGACAGACATGAATTGTCCTGTACTTGTAAACTGCTCTGTGGTTTCAGGGAAAGATGATGAAGGTGTGAAGCTACCTGAACTGGAGATTAAACTCTGTGTTGTTGTTGGTATGGAGGCTGATGGGACTGATGTTGGAAAGGGTCGGAGAGTCCAGTTTGGTTTTGAAGTGGTTGGAGCCGTGAACAATGAAAACACATTGAAACAATCAGATACTGAATCAATAATGCAGAGAAATGAGATGCTGCTCTAGACAGAAAGATCATATTGACAGCATCCATCACATACACAAGAAATACACAGCATTAAATATGTTAATGAAGTAAATGATTAAGAATATTTGAAGTGGGTTTGATCCATTAATCACATGAAAGTATTTTTATTTGTTTTTTGATTATAGAAGAGTAAGAAAATAACATCCACAGGTTGGTTTTCTGACATTAAACATAAAAGCACAAATGTCTGAAAAGGTTTTTAAAAATCGTACAAACTGATTGTCGTAAATTTAAAAACTAACACTATAAAGGCAACACATTTTACATCCGATTACTTTGTGACTCTACAAATGAGTTTCATCTTTAGAAACATTTTAGAGTGTGATGTCTTGAACATTAAGGAACCTGAGGAACCGTTCTTCTCTATGTTACCTAATGTTAATAGAAATATAGAAAACGTCCCAGGTTGGACAACTAGTATGACTCTGCCAACCTCAGCACTCCTCTTGTTGTCACAAATCAACTTCTGGCTGTAACCCGAAAAATAACATATTTGTTTCTGTCATGTCATTTCCATCCACTCTTTAATTTTTTTATTAAATAATCTTTTACGCCTTTATTATAGGGACTTTGTAGATATGACAGGAAATGAAGGGGGCAAGATGGGGGGGTGACATGCAACAAAGGTCCGCTGCTGGATTCAAACCGCGGACACTGTGGTTATGTGACATGCGTTTCAACCAGAAGGCTACAGGAGTGCACCAAGTTCTCATCATTTTAAACATTTAACAACTGATATGCACTGAACAGAATGTGGACAAAAATTAAATATAAAACTCACCATCTACAACAAAGATCCGGAACATGTAGGTTGAATCTGGAGACAACGCTCTGCCGTAACCACACCTGTACCATCCTTTGTCTGACTTCTTCAGCTGTGTGATGGTCACATACAGTCCATATTCAGATCCTTCTCTATATTCAATGCTGTATCTGCCATTCTGAGCTCTGTTCTCTTCTGTTTCAACCAGGATGTCTTCTTCTTTGTTACATTCATCCTTACAGAAGAACTTCCTGCTTCCATTGACAGCATTGATGCATCCTCTTGTCATATTTCCTCCCACAGTTTCTGTATGGATGACATGAGTGTTTTGACCCAACGTTGCTTCTGAAAAGATGAACAATCAACAATTACTGTCTGTACTTCCTGTAAAATGCTTCAGTCTGATCACAATATTTCCTGCTTCACATTTACACAGATTTACAGAGTCACACTGGGAGCTGCCCAGTTCAACCACAGTCTGACTGCTGGAGTAATGATTTCATCCAACATTGATACACTGAGTCAATATATCATAAACGTCTCACATTCTTCCCACAATTTAATTAGATTCTATCTGACTTCATTTATTCTTATGCTTCAAAATCATTAAATGGGATGAACATAGTAAATATATCAGGTTTTATGACTTTCAGTAAAAACTCTTCTAAAGATGAACAGTGAATACTGATGATCAATACTTTGTGTATTGTAGACTTACTGTAAACAGACTGCAGATTAATGAGGGCTAATCCATCAGTTCACAGAGAAGCAGAGATGATACAGAGGCAGCCATTAGCAAAGTTTTCACTGACTGTACAGCAGTTGCTGTTGTTCTACTTGTAGCTGCAGTTGTAGTCACAGTGTCTCTGTGTAACATCTGTTTCTCAATGTTTTTGTTTCATAATTTCTAATATCAAACACATTAATGAGTATCAAATATTCATGGATGGATGGTTCATATGTTTTGTTAAATTACATTTAGTTTAGTTGAATTACAAGATTACATTATAGAGATGTTGTAATTAGTAACAGAATAATTTAGAGAACGACAGGAAAACTAATTAACATGACAGCAACATGAAAACTTGTGTGATACAAATCTGACATTTGTTAACATGAATACAATGAATGTCCAGAAGCAGTTTGTGCTGCAGCTTTACAGACACAGTCAGGTAATCAGTCCTCACCTGATAAGAAGCAGAAGAACAGAACATGGTGGAGATTCATTCTGAGTTTGATCCTGATGCAGAACATAATCAAACTGTCAGAGAACTGCCTCTATATGTCTGTCTGATCAATCAGGAAGCTGAAGATGCTTTAAGTTAACACTCATTCCTTTTTCTATCTCTCTCTTAAAACCTTTTCTTTCTTTTGGCGATCTGGAGACACTTTTACATGCTTTTATAACCTCATGTCTCGATTACTGCAACTCACTTTATCTGGGAGTGAGTCAGTCCTTCCTGTCTTTTCTGAAAGTGGTTCAAAATGCAGCAGCGACAATCCTGACTGGATCAAAAAAAGAGAGATAACCCTGTGCTGACCTCCCTCCACTGGTTACCAGTGAAATATGGGTCTAACAGTTCACTTCATGGGAAATTGCAAGTTATATCAACTTCATTGGAAGTTGGTCCCACCTTCCCTCTCTTTGTCTCTTCTGTCTCCGTCCCTCTCTCTCTCTCATGTAAAATTTGATTTGCCTTTTTTCTGTGTTTACAACATAGTGATGATGATGATTGTTAAAGGTACATTAATGAATGAATCATTTTATTTTCAATCCATTATATGACCTATATGACCTCTATGGAATTATTCAGACACATTAAACACCAACAAACCAAACATTCCAGTATGTAAACACACCAGCATCTCACAGCACAATATATTGACCTCATACAAATACAAAATACAAAAATCTTTACATAAGGTATAATATCCCTGGAGATATCCAGCAATGAAGATTAAATACATACATACACACAGCCTCACAGTTATGAACACAAGTGTAATATTAATTTATGTAGATCAGAGGTTTTCTGATGAAGCTGCTGTGAATCTGACTGAAGATAAGGATAATCACTTTACCCCATTTAACATTTATGATCACCATATAAACATTGAATATATAGTTATAAGGTATAAGAGTATTTTATTAATGCCCCGTACTTATTATAACTTCTCCTATGAAGATATATTTTATATTATTACAACTGAGTTTTACTATATTGTCATTCATTATCTGTTTATACAGCAGTTAACACTTCTGGGTGCCAACAGGAGTTATAACCATTTATTAAATATCTTTATACTGCTTATAAATGATAAATATGGGGACATAAAATCCAGTGTTACCAATATATTTTCAAATCATAAATCAAACAAACTGAAGCGAGCAACATGAAATTGTTCAGTGAAGCCTTTGTTCAGAAAAGGAAGAATATGTCAGCAAGAGATTTCCTGGCTCTTACCGAGACTTGGCAAGAAAAAACAGTGTGTTCCTTTCCTCTCTAAAATGCATCAGACAGCCTCGACTGGAACAAAAAAGAGAGCTGATCCTGTAATGATAACGTAAATTAATAACAACGGGGCACCACCCTGAGATCACGGACCAACAACCAAAAGTGAAAGCAGTTAAAAGAGGGTGTTCACTTTAAAAATGTCAATATCTAAGAGACACTAACATTTACAGTGCTGCTTGAAAGTTTGTGAACCCTTTAGAATTTTCTATGTTTCTGCATAAATATGACCTTAAATCCTAAAACTAGATAAAGGGAACCCAATTAAACAGATGAGACAAAAAAATGTTTTCATTTATTTATTGAGGAAAATTATCCAATCTTACAAATTTGTGTGAGGCAAAAGTATATGAACCTTTGCTTTGATTTTGAATTTATTTGAATTTTGAATTTGAATTTATGAATAAGATAGCCCCTTGAGATGTAGCATCTCATTTTCAAGGGGGTCCTAAAAAACACAAAATACAAAATATAACACATACTTACAAAGACATCGTTACATAACAAACATAGACTACAAATACACAGATACAGACAGCTCTCTCACCATCTCCCACCCACACCCCCCACCCTCAGCAGTTGTGAGATCACATCAAGATCACACTAAGAGCAGGCGTGTAATAGTCCGGGAGGACAAGGGACTTGGGGGGTAACGTCCAGGAACTAAAGGCCTCTCTTGCAGTGGCTACAGTCAATGTTCATGGGTCCACCATATCTGAATATGGTATCCTATAATATCTGGACTAAAAACACCCATCCTGTCAATCTGTTCAACTACTGTGTTAATTTAGATGTTAACTTACACTTTGGTGTGAGTTTGAGAAGTGAGCGCTTGTGATTTGTATGTAAATATTGGCCATAATGTTGACTAGCTTGCTGTGTATGAGTAGAGCACCTATTGAGTGGAAATAGTGCAGGGTGAAGAATTAGCTTTTCAGTTATTGTCTGCTATCTGTCTTGTTATGTCATTTCATTTATTTTCACACTAAATCATATGTTAAGAGTACTGTATTTAATTTAGACATGTATTAATTTGTTATTTTCTTACCGTTTTTATTCTTTTGCATTATTTATTTTGAATATACTAGAACATATTTCCTAAAAAAAGTTTACTTTCACTGCTTTGCAAGGTTATGGAGCCAGCAGCCAGTGTAGTGGACCAGCAACAGAGATGAAACCTCCAAACTGTCAGGAGGCAAATGTAACAGGGTGGACCTGTATCGGCCTGATTTTGAATGCAGTGATTGACACTATTATTGTTTAGCACCTATTGTGTGTCCTGTGGGTGTGGTCTTCATGTGTGGTGGGGTGAAATGCATGGTGATGGGCTGATGGTATACAGGTGTGTTTGGGTGTGACCTCCAATCTGCAATTACTTAACCAGCCACACACACTAGAGTCAGTCACTTTGCTTGTCTTCTTTTGTGTGTAGATACAGAGTTTAATGGTTGGATTTGATGTAGTTTTGAAGTGCTTCCCTGTGCTTCGCCACACGCAGGAAGAGGTTGAGCACACCCAGCCACAGGCGTCCTATTCCCTCCTGTCTAACTGACTTAGCCCCCCCGGCTTTGGTCTTGTTTTACCTCTATTTATTTATTAGCAGCTATTTAATAAAATATTGGGATTTTTTTTTTTTAACTACACGGTCTGTTGTCTTTTTGCCCATTTTATACACTGGTTGGTCAAATCTGAACTGGGTGTTTTACAGAAACCGACCACAAATAACAAAAGTAACAACACCAAATCTCCGCAGGGAAGCAAGTGAAACAACAGGCAGGAGCCCCAGTTTGAACTAATATCACAGAGAGCGATATGAGTCGAGAAAAGAAGCTCCGTGTGTCACCAACTTCCTGTGCTGGAGTTCCCCACCAGAGAGGCTTCCTTCCCCGGCATGCACCGCGCAGGCTGACCCACAGTGATGACACTTCATGTCTGTGACATATTCTAGAGATAAAGACATTGAAACTATAGTGAGCCGCACGTGAAACATATGGCTCATGTGGGCTGTGTGGCTGCTCTAATCTGTTAACATGGGCGCCAAAATGAAAAGCAAGTTCCGTGATTCACATGTGCTGCTCACGCAGGCTATGTCCCAGGCATTAGACATGGAGCTCCACAAGGTTCTGTACTAGGACCAATACTATTCAGCTTATATTTGCTACCTTATTATTAAGTAATATTATTAAGAAACACTCCATACATTTTCATTGTTTTGCAGATGATACCCAATTATATTTATCAATGAAGTAAGATGAATCCAACCAGTTAACTAGACTCCAAGCATGCTTTGAGGACATTAAGACCTGGATGACCTGCAATTTTCTGCTACTAAACTCAGACAAAAGCGAAGTTATTGTGCTTGGCCCTAAACACCTTAGAAACACATCATCTAATGATATAGCTACTCTAGATGGCATTACCCTGGCCTCCAGCACCACTGTAAGGAATCTGGGAGTTATCTTTGATCAGGATATATCCTTCAATTCCCACATAAAACAAATTTCAAGGACTGCCTTTTTTCACTTACGCAATATTGCAAAATTCAGGCAAATCTTCTTCTAGGCTGGATTATTGCAATTCCTTATTATCAGGCTGCCCTAACAAGTCTCTAAAGACTCTCCAGCTGGTCCAGAATGTAGCTGCAAGTGTACTGACAAAAACTAGTGTAGCAGAATGGAAATGTATTCCTGTCTGGTCTAAGCAGGACTGTAGTGTTTTGCTTTCTTGATTACTTCGGTGATCACTAGCCAATCATCGTCTGTGGGCACTCTATAAAGGCAGGTAGCTGTTTTCTGAGCACTCCCCTGATGCTGACTGCACGCCCCGTCCTCTGTTCACCTGAATTCTGCAATAGCTACAGGTATGGGAATAGTTTCTGTGTTTGGTCCTTAGAGTATCCTCTCATGCTGTTGCTCATATTAGACTTTTATGATTTTGTAGATCCCTCCGTGGTGATTCACCTCCCTTGGAAGTGACCCTCTCACAGATCACTGTTGGTAGGTCCACTTCTCCCTTGCTCTGCAATTTTATTATGCTGCGTGTAGTAAATGAATGAATGAATGAATAGTTTATTTTGGTCATATATAAAAAGGAACAAAACAACAATATATGTGTGGATATGCAACTGACAAAAACATCATCATCCATGTTTATACCAATCCATTTCACATAATAAAAAAATCACATAATCAATTACCGAAAAAGGAATATGCTGAAGCCCAAGGCTTATTTTTTCCTATCCTATATAATCCATAAGATTACCCAGAATATCAGCAGTATGAAAGAAAGAAAAAAAGAAAATTTATACCCTGTAGTTACCCTGTAACTAAATGTAACAAGGGGGGAACTAACAGTGCTTTAGATTATAGCCTGCATACCCTGTCTAAGTTAGGCTAACTGTCGTCAAGTCCGGTAGTGGAAAAATCCTGAAAACCACCACAGCTGAAGTCCAACTGAAATCACATGTAATCATCCCTCTTTGCAGTCAAAAGTAATGTTTTTAAATATTGGTAAGAGTTTTATATTAATAGGTCTTAGCTTGAGGGTCGTGTCACTATCTGTGTTTGATTGACAGCATCTGGCAGGTGAGTACTGGTGTTTTTATTTTTTATTTTTATGTTATTTAATCTTTATTTAACCAGGTAAAATCCAATTGAGGTTAGCAGCCTCTTTTTCAAGGAAAAGCTGGCCATGATGGCAGCATTACAAGTTTCAGACAGGACAACGGAACATCTGGCACACAAATAAAACAATACTAAACACCAAATGACGATATATGAAGGCTCAAAGAACAGAGTAAACAAACTGCTGTAGCTACAAATCATGGACAGACAGCATGTTGTCAGCAGTGGTGTTGAAGAGTAAGAACCAAACCAGCATCTAACAGGTCTGAAGTGACATTTGCAAGTATGTTTACATGCCCTTTAATGTGCTGCAGCTGAGCAGCTAATTAGCTATCTAGCTGCTAACTGATGTTAGCTTTTCCCGAGTGAATGTTTGTTTGGTGACTCATTCAACAAGCTAAGGTGCAGGAAAAGACAGGCGTTCATGTTTTTAAGTTAGATAAGAAGGAGTCTTTAGCAGGAAAGCTAATGTGGGTTGTTGTTGAGTCTGTGGCTGTTGTGTTGTGTAACAGGATGCTATCAGGCTCAGTGTGACTGTTTGCTCTGACTGTGATAGAATGAGACATTATTGCTTTATGAAAAGATTTAATTTTCTGTATAGAAATAAGGACTCCAGCAGTAGTGGGAAGTAACTAAGTACATTTACTCAAGTACTATACTTTCTACATTCTACTCCACTACATTTATTAGACAGCTTTAGTCACTTTCCAGATGAAGATTTTACATAAAATATTTTAATATTCTGTTGTTTAAATTATCTGCTTATAATATGATGCAGTACTATTACTATTAATCTACCCAAAGTATCTAAACTTGGTTGCACATTGATGAACTACAACATTTAAACACTCTTACATGTATTTCTTAATGATAAAAACAATCAATATGATAGACTATAATAATATAACAGTATAAAAGAAGCCAGTCTGCATAGTGAGTATTTCACTTTCGATATTTTAAAGGAATACTATGCAGGATTTGTCAGTTGCTGTTTGTAAACATAATATTCAAAGTTGGCCCCTCCTCCCCAGCTTACTGACACCAGAGCACGGGTGAGGGACAGAAAGAAAGATCAGCAGTGGTCGAGCGAGCTAGAGAGTGAATGAAGAGAGGGAGCGGCGGTAGCAAGAACAAAGCAGTGAATCAGAGAAATTAAACATTCTTTTCTGATTGTTTTTTTTTTATCAATGGTTAAGTTCTAAAGCCCAAATAAACACACCCACACCTCCGCAAACCTCCACACAACCCTGCAGGAAGGTGCCACATTGCTGGATTTTGTTTGAATGCAGCTGAAGCTTCATCCTGTCTGCTGTGATGCCTCTGCTCTGTGTGTGTAGCTCAGACCTGCCCTGGGTCAAACAGACACAGACAGAGAGCATTTAGGGGAAACACTGAGGCATATAACCTGGTCGATACACTACGAGTCTTGACCTCACAACCTGCGCGCTGTTATTGGGTGGGGGCTACACACCCACTGCCCAAAGGCAGAAATGTCCCAGACATGGCAAAATAATAAGAAAATAAGAAACTACAGGGAGAGGGCAGAGTCTGCAGATAAATTCGCTGCCACATACTTCTAATGGGTCATAAATAATGATTGAGAGGGATTATTTTTGTATGAGTTTATACTTTGTTTTTAAGGAAAATCCTCCATAGCATGCCTTTAAGTACATTGTTGATTATACTTCCACACTTTAATTTAAGTAACATTTTGAATTCAAGACTTTTACTTGAAATGGAGTATCTTAGGCTAGAGTATTTTTACTTTTACTTAATTAAAGGATCTGAATACTTCATCCACCACTGAACTCCAGCTACATAAGAGGATGATGGGATGGTATTTATTCGAAAAATTGCAAAACTAGGGGGCACCATCATGAAACCAAAGAATTTAAAATATAAATCAATCAATATAAATCCCTTTTGGTTTCAGATTTTTTATATATATATATTGATTGTTACAGCTTTAAATGAACAGAATAAATTTGTTAGGTGGGTTAATTAGTCTGTAAATTAGACCAGTGGGTCTGAGACTATGAGAGCAGAAGAGCCAGAGACGCCATTACTGCTTTTCACCATTTTATCTTCATTTTTTCATCAATGTGAGTGAAACAAATAATCTTTTATCATTAAGGTGTTTGTTTCATGTCTCCTGAGCATCCTTGAAACACAATCATGGGTCCAGATATTGTCATACAATATCGTTTAGCCTTGAATGATACAACATGGAGACTGAAATTTACTTATTCTTCACATGAAACATGGGGTAGACATCATAAAAAGGGCAAATATTTTTGTGTGATGGACATGTCTCATGATCCCCAAAATCATCTCTGGAGGTCCCTGCAGGATCCTGAGCCCCAGCTTGAAAAAAAACACAGATTTGTCTGATGATGATTAAACACTTTGGTGCTGCTTAGAGCTCCTATACTGCCTCCTTCTGACAGCTCCAAAGAATTACACAACTAGAGCTTTAACTCTGAATAAATCCGGAATCTCACTGTTTATTGAATTAAAGGCTCTGAAATTTAAAGATTTTGTTGACTTTAAAAGGGTTCAAATTATGTAAGGAGGCAAAAAATCAGTTATTCCCCCTTAAAGAATCCAAAAGTTGTTTAAAATGAGAGAAAGTCGATGTGTTTTGAGAGAAATTTGCATGTTCAAAAAGCACTGAGTGAGGGCTGATATAAAAAGTCATTGTATTTCAGCGAAATACAATTTGAAAAGATATTCTCTCATTTCGTGTTGTAATGATGGTGGTGGAGGGCGCTGTCTAACACATCAGTCCTAAATCTCTCATAGCAGCCAAGGACTGCTTGTTGCGTTAACTGACAAAGTTTTGGTGATTCAACACTCAGGTTTTACTGATGCACATAAACATTTGAGTGATCTTGCCTGTCAGCTGACAGCAAATGTGAACTCTGAATGGAACAAGTGCTTTGAAGTCACTGGAGTAAAAGTACAAGTAAATGTCTAGAAGGGGTCACTGTTGGTGGTAAATGCCCTAGAAATGATGATGTGTCCATGAAACACATCCTGCGTAATACCAGTAGTGAGACAGCAGGTGATGCTCCAGTGAAGTCACACAGTGATACTTACAAGCCTTTGTGCAGTAAAATACGTAGGGATAAACAAAAAGTATGTGATGAGAGTTAGTGGTTAATGGAGGTCATGATGTGTCCATGAAAGTAATCTTGTGTAGCCCTAGTACCCAGCCACAAGGTGGTGCTACAGTGAAAACAAATAGTGCTACTGATAAGCCACTGTACAGTCAAGTATTGAGAAGTAAATGCAAGATATGTGATGCCACAAATATACTAAGAAATGAGTGTTTGGACAGAGATCCAGTTAAGAGTACTCATCACATAGATGATTCATATTCCAAAAAGAAGTGTTTTGGCGTAATGAAAAAATCAGACAAATGTGCATCTTCAAACAACTCATCTGTTTTGATCAATGAAAGAGAGAATGTAAGAGTGTCCAATTTGAATGCAGATGAAGTTACTCTGATAAGTGGGTCTGAGGCTTCAAACTTTGAATTTTGTCCTTTGATGATACAACAACAAAAGAAGCTGAAACTGAATATTTTCTAGTCAAATGAAGACTGTAGCAGAAAAGAATCAGTTTTAATGGAAACAAAAACTATTGCAGGTGATGCTGCTTTTTTAGAGCTCTATCATTTGTTATAAGTGGGAATGAAAATAGTCAGAAAAATATCACTTCTCATGGTTAAGCATATAAAGAAGAATTCATCTGCCTTCATTAATTGTCTTTGACATGAGTTTTCTTCTGTTGAGGGTTATTTGAATGAATCATGCATGAAGTATGTTGGAGTTTGGGCAAGTGAGGTGGAAATACAGGCAGCTGCTGACCTATTTGGTGTTCATGTTTTCATGTACAGTAGGAATAAGTGGTTTTAGTACTGCACATCCGAGCAGCAATCAAATGAGGATGGAGCAATTTACCTGAAACACTGCAACTAATGTCATTATGAAGTGTCAAAGAAGTGTGTACCTCTCTGTGCAAGAAATATTCAACCTCCAAGGACAATAGTGTATCAAATCAGTGCAAACTGGAAAGAAAAAAAAGCTATGTGACACAAACATGCTATTAAGAAATTAGACAGTTCAGAGAGAATTTTGAAGATACCATGAGGGTGTCCAGTACATAGGAAAAAAATAAACGTGAGCAAAGTGAAATATGCAAGTGATTAACAACACCAGAAGAATGTCAGAGCGTATAGTGTAAATAGGTACAAAACTGACAAATTTCATGCAGAAAAGAGTAAGAAATATAGAGAGAAGAATGAAAACACGTAAATTAAGGCAAGACATTGACTTTGTGATTGAACAGTTTAAAGTAAGTACTGGTCCAGAATATGTGTGCTCAGTATGTCATTGGCAGCGAGTTCAACATAAGGGGATAAAATGTAAAAAAAGGAGGTATATGCCAAAAAAGGAATACAAGTGTGTAGTAAATGTATAATTGAAACATATTTTCACAAACGTATTGATATATATCTTCAAGACTGTATTTTCAAAAAAGGACCCATTAGTGAGTTATGGATTTGTTTCACTTGTCATTGAAAAATTTTTGTTGGTAAAATTCCTGAAGAAAACATTATGAACAATTTGGCTTTAGATCTTATTCCACCCCAGCTAAATGGTTCACTCAATATAACAACACTTGATTGCAATGTACATTCCATTCATGAAAGTGCTTGTTTTGCCAATAGGTGGACAAAATGGTGTTCATGGACCAGTTACATGTGCGCCATCCAATATTACAAGTGTGACTGATGTTCTTCCAAGACCAGATAATCATGATCTTATGATTTATGTCAAACTGAAAAGAAACTTAACTTACAAAGGACATTATGAATATCAGTATACTCACACAGATAAAATACAGGGAGCACTGGCATATTTGAAAGAATGCAACAAATGATATAAACATGCAAATCAAGTAAATGTGAGGAAGAAGCCGACGACGATGATGATGATGATGATACATCAAAATGTGTGTAAAGACAAAATCCAAAGTGCTAACGTACAATTAGAAGATGAATCCACTGATGAATCATTACATGAAAGACAGCAACATGACATGTTCATGGTCACATTTGCAACCAGTTGATATTGCACAAGAAGTTTTGCATCTGCACTTTGATGACATTTTATCTGTCGCACCAGCAGAAGACAACAATCCTGTGAGATTATTAACTGAAACCAACAAAGCAAAATGTTTCCCACCTCTGAAATGTTAACAAACAAAGATTCACTTGGAAGCATTTTAAACTTTGATGAAGGATATGAATTTCTGAAACCTATACGAGGTACACCTGCTTGTTGGCAATCTGTACAAAAGGATTTATTTGTTATGGTGAGACAACTGGGTATTCCAAGATGGTTTTGCTCATTCTCGTCTGCTGATTTGTGATGGACAGAACTTCTACAAAGTATAATGAAACAAGAAGCCCAAAAATGCATTGATGACCTGGACTTGTCTGACACATTGGACATGTTAAAAAGGAATCCTGTGACAGCTGCAAGAATGTCTGATGGTTCCACTGTTTCCTATCATGTCGCCAGCTCAGCCAATTGGTAAAATAGTTGATTACTTCTATCGTATTGAATTTCAATAGCATGGAAGTCCACAAACCCATTATTTGTTGTGGGTTGAGAATGTGCTTCAAATTGACCAAGATGATGAAGTATGTAGCATTCATGGATCAATGTGTGACATGTGAAATGCCACCAGAGACAGATCAGTAAATGTATGAAACTGTGTTCATTGTAAAACAACACAGCAAAGGGCACTCAAAATATGCAAAAAGAAGGGAACAACTTGTAGATTCAAATTTCCACGCCCACAAAGCAACAAGACATTTATCACAAGAAGTAATCCTGATGACAAACAAGATAAGAAATGCAATAATGACCGGTGTGATAAAAGTAAGGATTGTGAAACTTTTATCAAAGAAAAACAAGAAATGCAAAGAGAGCATTCAGCAGCTATTATGAAACAAGTGAAAGAACTGTTCAAGTTCACTGTTGACTCTTTGCTTCTATTGGTATATTTCAAGAAATATTTAAAGCAGTGTACAAAAAGCTGACAAAGAAAACCAGCATTCTTTTGAAAAGAAGTTTATGATATCTGGATGAATCATTACAACTGTGAACTTTTACGATACTGGAATCCTAATATGGACATTCTATATGTTGTTGATGCATATAGCTGTATAATTTACATAATATCCTATATTTCAAAAGCTGAGCCCACATACCTTGTAGTTACCCTGTAACTACATGTAAGAAGGGTTGAATAACCAACATAACTTACTCTGTAACTACAGAGGACAAAATTGGAATCCCAATATGGACATTCTATATGTTGTTGATACATATAGTTGTATAGTTTACATAATATGCTATATTACAAAAGCTGAGCCCGCATACCCTGTAGTTACCCTGTAACTTAATGTGACAAGAGGAGAACTAACAGTGCTTTAGATTACAGCCCACATACACTGTACTTACCCTGTAACTACGCGTAACAAGGGGTGAACAACCAACATAACTTACTCTGTAACTACAGAGGACAAAATTGGGATCCCAATATGGACATTCTATATGTTGTTGATGCATATACCTGTATAATTTACATAATATCCTATATTTCAAAAGCTGCGCCCACATACCCTGTACTTACCCTGTAACTGCACGTAACAAGGGTTGAATAACCAACATAACTTACTCTGTAACTACAGAGGACAAAATTGGGATCCCAATATGGACATTCTATATGTTGTTGATGCATATACCTGAATAATTTACATAATATCCTATATTTCAAAAGCTGAGCCCACATACCCTGTACTTACCCTGTAACTACACGTAACAAGGGTTGAATAACCAACATAACTTACTCTGTAACTACAGAGGACAAAATTGGAATCCCAATATGGACATTCTATATGTTGTTGATACATATAGTTGTATAGTTTACATAATATGCTATATTACAAAAGCTGAGCCTGCATACCCTTTAGTTACCCTGTAACTAAATGTAACAAGGGGAGAACTAACAGTGCTTTAGATTACAGCCCACATACACTGCACTTACCCTGTAACTACCCGTAACAAGGGGTGAATAACCAACATAACTTACTCTGTAACTACAGAGGACAAAACTGGGATCCCAATATGGACATTCTATATGTTGTTGATGCATATACCTGTATAATTTACATAATATCCTATATTTCAAAAGCTGAGCCCACATACCCTGTACTTACCCTGTAACTACACGTAACAAGGGTTGAATAACCAACATAACTTACTCTGTAACTACAGAGGACAAAATTTGGATCCCAATATGGACATTCTATATGTTGTTGATGCATATAGCTGTATAATTTACATAATATCCTATATTTCAAAAGCTGAGCCCACATACCTTGTAGTTACCCTGTAACTACACGTAAGAAGGGTTGAATAACCAACATAACTTACTCTGTAACTACAGAGGACAAAATTGGGATCCCAATATGGACATTCTATATGTTGTTGATACATATAGTTGTATAGTTTACATAATATGCTATATTACAAAAGCTGAGCCCGCATACCCTGTAGTTACCCTGTAACTAAATGTAACAAGGGGAGAACTAACAGTGCTTTAGATTACAGCCCGCATACACTGTACTTACCCTGTAACTACGCGTAACAAGGGGTGAATAACCAACATAACTTACTCTGTAACTACAGAGGACAATGTGAAAACAGGTTGTTTGAATTTTACTTTCCTCAAAACATGGAAGAACAAACTAAATTAACTACACAGTTTGCAGTTAGAAGAGCATATGAACCATATATATGCGTTCTGATTCATACTTCATGTTTTAACTGTAGTTATATATTTATTTCCTGTGATGAAAGGAGACTGTGCACAGAGCTGAAAAAAGGGTAAGCTTGCACCTTGAGGAGCCATAATGCTAGACGAAAACAAAAGCCAGCATTCAACATTTTAATGACGTCACATCTTGTTCCCCTGTGCCTACATATATGTACGTACTGTACTGGTACACCGTTAATGAAAAAAGATTGCACCGTAACTACAGAGTGATAACCTTTTTTTGCTTTTGGCAATCTGAAGACAGTTTTTCATGCTTTTAACACTGACACCAAACAGAGAGAGCACATTACCACTGTACTGGCCTCCCTCCACTGGATACCAGTGAAATACAGGACTGATTTTAAGCTCTGAATGGTTTGGCACCAGCCTACACCTCTAATGTCTTCAGTCCATATTCTACATTAAGACCCCTCAGATCCTCTGATCAGTTATTCCTCTCTGTTCCACGTTCCCGGTCAAAATCCAAAAGTGACAAAGCTTTTTCCATCGCTGTTCCCAGACCGTGGAACAGTTCGCCCCTCACCGTCAGATCCTCCCCATCTATCACCACTTTTAAATCCCAGCTACAGACCCTCCTTTATAGAATCACTTTTGAGTCCCCCTAATTTTTTTATAGCACATTAAAATTGTTAATTTTATTTATTACAATTTACTTTACTTACTTTACTTTATTTATCTGTGTGACGGGGGTACGGTGAACGCTCCGTCATGCCCTAACCGGCGTGCGTTTCTCTCTCTCTTGGCCGGAGAGAGCGCGCCAGTGCCGGGAGGGCACAGTGCGCAGCACTCCCACTGTTCCTGCAGAGCCATGCTCCAGTTCAAACTGTTCCTTGCAGGCCCGCACTTGTGTCCCGCGGTCCTGCACTTTCACAAACTTTTCCCCACTGTCCGAACTCTTTTCTTCATGCTAGGCGTTCGAGGGTGCACACTCGGCGCTGACGCGACACACACACATATACACTTGCCTGCTGCTGCTGCCTCTGGTTGCCTCCGGGCATGGGCCAAACTGAGGCATTTCCTGGAAACATCATAAATAGCGCTTGGTGGCACCCTTAAGAGGGTCATGTGACCGTGGACCATACCATTAATATTGAATGGACTGATATTTTATGATTTATTTTGGTTTGGGGGTATTTGGCCATAGCAATATGGAGGGTGATTAGTGCCATTTTTCCTTTATGCAAAGTATATCATTGATTTTTGAATTTATGTTTGTTGTGATGTCAAATTTGAACATAGGACACTATAATTTGTTATGGGGAGGGGCTAAGAATATATAAGGGGAGCTCTGCTCATTTAGGGTTGTTGGGTTTTTGGTCGTGGCCGAGTAACAATGTGGGTGACGAGCTGCCAGTGTGAAACCTGTTGTGTAAATACTTTTTTTTGTTATTGGGTTTTTTCCACTCCTGCACTGTAAATATTTTTGCCACTCTTGTTTGGGGAACTTGGTGTGAATAAAAAATCACCACGCTGAAGTTTCTCGTCGTCTGAGCCATCATTGAAAGCGAACCCGCGACAATCTGGCTTTGTTTTGATTCTTCAACTGTGTTTTTACATTTTTCTGTGTCTTTGGTCAACTGTTGTTTTTGAATGTGCTCTATGAATTAATTTGACTTAACTGTTTCTCTGTGTGTTTACAACATGATGATGATGTTAGGACGGGCAGTAGTGTGTTTGGTTATTAGCAATAATTCTAATAATAATTATGAAAATAAGATATTGTTAACCTTAATCAATAATTCAGGCACCAACTGTTGGATCTGTGAGGAACACAGTTGATTATTTGCAATAATTATCAATTATCGAGGATAATTAACTAATTATGACAATAGAATTATTAATATGAATTAACAAATACGAGGCACCACCCAGAAACCGGGACCAATAACCAAACAAGGTAGTCTCATAAATGGGAGTTCACCTAGAATGTTAATATCTAAGAGATATCAACATTCGAGAGTGAACAAAGAAGGGTTGAATTCGAGCTCTGACTCCTTCAATCAGCCACTTTTCACAATATTACACACAATAATGAAAGAAGGACTTCTGTCATTATTTATGTTGGCGACCGGACCTGACGTGATGACGTTGTTGGTCTGCGACGCGGATGTGACTATGGGAGGAAGTCACGTCGCGCGAGAACCGGATGGCAGAAATATGGCGGTGTCTTGGTTAGACAGAAGCAAGACGGCGCCGCCTGGTGGATGGCGTCTTGCACTCACCCACTTCTGTGAAAAACACACGTGTCTGATGGCGGATAAGGAAAAACAAAGCAAAGCTTTGTCTGACATTATCTGACCATGTCGGTGCGTGTATGTGTGTGTGCTCGCGCGTGTATGTGTTAGTCAGAAGAGAGAGGGAAGAAGGAGAGAAAGTGATCGTGAGAGGAAGAGAAGCGGTTCCTTTGTCCACAGACAGCGTGTGTACGGACGGCAGTCTGTAACGCACGTTGTCTGGTTTCTGACCGACAAAGCAACTTACTTCCTGACTCACGATGACACAAACACAGCAGTAGTCCCGAGCGGGACAAACACAAAACAGTCTAGCGTGGTGAACACAACTAAACAGGCAGCAAACTTAAAATACTCCTAACAGTAAAGCAGGAAAAATGGACTCGGCGGTCCGTCAACAAAACAACACAACAATAGCAAAAGCTAAGAGCTAAATGCTAAACAACAGCAACTGATGCTGATAGGAACACACAACTAACACTGCCTCAGCCCAGACTTATGCCTCTTACTTGGTTGCTTCAGAAAGCGAGCAGGGTGTGTGTGTAGTCCGTCTTTATGTCCGGCTTTGTCCTGGGCTCGGATGCAGACGGTGGCCGTTCTCGCACGGTCGGCGAAAAGCACGGCAGCTGGCTCTCAGCGGCGTGGCGGAGAGAACAGCAGAGTCGACTTGGTGAAGAAGTTTCTTCCTTCTCGAGGGAGTTTGAGGACGCTGGTTGCAGCAGCGGTCTCTCTCGGATCCGGGAATGTGTTTGGGTGAACACGGGCGAAGTCTCGTCTCGTCCGGCGAGGGGAGTCTTCGATGAGGGGAAAACACGTGTGTGGGGTACCCCCTTTAGTCAGCTGACTCACCGAGGAACAGAAGTTACCCCTAGCTCAGTGACATGGGAAAAGGCGTGTGCTTCAGGGCACGGTCAGTTTTAAAGGGGCGGTGATGTCATGGCTGCGTCATCAGGACGCTCCGCTGTGCAGGAGCGTCTCCGCCAATGAGACTGTATGTTGACTGCTCCCTGCTGAGGTGTGAAAATCGCAAAGCATCCTTGGAAATGGAGTTTGCAATGGACTCCCATTGTCTGTAAGCAGCATTTTGGCGCTATTCCTTTGTCGCAGGGGAAACAAAGGGACAAGCACCTCGTGGTCAGGCCTCACAGGTTACACGTAGGCCTTCTCTGTGTGACCTCATGGTCTGAGGCCCAACAATGATGATGATGATGATGATGATGACGACGGTTAAAGGTACATGAATGAATGAATAGTTTTATTTTGGACCAGTTATGTGACACATTATTCAGACACATTAAACACCAACAAACCAAACATTGCAGTATACACACACCAGCATTTCACAGCACAATACGTTTTACTTCATACAGATCTTTACATACTGTATAATATCCCAGGATATATCCAACAATGAAGATTAAATAAATATATACACACAGCCTCACAGATATGAATTTAAGTGTAATATTAATTTGTGTAGATCAGTGGGTTCATATTGAAACTGCTGTGAATCCTCTTTGACAAATCTGACTGAAGATAAGGATAATCACTTTACCTCATTTATGAGCACAATATTAACACTGAATAAGGTATAAGGGCATTTTATTAATGCTCAGTATTCATTATTACTTCTCCTATGAGGACATATTTTATATGAAGGTGTTTAACCCTTTGTTTCCCACACCAAAGAATGTGTTTGCTTCCATCAATTTGCTTCTCAAGTTTTCTCATAAACTTTAAAATGTATTGCACATTTCTTCTTTGTAAATTAAGAAATGTATGATGTGAACAGCTACGTTTGAGATTTATGTTTGGTTATATTTATGTAGACTTTACTTGCCTAAGAATACACCTACCATGAGCATTTATTAGAACTCTGAAAACGTCAGACAAGAACACTAACCGCTGATTAGTGGACGACCTGCTCTACCTCCTCAGTCACAGCCGCCCTGTGAAGTATAATGAAAACAGCTGAAACAAGCCGACTTCAATGCTCTGCCTGAAAGCTGTGCTCCATTTTTGAAAAAAGCTCCTCATAAATATCACATTATAAAGTGACACATAATGATTACAGTCCAGAAAACATGTGATGCAACATGTGATGTCAAACAGGAAAAGGTAGCAGCTCAGATTAAGAAGCTGCAGCGTTCAGAACAATTTGAATCAAATGTTGAAGCTCTCTGTGTGTTAAGTGTCTTTTTAATACTACCACTAGGAGGCACCAGAGTCAGACACTTTTAAATTTTACACAGACTGGCTGTAAAATGACTCACTATGGTGGACAGACCTTCTTACAATATTGCAGCTGGAGCAGCAGTCACTTCCTGTCTAAAGAGTTTCAGATTCATCATGATGAGGAGATGAGATCTTTTTTAGATTTAAATGTGTCCCAAACTAAAGAAATGGTGATCTCACCACAACACACAGACAGTTCCAACAATCATTCTTGGCTTCAGTAAGTGTTGAACTCGTCCAAGTCTACAAATTCTTGGGAACTGTGTTTGATGACAGATTGCGATTTAGTGACAGTACAGATGTTATTGTGAAAAAGGCTCAGCAGCGTCTGAGCTGCAAACTAAACTCCTTTAGAGTCGATCGGAGAATATTGACAACGTTTTATTGAAGTTATCCTTTTATTGAAAGTATTTTAACTGCTGGTTTACATTTGTCAAAAGGACAAGAATCAATTGCAACATGTTAACTTCAGCTCTAAAATTATTGGCAAAACACAAAGATCCCTGTTACAGCTTAATACTGAACAAGTCCTCAACAAAGCAGAGACGTTTATCAGCAACCACACACATGATGTCCTCTATGACTACTTTAACCTGATGCCATCAGGAATGTGTTTTAGGTCTCATGCATGTAAAACAAACAGAAGGAAGTTTTTTTTTCCAGAAGCCATCAGACTTGTGAATTCTAGAAATGATCTTCATATACGACAAAACTGTTTCACAGTAATGTTGTGTTATCAGATCAATCTCTGCCTGGATGATGTTCACAGTAATGAATGAAGCTACATTTCTATGTGTCTCTGCAGTGGGAGGGAGGAGGTCGGGGTGGATGGGGGGCTACAAGATGCAGGACTCTGACAGCAGAGACCCGGGCTCACATCCTGAGTCCTGTGTGTGTTCAGGTTTGGTTCAGGTTAGTGAAAGATGCTGCTGTGGCTTAAATGTTCATAAACATGTTGAGCTTCAAGTCACTGCAGACTTTTTTCTGTATGAGACCAGGATCTTTCTCTGACCTGAACCAAGTGCTGCCAGAGTCTGAACACAACCACAAACACTTTCATACTGCTGGAGTTTCTACCAGCAGAGATTTTACTGCATCAGATATTTTGGTGGAAAAAAAAGACTAGGTATGTTGTGTCTGAACATTTCACTCATACGTTCAGTATCAACATTTTTGCAACTTAAACACATTAATTAACAAAATTTTTCATCATGTTGAGAGAAAATGTGGTTCAGTAACGTTACGTTTCTAATAAAACATATTTGCTGTTACAATTTAGTCGAATATGAATGTAATTTCTAGGAGACAGAGTTGGCTCAAAGTCTAGAAGAACAATATCAAACAACATCTACATTTATGAAGACAGAATGAACATTTCAGAATAAGCAAGTAAGAGGAAACATGATCAGTTGTGTATCATCAGCATAGAGGTGAATAATAGCATGTTTATAGTTAATATTGGCTGATTTAAAAAAAAAAAGAAAGAAAGAAAGTGGAGCAAACTGGAACTTTGCAGCACATGTTAACCTGCACAGTACAAAATCCAGATCCAAATCCAAACACCATCATGTGTTTGCTGTGAGTGCAGAGTAGGTTTGGTCCAGATCCCTGCTGTCTGGATCCAGGTTCTGGTAGACAGAGTCTTCATATGTGGAGACTGGAGGACAGTTCTCATTGCTGACAGATAACTGAAAATAAAACAGGAATGACATCAAACCTAATATAGCAGTAACCAGAGTAACAGACCAGATATGGTGTTCTTCTTAGACAATTGTTTTCTGATATTTTAGTGATAACAACTGGACAGGCCAGAGGTCTATTAACAATAATTATGATTTTATTTAATTATAGCTTTGTTCATACTAGTGAAGTAGTTGCAGACATGAGATTTTTTATTCCTAACTGCAAAAATAAAATGTCTGCCAACAGTAAGAGTTAACATGAGACATACAGAGTTAACGGAAGTCACCTCCATGTTTCTGCTGTCTGAGGTTCCTCTGGTGTTCAAACCAGAGTTCCTCCTCTTCCTCAATTTGTGGAGGAGCAGCAGAACAACAGCCAACACCACAACAATCACAGGCACACATACAACCAGAGGCCAGAAGGCATGTGGACGAGAGACATCAGAGACAGCTGGGAAGGAAGAGAGAGAGAGACATGTAGTAGTTTGAAAGACTGGGATCTTTTGTCTTGTATTAGAAGCGTAAAGGTTCCCTGTGGAGTTTTTGACCACACGTAGCTTGTTTTTACGTGTGGATCTACGTTGTACACACGTGGTTGACGTGATACACAATCCTGCCAGTGGTTTCACATCATCCCACTGATCTACAGAATGCAGGAACCTGCCCAGAAACGCAGCAATGCACCAACCAAAGCAGGAGAGAAGAAGACCACAAGCAATGCAAGATTTAAAATACTTTAAATAATCAGCTTTGCAAATATTTTATGATTGAGGAAACATATTCAACACTTATGTTGGACCTAAAGGATACACTCAGCATGTTTTGGTGAGTAACACTGAATATAAATATAACCTTGTTTACAAGAAAACTGCACAGGAATCAAAAATGAGATCTTCCTGTTGAAAAAACATCTCAGACTTTAGTCTGAATGTTTCTTGACTTGTCATGTGCTGACATCACATGTTAATAATTATCTTACATCATTAGAAACGTAGGATGCGTTTAAAAATTAGACGTGAAGATAATAAGGAAATTTATTGTAAAATTGAATGTGAAATGTTTTCTTCTAGGTGCTGAACTGTCTTATGAGCTGAAACACATGTTGGACCATCTTGTTATTCTTATTAGACCTCGTGTTATGCTGAATTTGACTGTTTTAAGAGGACGTTTTGTTGCAGAGAGACAGTGATGGACAGATGGACAGACATGAACTGTCCTGTACCTGTAAACTGCTCTGTGGTTTCAGGGAAAGATGATGAAGGTGTGAAACTACCTGAACTGGAGATTAAACTCTGTGTTGTTGTTGGTGTGGAGGCTGATGGGACTGATGTTGGAAAAGGTCGGAGAGTCCGGTTTGGTTTTGAAGTGGTTGGAGCCGTGAACAATGAAAACACATTGAAACAATCAGATACTGAATCAATAATGCAGAGAAATGAGATGCTGCTCTAGACAGAAAGATCATATTGACAGCATCCATCACATACACAAGAAATACGCAGCATTAAATATGTTAATGAAGTAAATGATTAAGAATATCTGAAGTGGATTTGTTCTATTAATCACAAGAAATTATTGTTATTTGTTTTTTGAGTATAGAAGAGTAAGAAAATAACATCCACAGGTTGGTTTTATGACATTAAACATAAAAGCACAAATGTCTGAAAAGGTTTTTAAAAATCGTACAAACTGATTGTTGTAAATTTAAAAACTAACATTATAAAGGCAACACATTTAACATCCGATTACTTTTTGACTCTACAAATGAGTTTCATCTTTAGAAACATTTTAGAGTATGATGTCTTGAACATTAAGGAACCTGAGGAACCGTTCTTCTCTATGTTACCTAATGTTAATAGAAATATAGAAAAGGTCCCAGGTTGGACAACTAGTATGACTCTGCCAACCTCAGCACTCCTCTTGTTGTCACAAATCAACTTCTGGCTGTAACCCGAAAAATAAGATATTTGTTTCTGTCATGTCATTTCCATCCACTCTTCAATTTATTTATTAAAGATACTTTTATGCCTTTATTTTAGGGACTTTGTAGATATGACAGGAAATGAAAGGGGCAAGATGGGGGGGTGACATGCAACAAAGGTCCGCTGCTGGATTCAAACCGCGGACCCTGCGGTTATGTGACATGCGTTTCAACCAGAAGGCTACAGGAGTGCACCAAGTTCTCATCATTTTAAACATTTAACAACTGATATGCACTGAACAGAATGTGGACAAAAATTAAATATAAAACTCACCATCTACAACAAAGATCCGGAACATGTAGGATGAATCTGGAGACGAAGCTCTGCCGTAACCACACCAGTACCATCCTGTGTCTGACTTCTTCAGCTGTGTGATGGTTACATACAATTCATATAAAGGTCCTTCTGTATATTCAATGCTGTATCTGCCATTCTGAGCTGTGTTCTCTTCTGTTTCAACCAGGATGTCTTCTTCTTTTTTACATTCATTCTTACAGAAGAACTTCCTGCTTCCATAGACAGTATCGAGGCATCCTCTTGTGATATTTCCTCCCTCAGTTGCTACACGGGAGAAACAAGTGTTTTTACCCAACGTTGCTGCTGAAAAGATGAACAATCAACAGTTACTGTCTGTACTTCCTGTAAAATGCTGCAGTCTGATCACAATATTTCCTTCTTCACATTTACACAGATCCACAGAGTCACACTGGGAGCTGCCCAGTTCAACCAGTCTGACTGCTGGAGTAATGATTTCATCCAACATTGATACACTGAGTCAATATATCATAAACGTCTCACATTCTTCCAACAATTTAATTAGATTCTATCTGACTTCATTTATTCTTATGCTTCAGAATCATTAAATGGGATGAACATAGTAAATATATCAGGTTTTATGACTTTCAGTAGAAACTCTTCTAAAGATGAACAGTGAATACTGATGATCAATACTTTGTGTATTGTAGACTTACTGTAAACAGACTGTAGATTAATGAGGGCTAATCCATCAGTTCACAGAGAAGCAGAGACGATACAGAGGCAGCCATTAGCAAAGTTTTCACTGACTGTACAGCAGTTGCTGTTGTTCTACTTGTAGCTGCAGTTGTAGTCACAGTGTCTCTGTGTAACGTCTGTTTTTCAATGTTTTTGTTTCATACTTTCTAATATCAAACACATTAATGAGCAACAAATATTCATGAATGGATGGTTCATATGTTTTGTTAAATTAGATTACATTTAGTTTAGTTAAATTACAAGATTACATTATAGAGATGTTGTAATTAGTAACAGAATAATTTAGAGAACGACAGGAAAACTAACTGACATTTGTTAAAATGAACACAATGAATGTCAGGAAGCAGTTTGTGCTGCAGCTTTACAGACACAGTCAGGTAATCAGTCCTCACCTGATAAGAAGCAGAAGAACAGAACATGGTGGATATTCATTCTGAGTTTGATCCTGATGCAGAAAATCATCAAACTGTCAGAGAACTGCCTCTATATGTCTGTCTGATCAATCAGGAAGCTGAAGATGCTTTAAGTTAACACTCCTTCCTTTTTCTATCTCTCTCTTAAAACCTTTTCTTTCTTTTGGCGATCTGGAGACAGTTTTACATGCTTTTATAACCTCATGTCTCGATTACTGCAACTCACTTTATCTGGGAGTGAGTCAGTCCTTCCTGTCTTTTCTGAAAGTGGTTCAAAATGCAGCAGCGACATTCCTGACTGGAACAAAAAAAGGGAGATCACCCTGTACTGACCTGCCTCCACTTGTTACCAGTGAAATATGGGTCTAACAGTTCACTTCATGGGAAATTGTAAGTTACATGAACTTCATTGGAAGTTGGTCCCACCTTCCCTCTCTTTGTCTCTTCTGTCTCCGTCCCTCTCTCTCTCTCTCATGTAAAATTTGATTTGCCTTTTTTCTGTGTTTACAACATAGTGATGATGATGATTGTTAAAGGTACATTAATGAATGAATCATTTTATTTTCGATCCATTATATGACCTATATGACCTCTATGGAATTATTCAGACACATTAAACACCAACAAACCAAACATTCCAGTATGTTAACACACCAGCATCTCACAGCACAATATATTGACCTCATACAAATACAAAATACAAAAATCTTTACATAATGTATAATATCCTTGGAGATATCCAGCAATGAAGATTAAATAAATACATACACACAGCCTCACAGTTATGAACACAAGTGTAATATTAATTTATGTAGATCAGTGGTTTCCTGATAAAGCTGCTGTGAATCTGACTGAAGATAAGGATAATCACTTTACCCCATTTAACATTTATGATCACCATATAAACATTGAATATATAGTTATAGGTATAAGAGCATTTCATTAATGCCCAGTACTTATTATAACTTCTCCTATGAAGATATATTTTATATTATTACAACTGAGTTTTACTATATTGTCATTCATTATCTGTTTATACAGCAGTTAACACTTCTGGGTGCCAACAGGACTTATAACCATTTATTAAATATCTTTATACTGCTTATAAATGATAAATATGGGGACATAAAATCCAGTGTTACCAATATATTTTCAAATCATAAATCAAACAAACTGGAGCGAGCAACATGAAATTGTTCAGTGAAGCCTTTGTTGAGAAAAGGAAGATGTCAGCGAGTGATTTCCTGGCTCTTACCGAGACTTGGCAAGAAAAAACAGTGTGTTCCTTTCCTCTCTAAAATGTATCAGACAGCCTCGACTGGAACAAAAAAGAGAGCTGATCCTGTAATGATAACGTAAATTAATAACAACAGGGCACCACCCTGAGATCACGGACCAACAACCAAAAGTGAAAGCAGTTAAAAGAGGGTGTTCACTTTAAAAATGTCAATATCTAAGAGACACTAACATTTACAGTGCTGCTTGAAAGTTTGTGAACCCTTTAGAATTTTCTCTATTTCTGCATAAATATGACCTTAAATCCTAAAACTAGATAAAGGGAACCCAATTAAATAGATGAGACAAAAAAAATGTTTTCATTTATTTATTGAGGAAAATTATCCAATCTTACAAATTTGTGTGAGGCAAAAGTATATGAACCTTTGCTTTGATTTTGAATTTATTTGAATTTTGAATTTGAATTTATGAATAAGATAGCCCCTTGAGATGTAGCATCTCATTTTCAAGGGGGTCCTAAAAAACACAAAATACAAAATATAACACATACTTACAAAGACATCGTTACATAACAAACATAGACTACAAATACACAGATACAGACAGCTCTCTCACCATCTCCCACCCACACCCCCCACCCTCAGCAGTTGTGAGATCACACCAAGATCACACTAAGAGCGGGCGTGTAATAGTCCGGGAGGACAAGGGACTTGGGGGGTAATGTCTAGGAACTAAAGGCCTCTCTTGCAGTGGCTACAGTCAATGTTCATGGGTCCACCATATCTGAATATGGTATCCTATAATATCTGGACTAAAAACACCCATCCTGTCAATCTGTTCAACTACTGTGTTAATTTAGATGTTAACTTACACTTTGGTGTGAGTTTGAGAAGTGAGCGCTTGTGATTTGTATGTAAATATTGGCCATAATGTTGACTAGCTTGCTGTGTATGAGTAGAGCACCTATTGAGTGGAAATAGTGCAGGGTGAAGAATTAGCTTTTCAGTTATTGTCTGCTATCTGTCTTGTTATGTCATTTCATTTATTTTCACACTAAATCATATGTTAAGAGTGCTGTATTTAATTTAGACATGCATTAATTTGTTATTTTCTTATCGTTTTTATTCTTTTGCATTATTTATTTTGAACATACTAGAACATATTTCCTAAAAAAAAGTTTACTTTCACTGCTTTGCAAGGTTATGGAGCCAGCAGCCAGTGTAGTGGACCAGCAACAGAGATGAAACCTCCAAACTGTCAGAAGGCAAATGTAACAGGGTGGACCTGTATCGGCCTGATTTTGAATGCAGTGATTGACACTATTATTGTTTAGCACCTATTGTGTGTCCTGTGGGTGTGGTCTTCACGTGTGGTGGGGTGAAATGCATGGTGATGGGCTGATGGTATACAGGTGTGTTTGGGTGTGACCTCCAATCTGCAATTACTTAACCAGCCACACACACTAGAGTCAGTCACTTTGTTTGTCTTCTTTTGTGTGTAGATACAGAGTTTAATGGTTGGATTTGATGTAGTTTTGAAGTGCTTCCCTGTGCCTCGCCACACGCAGGAAGAGGTTGAGCACACCCAGCCACAGGCGTCCTATTCCCTCCTGTCTAACTGACTTAGCCCCCCCCGGCTTTGGTCTTGTTTTACCTCTATTTATTTATTAGCAGCTATTTAATAAAATATTGGGATTTTTTTTTTTTTAACTACACGGTCTGTTGTTTTTTTGCCCATTTTATACACTGGTTGGTCAAATCTGAACTGGGTGTTTTACAGAAACTGACCACAAATAACGAAAGTAACAACACCAAATCTCCGCAGGCAAGCAAGTGAAACAACAGGCAGGAGCCCCAGTTTGAACTAATATCACAGAGAGCGATATGAGTCAAGAATAGAAGCTCTGTGTGTCACCAACTTCCTGTGTTGGAGTTCCCCACCAGAGAGGCTTCCTTCCCTGGTATGCACCTTGCAGGCTGACCCGCAGTGATGACACTTCATGTCTGTGACATATTCTACAAATAGGACCAATACTATTCAGCTTATATTTGTTACCTTTAGGTAATATTATTAAGAAACACTCCATACATTTTCATTGTTTTGTAGATGATACCCAATTATATTTATCAATGAAGTAAGATGAATCCAACCAGTTAACTAGACTCCAAGCATGCTTTGAGGACATTAAGACCTGGATGACCTGCAATTTTCTGCTACTAAACTCAGACAAAAGTGAAGTTATTGTGCTTGGCCCTAAACACCTTAGAAACACATCATCTAATGATAAAGCTACTCTAGATGGCATTACCCTGGCCTCCAGCACCACTGTAAGGAATCTGGGAGTTATCTTTGATCAGGATATGTCCTTCAACTCCCACATAAAACAAATTTCAAGGACTGCCTTTTTTCACTTACGCAATATTGCAAAATTCAGGCAAAACTTCTTCTAGGCTGGATTATTGCAATTCCTTATTATCAGGCTGCCCTAACAAGTCTCTAAAGACTCTCCAGCTGGTCCAGAATGTAGCTGCAAGTGTACTGACAGAAACTAGTCTAACAGAATGGAAATGTATTCCTGTCTGGTCTAAGCAGGACTGTAGTGTTTTGCTTTCTTGATTACTTCGGTGATCACTAGCCAATCATCGTCTGTGGGCACTCTATAAAGGCAGGTAGCTGTTTTCTGAGCACTCCCCTGATGCTGACTGCACGCCCCGTCTTCTGTTCACCTGACTTCTGCAATAGCTACAGGTATGGGAATAATTTCTGTGTTTGGTCCTTAGAGTATCCTCTCATGCTGTTGCTTATATTAGACTTTTATGATTTTGTAGATCCCTCCGTGGTGATTCACCTCCCTTGGAAGTGACCCTCTCACAGATCACTGTTGGTAGGTCCACTTCTCCCTTGCTCTGCAATTTTATTATGCTGCGTGTAGTAAATGAATGAATGAATGAATAGTTTATTTCGGTCATACATAAAAAGGAACAAAACAACAATATATGTGTGGATATGCAACTGACAAAAACATCATCATCCATGTTTCCATTTCACATAATAAAAAAATCACACAATCAATTACCCAAAAAGGAATAGGCTGAAGCCCAAGGCTTATTTTTTCCTATCCTATATAATCCATAAGATTACCCAGAATATCAGCAGTATGAAAGAAAGAAAAAACAAAAATTTATACCCTGTAGTTACCCTGTAACTAAATGTAACAAGGGGGGAACTAACAGTGCTTTAGATTACAGCCTGCATACCCTGTACTTACCAACATAACTTACTCTGTAACTACAGAGGACAATGTGAGAACAGTTTGTTTCAATTTTACTTTCCTCAAAACATGGAGGATTAAACTAAATTAACTTCACAGTTTGCAGGCAGAAGGGGAGGGGAGAAAAGAGGTAAAACGGTAAGAAAAGCAAAGATATAAGTAGAAATAAAGAAGTAAGGAAGGAAGGCAAATGAAGGAGGAAAAAAGGAGGGATGAAAGGTTTGGGGATAGGGGAGTTAAAGAAGGAAAGTCTAAAGGGACAGAGGAGGAGGAGGAGAAGGAAGAAAGAAAGTGAAGGAGGAAGAAAACAAGGAAGGTTTGGGAGTGAAAAGTGAGGCAAAAAAGGGGTGAGAGAAGGACAGAAAAGAGAGAGTAGAAGAGATAGTGATAGAAAAGAGACAAACATTTTAAGAGATGAAAGAAAATCAATGGATGGAGGAAGGAACAGGGATACAGAGAGAGGAAGAGTGATGGAGGAACAATGAAAAGGTCAAATAAAATAGAGGAACCCCACCCAAATAGAGAGGGGGGGACGGGGTTGTTAAGAGAGAAAAAGAGGGGAAAGAGAGGGTGAAATGATGATGTACAAGAGGGAGGACAAAAGAAAATGAGGAGAGAATGATAAAGGAGAGGAGAAAAAAACAGAGGAGGGAACAAGATGAGAGGAGAGGAAACAAGGAAGAGAGAAAGGAAACAAAAGAGGTGATGAAAGATGAGAGAAAGGAGAGGAGGAGAAGAAAGGGAGTCCCACCCTGAATGACAGAGGAGGGGATTTCTGCTGAAGCTAAATGACAAACAGAAACAGAGTCAGAACTAAATCCAGTCAGTTTTTCTCCACACTGACCTCCAATAACTGAAACAGTGAAACTTTCCTGTCACATCTCTGACAATTAAAACTCCATTAAACAGATTACATGCTATGTGAAAGAGTTAGTAGAACTTAAAAACTCATCCTTCATATGGACGGATTTGGAAAATATCGTGCTGTCGTGGCTCTAAACTTAAACTCCCTGACTGTTCAGTTAGCTTTGTTGCATCTGTCAGACAGGACAAGTTATAACTTAATCATTTTTGTTAGAACATGGAGCCCAGTGAGCTCATAATTACAGCAGAACTCCCCACCTGAATCTGAGCATACGTCTAATGAAACTGATTAACTGGAACACCTGTGTAGGTGTGGAAGGCCTTTAACAATTTTAGCAACTGCTACCTTTTATCTGCTACCAACCAGCTGTGAAGCAAAAGTTTGGTTCAGGAACTTGCTCCCAAAGTGGGGGTAGTTCAGTGAAAAGCCACAACAACACACCTTAAGTTAGGCTAACTGTCGTCAAGTCCTGTATTGGAAAAAGCCTGAAAACCACCACAGTTGAAGTCCAACTGAAATCACATGTAATCATCCCTCTCTGCAGTCAAAAGTAATGTTTTTAAATATTGGTAAGAGTTTTATATTAATAGGTCTTAGCTCGAGGGGCGTGTCAGAATCTGTGTTTCATTGACAGCATATGGCAGGTGAGTACTGGTGTTTTTATTTTTTATTTTTATGTTTTTATTTACTTGAAATGGAGTATCTTAGGCTAGAGTATTTTTACTTTTACTTAATTAAAGGATCTGAATACTTCATCCACCACTGAACTCCAGCTACATAAGAGGATGATGGGATGGTATTTATTTGAAAAATTGCAAAACTAGGAGGCACCATCATGAAACCAAAGAATTTAAAATATAAATCAATCAATATAAATCCATTTGGTTTCAGATTTTTTTTCTCCTCAAATATATTGATTGTTAAAGCTTTAAATGAACTGTAATATATTCATGTTGTTGTCTGAGCAAACATTTAGACATTAGTCAGGCTCAACCCTGAATGACCTTCTGATTTGTTTAAAAACAGAATAAATCTGTTTGGTGGGTTAATTAGTCTGTAATTTAGACCAGTGGGTCTGAGACTATGAGAGCAGAAGAGCCAGAGACGCTATTACTGCTTTTCACCATTTTATCTTCATTTTTTCATCAATGTGAGTGAAACAAATAATCTTTTATCATTAAGGTGTTTGTTTCATGTCTCTTGAGCATCCTTGAAACACAATCATGGGTCCAGATATTGTCATACAATATCGTTTAGCCTTGAATGATACAACATGGAGGCTGAAATTTACTTATTCTTCACATGAAACATGGGGTAGACATCATAAAAAGGGAAAATATTTTTGTGTGATGGACATATATTTTTTTCCCCTATCTTACAGTTTACATGTCTCATGACCCCCAAAATCATCGCTGGAGGTCCCTGCAGGATCCTGAGCCCCAGCTTGAAAAAAAACACAGATTTGTCTGATGATGATTAAACACTTTGGTGCTGCTTAGAGCTCCTATACTGCCTCCTTCTGACAGCTCCAAAGAATTACACAACTAGAGCTTTAACTCTGAATAAATCCGGAATCTCACTGTTTATTGAATTAAAGGCTCTGAAATTTAAAGGTTTTGTTGACTTTAAAAGGGTTCAAATTATGTAAGGAGGCAAAAAATCAGTTATTCCCCCTTAAAGAATCCAAAAGTTGTTTAAAATGAGAGAAAGTCGATGTGATTTGAGAGAAATTTGCATGTTCAAAAAGCACTGAGTGAGGGCTGATATAAAATGTCATTGTATTTCAGCGAAATACAATTCGAAAAGATATTCTCTCATTTGGTGTTGTAATGATGGTGGTGGAGGGTGCTGTCTAACACATCAGTCCTAAATCTCTCATAGCAGCCAAGGCCTGCTTGTTGCGTTAACTGACAAAGTTTTGGTGATTCAACACTCAGGTTTTACTGATGCACATAAACATTTGAGTGATCTTGCCTATCAGCTGACAGCAAATGTGAACTCTGAATGGAACAAGTGCTTTAAAGTCACTGGAGTAAAAGTACAAGTAAATGTCTAGAAGGGGTCACTGTTGGTGGTAAATGCCCTAGAAATGATGATGTGTCCATGAAACATATCCTGTGTAATACCAGTAGTGAGACAGCAGGTGATGCTCCAGTGAAGTCACACAGTGATACTTACAAGCCTTTGTGCAGTAAAATACGTAGGGATAAACACAAAGTATGTGATGAGAGTTAGTGGTTAATGCCCTGGAGGTCATGATGTATCCATGAAAGTAATCTTTTGTAGCCCTAGTACCCAGCCACAAGGTGGTGCTACAGTGAAAACAAATATTGCTACTGATAAGCCACTTTACAGTCAAGTATTGAGAAGTAAATGCAAGATATGTGATGCCACAAATATACTAAGAAATGAGTGTTTGGACAGAGATCCAGTTAAGAGTACTCATCACATAGATGATTCATATTCCAAAAAGAAGTGTTTTGGCGTAATGAAAAAATCAGACAAATGTGCATCTTCAAACAACTCATCTGTTTTGATCAATGAAAGAGAGAATGTAAGAGTGTCCAATTTGAATGCAGATGAAGTTACTCTGATAAGTGGGTCTGAGGCTTCAAACTTTGAATTTTGTCCTTTGATGATACAACAACAAAAGAAGCTGAAACTGAATATTTTCTAGTCAAATGAAGACTGTAGCAGAAAAGAATCAGTTTTAATGGAAACAAAAACTATTGCAGGTGATGCTGACTGCTTTTTTAGAGCTCTATCATTTGTTATAAGTGGGAATGAAAATAGTCAGAAAAATATCACTTGTCATGGTTAAGCATATAAAGAAGAATTCATCTGCCCTCATTAATTGTCTTTGACATGAGTTTTCTTCTGTTGAGGGTTATTTGAATGAATCATGCATGAAGTATGTTGGAGTTTGGGCAAGTGAGGTGGAAATACAGGCAGCTGCTGACCTATTTGGTGTTCATGTTTTCATGTACAGTAGGAATAAGTGGTTTTAGTACTGCACATCCGAGCAGCAATCAAATGAGGATGGAGCAATTTACACTGCAACTAATGTCATTATGAAGTGTCAAAGAAGTCTGTACCTCTCTGTGCAAGAAATATTCAACCTCCAAGGACAATAGTGTATCAAATCAGTGCAAACTGGAAAGAAAAAAAAGCTATGTGACACAAACATGCTATTAAGAAATTAGACAGTTCAGAGAGAATTTTGAAGATACCATGAGGGTGTCCAGTACATAGGAAAAAATAAACGTGAGCAAAGTGAAATATACAAGTGATTAACAACACCAGAAGAATGTCAGAGCGTATAGTGTAAATAGGTACAAAACTGACAAATTTCATGCAGAAAAGAGTAAGAAATATAGAGAGAAGAATGAAAACACGTAAATTAAGGCAAGACATTGACTTTGTGACTGAACAGTTTAAAGTAAGTACTAGTCCAGAATATGTGTGCTCAGTATGTCATTGGCAGCTAGTTCAACATAAGGGGATAAAATGTAAAAAAAGGAGGTATATGCCAAAAAAGGAATACAAGTGTGTAGTAAATGTATAATTGAAACATATTTTCACAAACGTATTGATATTTATCTTCAAGATTGTATTTTCAAAAAAGGACCCATTAGTGAGTTATGGATTTGTTTCACTTGTCATTGAAAAATTCTTGTTGGTAAAATTCCTGAAGAAAACATTATGAACAATTTGGCTTTAGATCCTATTCCACCTCAGCTAAATGGTTCACTCAATATAACAACACTTGATTGCAATGTACATTCCATTCATGAAAGTGCTTGCTTTGCCAATAGGTGGACAAAATGGTGTTCATGGACCAGTTACATGTGCGCCATCCAATATTACAAAGGTGACTGATGTTCTTCCAAGACCAGATAATCATGATCTTATGATTTATGTCAAACTGAAAAGAAACTTAACTTACAAAGGACATTACTTTGATATGATCAATCTGTCTTTAGTAACAGGCTATGTACCACAGTCCTTTAAAGTAGCTGTAATTAAACCTCTTCTTAAAAAGCCTACTCTTGATTCAGGTGTTTTAGCCAATTATAGACCTATATCTAACCTTCCATTTCTATCCAAGATCCTTGAGAAAGCAGTCTCTAATCAGTTATGTGACTTTCTACATAACAATAGTTTATTTGAGGATTTTCAGTCAGGATTTAGAGCGCATCATAGCACAGAGACAGCACTGGTGAAAGTCACAAATGACCTCCTAACTGCATCAGACAAAGGATTTGTCTCTATACTTGTCCTGTTAGATCTGAGTGCTGCATTTGACACAATTGACCATCAAATCCTTTTGCAGAGACTGGAACATTTAATTGGCATTAAAGGAACTGCATTAACCTGGTTTAAGTCCTATTTATCAGACCGATTTCAGTTTGTACATGTGAATGATGAATCCTCCGCGAAGGCAAAAGTTAGACACGGAGTTCCACAAGGTTCTTTACTTGGACCAATTCTATTCACCTTATATATGCTTCCTTTAGGTAATATTATTAGGAAACACTCCATAAATTTTCATTGTTACGCAGACGATACCCAATTATATTTATCAATGAAGCCAGATGAACCCAATCAGTTAAACAAACTCCAAACATGCCTTAACGACATAAAGACCTGGATGACCTGCAATTTTCTACTACTAAATTCAGATAAAACTGAAGTTATTGTGATGGCCCTAAACACCTTAGAAACACATTATCTAATGATAAAGCTGCTCTGGATGGCATTACCCTGGCCTCCAGCACCACCGTAAGGAATCTGGGAGTTATCTTTGATCAGGATGTGTCCTTTAACTCCCACATAAATCAAATTTCAAGGACTGCCTTTTTTCACTTACGTAATATCACAAAAATCAGGCACATCCTGTCCCTAAAAGATGCAGAAAAACTAGTTCACGCATTTGTTACTTCTAGGCTGGATTATTGCAATTCCTTATTATCAGGCTGCCCTAACAAGTCTCTAAAGACTCTCCAGCTGGTCCAGAACGCAGCTGCACGTGTATTGACTAAAACTAGAAAAAGAGACCACATTTCTCCCATTTTAGCTTCACTACATTGGCTTCCTGTAAAATCTAGAATAGAATTTAAAATCCTTCTCCTAACTTACAAAGCCCTTAATGGTCAGGCACCATCATATCTTGAAGAGCTCATAATACCGTATTATCCCACTAGAACACTGCGCTCCCAGTATGCAGGCTTACTGGTGGTCCCTACAGTCTTTAAAAGTAGAATGGGAGGCAGAGCCTTCAGCTATCAGGCTCCTCTTCTATGGAACCATCTACCGGATTCAGTCCGGGGTGCAGACACCCTCTCTATGTTTAAGAGTAGGCTTAAAACTTTCCTTTTTGATAAAGCTTATAGTTAGGGCCGACCAGGCTCGCCTTGGATCAGCCCTTAGTTATGCTGCTATAGGCCTAGACTACTGGGGGACTTCCCATGATGCACTGAGCTCCTCTCTCCTCCTTCTCCTCTCCATCTGTATGCATTCATGTAACATCAATGCATGTCACTAACTGTGCTTCTTCCCCGGAGTTTTTTGTGCTTTCTCATCTCACAGAAAAACCTGACTCCCGGGCCGAACCTTCGCGGTCCTTCACAGTCCTGATGGCATCCTTCCCTGGCTGTTGCTGCTTGTGCTTGTTGTTGTTTGT
This sequence comes from Thunnus thynnus, assembly GCF_963924715.1. NCBI lineage: Eukaryota > Metazoa > Chordata > Actinopteri > Scombriformes > Scombridae > Thunnus > Thunnus thynnus. The sequence goes on from NC_089522.1 coordinate 34,689,222, forward strand.
TGTTGTCATTGTTTTTCTTCTGTCCCCCCTCCCCCTTTCCCTCTCTCTTTCTCTCTCTCAACCCAACCGGTCAAAGCAGATGGCCGCCCACCAAGAGCCGGGGTCTGCTTGAGGTTTCTACCCGTTAAAGGGGAGTTTTTCCTTACCGCTGTTGCCAAGTGCTTGCTCATGGGGGAACTGTTGGGTCTCTGTAAATTAAAGAGTACGGTCTTGACCTGCTCTATGTGAAAAGTGCCTTGAGATGACTTCTGTTGTGATATGGCGCTATATAAATAAAGATTGATTGATTGATTGATTATGAATATCAGTATACTCACACAGATAAAATACAAGGAGCACTGGCATATTTGAATGCAACAAATGGTATAAACATGCAAATCAAGTAAATGTGAGGAAGAAGCCGACGACGATGATGATGATGATGATGATGATGATGATGATACATCAAAACGTGTGTACAGACAAAATCCAAAGTGCTAACGTACAATTAGAAGATGAATCCACTGATGAATCATTACATGAAAGACAGCGACATGACATGTTCATGGTCACATTTGCACAAGAAGTTTTGGATCTGCACTTTGATGACATTTTATCTGTCGCACCAGCAGAAGGCAACAATCCTGTGAGATTATTAACTGAAACCAACAAAGCAAAATGTTTCCCACCTCTGAAATGTTAACAAACAAAGATTCACTTGGAAGCATTTTAAACTTTGATGAAGGATATGAATTTCTGAAACCTATACGAGGTACACCTGCTTGTTGGCAATCTGTACAAAAGGATTTATTTGTTATGGTGAGACAACTGGGTATTCCAAGATGGTTTTGCTCATTCTCGTCTGCTGATTTGTGATGGACAGAACTTCTACAAAGTATAATGAAACAAGAAGCCCAAAAATGCATTGATGAACTGGACTTGTCTGACACATCGGACATGTTAAAAAGGAATCCTGTGACAGCTGCAAGAATGTTTGATGGTTCCACTGTTTCCTATCATGTCGCTAGCTCAGCCAATTGGTAAAATAGTTGATTACTTCTATCGTATTGAATTTCAATAGCATGGAAGTCCACAAACCCATTGTTTGTTGTGGGTTGAGAATGTGCTCCAAATTGACCAAGATGACGAAGTATGTAGCATTCATGGATCAATGTGTGACATGTGAAATGCCACCAGAGACAGATCAGTAAATGTATGAAACTGTGTTCATTGTAAAACAACACAGCAAAAGGCACTCAAAATATGCAAAAAGAAGGGAATAACTTGTAGATTCAAATTTCCACGCCCACAAAGCAACAAGACATTTATCACAAGAAGTAATCCTGATGACAAACAAGATAAGAAATGCAATAATGACCAGTGTGATAAAAGTAAGGATTGTGAAACTTGTATCAAAGAAAAACAAGAAATGCAAAGAGAGCATGCAGCAGCTATTATGAAACAAGTGAAAGAACTGTTCAAGTTCACTGTTGACTCTTTGCTTCTATTGGTATATTTCAAGAAATATTTAAAGCAGTGTACAAAAAGCTGACAAAGAAAACCAGCATTCTTTTGAAAAGAAGTTTATGATATCTGGATGAATCAATACAACTGTGAACTTTTACGAAACTGGAATCCTAATATGGACATTCTATATGTTGTTGATACATATAGTTGTATAGTTTACATAATATGCTATATTACAAAAGCTGAGCCCGTATACCCTGTAGTTACCCTGTAACTAAATGTAACAAGGGGAGAACTAACAGTGCTTTAGATTACAGCCCACATACACTGTACTTACCCTGTAACTACACGTAACAAGGGGTGAATAACCAACATAACTTGCTCTGTAACTACAGAGGACAAAACTGGGATCCCAATATGGACATTCTATATGTTGTTGATGCATATACCTGTATAATTTACATAATATCCTATATTTCAAAAGCTGAGCCCACATACCCTGTACTTACCCTGTAACTACACGTAACAAGGGTTGAATAACCAACATAACTTACTCTGTAACTACAGAGGACAAAATTTGGATCCCAATATGGACATTTTATATGTTGTTGATGCATATAGCTGTATAATTTACATAATATCCTATATTTCAAAAGCTGAGCCCACATACCTTGTAGTTACCCTGTAACTACACGTAAGAAGGGTTGAATAACCAACATAACTTACTCTGTAACTACAGAGGACAAATTGGGATCCCAATATGGACATTCTATATGTTGTTGATACATATAGTTGTATAGTTTACATAATATGCTATATTACAAAAGCTGAGCCCGCATACCCTGTAGTTACCCTGTAACTAAATGTAACAAGGGGAGAACTAACAGTGCTTTAGATTACAGCCCACATACACTGTACTTACCCTGTAACTACGCGTAACTACGCGCCCGCACTTGTGTGCCGCGGTCCTGCACTTTCACTGAGGTCAACCTACGTGAGGCCCGGTGGATCCAGAAGGCATGGTACGACCGACAGCCTACTCTTGATTCAGGTGTTTTAGCCAATTATAGACCTATATCTAACCCTCCATTTCTATCTAAGATCCTTGAGAAAGCAGTCTCTAATCAGTTATGTGACTTTCTACATAACAATAGTTTATTTGAGGATTTTCAGTCAGGATTTAGAGCGCATCATAGCACAGAGACAGCACTGGTGAAAGTCACAAATGACCTCCTAACTGCGTCGGACAAAGGATTTGTCTCTATACTTGTCCTGTTAGATCTTAGTGCTGCATTCGACACAATTGACCATCAAATCCTTTTGCAGAGACTGGAACATTTAATTGGCATTAAAGGAACTGCATTAAGCTGGTTTAAGTCCTATTTATCAGACCGATTTCAGTTTGTACATGTTAATGATGAATCCTCCGTGAAGGCAAAAGTTAGACACAGAGTTCCACAGGGTTCTGTACTTGGACCAATTCTATTCACCTTATATATGCTTCCTTTAGGTAATATTATTAGGAAACACTCCATAAATTTTCATTGTTACGCAGATGACACCCAATTATATTTATCAGTGAAGCCAGATGAACCCAATCAGTCAAACAAACTCCAAACATGCCTTAACGACATAAAGACCTGGATGACCTGCAATTTTCTACTACTAAATTCAGATAAAACTGAAGTTATTGTACTTGGCCCTAAACACCTTAGAAACACATTATCTAATGATAAAGCTACTCTGGATGGCATTACCCTGGCCTCCAGCACCACCGTAAGGAATCTGGGAGTTATCTTTGATCAGGATATGTCCTTTAACTCCCACATAAATCAAATCTCAAGGACTGCCTTTTTTCACTTACGTAATATCACAAAAATCAGGCACATCCTGTCCCTAAAAGATGCAGAAAAACTAGTTCACGCATTTGTTACTTCTAGGCTGGATTATTGCAATTCCTTATTATCAGGCTGCCCTAATAAGTCTCTAAAGACTCTCCAGCTGGTCCAGAATGCAGCTGCACGTGTTCTGACTAAAACTAGAAAAAGAGACCACATTTCTCCCATTTTAGCTTCACTACATTGGCTTCCTGTAAAATTTAGAATAGAATTTAAAATCCTTCTCCTAACTTACAAAGCCCTTAATGGTCAGGCACCATCATATCTTGAAGAGCTCATAATACCGTATTATCCCACTAGAACACTGCGCTCCCAGTATGCAGGCTTACTGGTGGTCCCTACAGTCTCTAAAAGTAGAATGGGAGGCAGAGCCTTCAGCTATCAGGCTCCTCTTCTATGGAACCATCTACCGGATTCAGTCCGGGGTGCAGACACCCTCTCTATGTTTAAGAGTAGGCTTAAAACTTTCCTTTTTGATAAAGCTTATAGTTAGGGCCGACCAGGCTCACCTTGGATCAGCCCTTAGTGATGCTGCTATAGGCCTAGACTGCTGGGGGACTCCCCATGATGCACTGAGCTCCTCTCTCCTCCTTCTCCTCTCCATCTGTATGCATTCATGTAACATCAATGCATGTCACTAACAGGAAAACCTGAGTCCCGGGCCGAACCTTTGCGGTCCTTCACAGTCCTGATGGCATCCTTCCCTGGCTGTTGCTGCTTGTGCTTGTTGTTGTTGTGATTTTTTTTCTTCTGCCCCCCCTCCCCCTTTCCCTCTCTCTTTCTCTCTCTCAACCCAACCGGTCAAAGCAGATGGCCGCCCACCAAGAGCCGGGGTCTGCTTGAGGTTTCTACCCGTTAAAGGGGAGTTTTTCCTTACCGCTGTCGCCAAGTGCTTGCTCATGGGGGAATTGTTGGGTCTCTGTATATTAAAGAGTACGGTCTTGACCTGCTCTATGTGAAAAGTGCCTTGAGATGACTTCTGTTGTGATATGGCGCTATATAAATAAAAATTGAATTGATTGATTGATTGATTGACAGGCCAGGCACAGAGAGTTTCAGCCTGGCCAGAAGGTCCTGCTCCTCCTGCCATCCTCCAACAGCAAATTACTGGCTAAGTGGCAGGGCCCATACACAATCCTCAGGAAGATGGGCCCTGTGACCTACGAGATCCACCACCCGGTCAAGAAAAAGGCAAAGCAGATCTACCACGTCAACCTATTGAAGGAGTGGAAGGAGGCTCCAGTTCAGGTTCCCGTGGCATCCCTGTTGGTGACGGAGGTGGGCAGCGAAGGGGAGGAGGAGTCTACCCTAGCTGACCTCAACCAGTCTGCTGAACCTGCTCTCGACCATCTCTCTGTCAGCCAGTGCAGCCAGCTGAGCCAGGTGTTCCAGCGAGTCTCCAAGCTGTTCGCTACTAACCCAGGGAAGACTTACCTGGTGGAGCACGTCATCCGCCTGAAAGACAGGGGGGCGGTTCGCCAGAGGTCCTATCGAGTGCCCCAACACCTGGTGGCAAAGCTCCTGAAGGAGGTGGAGGAGATGCAGCGTCTGGGGGTAATTGAGCACACTCGGTGCTGACGCGACACACACACATATACACTTACCTGCTGCTGCTGCCTCTGGTTGCCTCCGGGCATGGGCCAAACTGAGGCACTTCCTGGACACATCATAAAAAGCGCTTGGTGGCACCCTTAAGAGGGTCATGTGACCGTGGACCATACCATTAATATTGAATGGACTGATATTTTAGGATTTATTTTGGTTTGGGGGTATTTGGCCATAGCAATATGGAGGGCGATTAGTGCCATTTTTCCTTTATGCAAAGTATATCATTGATTTTTGAATTTATGTTTGTTGTGATGTCAAATTTGAACGTAGGACACTATAATTTGTTAATTGGTTTGCCCGGGGGAGGGGCTAAGAATATATAAGGGGAGCTCTGCTCATTTAGGGTTGTTGGGTTTTTGGTCGTGGCCGAGTAACAATGTGGGTGACGAGCTGCCAGTGTGAAACCTGTCGTGTAAATACTTTTTTTTGTTACTGGGTTTTTTCCACTCCTGCACTGTAAATATTTTTGCCACTCTTGTTTGGGGAACTTGGCGTGAATAAAAAATCACCACACTGAAGTTTTTCGTCGTCTGAGCCATCATTGAAAGCGAACTCGCGACAATCTGGCTTTGTTTTGATTCTTCAACTGTGTTTTTACATTTTTCTGTGTCTTCGGTCAACTGTTGTTTTTGAATGTGCTCTATAAATTAATTTGACTTGACTGTTTCTCTGTGTGTTTACAACATGATGATGATGTTGGGACGGGCAGTAGTGTGTTTGGTTATTAGCAATAATTCATAATTATCTATGATAATTATGAATTATGAAAATAAGATATTGTTAACCTTAATCAATAATTCAGGCACCAACTGTTGGATCTGTGAGGAACACAGTTGATTATTTACAATAATTATCAATTATCGAGGATAATTAACTAATTATGACAATAGAATTATTAATATGAATTAACAAATACGGGGCACCACCCAGAAACCGGGATCCATAACTAAACAAGGTAGTCTCATAAATGGGAGAATGAATGTTAATATCTGAGAGATATCAACATTCGAGGGTGAACAAAGAAGGGTTGAATTCGAGCTCTGACTCCTTCAATCAGGCACTTACACACAATAATGACAGAAGGACTTCTGTCATTATTTATGTTTATTAAACTTAGCAAAATGAACAAAGTTAACAAATGCTTCATTCAATAAACAACTATTCTAAAATCTAATCCTACCAAACAAAACAGCAGCTATATACAGGGTTGGACACACACAGGGGAATGCATGTGTGTGTGTGTGTGTGAGCGTGCGTGTGTGTGACAAGATGGCGACCGGACCTGACGTGATGACGTCGTCGGTCTGCGACGCGGACGTGACTATGGGAGGAAGTCACGTCGCGCGAGAACCGGATGGCAGAAGTATGGCGGTGTCTTGGTTAGACAGAAGCAAGACGGCGCCGCCTGGTGGACGGCGTCTTGCACTCACCCTCTTCTGTGAAAAACACGTGTCTGATGGCGGATAAGGAAAGACAAAGCAAAGCTTTGTCCGACGTTATCTGACCATGTCGGTGCGTCTATGTGTGTGTGCACGCGTGTATATGTGTTAGTCAGAAGAGAGAGGGAAGAAGGAGAGAAAGTGATCGTGAGAGGAAGAGAAGCGGTTCCTTTGTCCACAGACAGCGTGTGTACGGATGGCAGTCTGTAACGCATGTTGTCTGGTTTCTGACCGACAAAGCAACTTACTTCCTGACTCACGATGACACAAACACAGCAGTAGTCCCGAGCGGGACAAACACAAAACAGTCTAGGGTGGTGAACACAACTAAACAGGCAGCAAACTTAAAATACTTCTAAAAAGTATTTTAAAAAGTAAAGCAGGAAAAATGGACTCGGCGGTCCATCAACAACACAACAAAACAATAGCAAAAGCTAAGAGCTAAATGCTAAACAACAGCAACTGATGCTGATAGGAACACACAACTAACACTGCCTCTGCCCAGACTTATGCCTCTTTCTTGGTTGCTTCAGAAAGCGAGCAGGGTTTGTGTGTAGTCCGTCTTTATGTCCGGCTTTGTCCTGGGCTTGGATGCAGACGGTGGCCGTTCTTGCACAGTCGGCGAAAAGTACGGCAGCTGGCTCTCAGCGGCGTGGCGGAGAGAACAACAGAGTCGACTTGGTGAAGAAGTTTCTTCCTTCTCGAGGGAGTTTGAGGACGCTGGTTGCAGCAGCAGTCTCTCTACCCCTAGCTCAGTGACACAGGAAAGGCGTGTGCTTCAGGGCACGTTCAGTTTTAAAGGGGCAGTGATGTCACGGCTGCGTCATCAGGACGCTCCGCTGTGCAGGAGCGTCTCCGCCAATGAGACTGTATGTTGACTGTTCCCTGCTGAAGTGTGAAAATCGCAAAGCATCCTTGGAAATGGAGTTTGCAATGGACTCCCATTGTCTGTAAGCAGCATTTTGGCGCTATTCCTTTGTCGCAGGGGAAACAAAGGAACAAGCACCTCATGGTCAGGCCTCACAGGTTACATGTAGGCCTTCTCTGTGTGACCTCATGGTCTGAGGCCCAACAATCATGATGATGATGATGATGATGATGACAACGGTTAAAGGTACATGAATGAATGAATAGTTTTATTTTGGACCAGTTATGTGACACGTTATTCAGACACATTAAACACCAACAAACCAAACATTCCAGTATGTAAACACACCAGCATCTCACAGCACAATACATTTTACTTCATACAGATCTTTACATACTGTATAATATCCCAGGAGATATCCAACAATGAAGATTAAATAAATATATATACACAGCCTCATAGATATGAACATAAGTGTAATATTAATTTGTGTAGATCAGTGGTTTCATATTGAAGCTGCTGTGAATCCTCTTTGACAAATCTGACTGAAGATAAGGATAATCACTTTACCCCATTTATGAGCACAATATAAACACTGAATATATAGTTATGAGGTATAAGGGCATTTTATTAACGCTCAGTATTCATTATTACTTCTCCTATGAGGACATATTTTATATGAAGGTGTTTAACCCTTTGTTTCCCACACCAAAGAATGTGTTTGCTTCCATCAATTTGCTTCTCAAGGTTTCTCATGAACTTTAAAATGTATTGCACATTTCTTCTTTGTAAATTAAGAAATGTATGATGTGAACAGCTGCATTTGAGATTTATGGTAGGTTATATTTATGTAGACTTTACTTGCCAAAGAAATACACCTACCATGAGCATTTATTAGAACTCTGAAAATGTCAGACATAAACACTAACCGCTGATTAGTGGACGACCTGCTCTACCTCCTCAGTCACAGCCGCCCTGTGAAGCATAATGAAAACAGCTGAAACAAGCCGACTTCAATGCTCTGCCTGAAAGCTGTGCTCCATTTTTGAAAAAAGCTGCTCATAAATATCACATTATAAAATGACACATAATGATTACAGTCCAGAAAACATGTGATGCAACATGTGATGTCAAACAGGAAAAGGTAGCAGCTCAGATTAAGAAGCTGCAGCGTTCAGAACAATTTGAATCAAATGTTGAAGCTCTCTGTTTGTTAAATGTCTTTTTCAATACTACCACTAGGAGGCATCAGAGTCAGACACTTTTAAATTTTACAAATACTGTAAAATGACTCACTTTGGTGGACAGAACTTCTTACAGTATTGCTGCTGGAGCAGCAGTCACTTTCTGTCTAAAGAGGTTCAGATTCATCGTGATGAGGAGATGTCCCAAACTAAAGAAATGGTGATCTCACCACAACACACAGACAGTTCCAACGATCATTCTTGGCTTCAATAAGTGTTGAACTCATCCAGACCTACAAATACTTGGGAACTGTGTTTGATGACAGATTGAGATTTAGTGACAGTACAGATGTTATTGTGAAAAAGGCTCAGCAGCGTCTGAGCTGCAAACTAAACTCCTTTAGAATCGATCGGAGAATATTGACAACGTTTTATTGAAGTTATCCTTTTATTGAAAGTATTTTAACTGCTGGTTTACATTTGTCAAAAGGACAAGAATCAATTGCAACATGTTGTTAACTTCAGCTCTAAAATTATTGGCAAAACACAAAGATCCGTTACATCTTAATACTGAACAAGTCCTCAACAAAGCAGAGAAGATTATCAGCAACCACACACATGATGTCCTCTATGACTACTTTAACCTGATGCCATCAGGAATGTGTTTTAGGTCTCCTGCATGTAAAACAAACAGAAGGAAGTTTTTTTTTTCCAGAAGCCATCAGACTTGTGAATTCTAGAAATGACCTTCATATACGATAAAACTGTTTCACAGTAATGTTGTGTTATCAAACATAATCTCTGCCTGGATGATGTTCACAGTAATGAATGAAGCTACATTTCTATGTGTCTCTGCAGTGGGAGGGAGGAGGTCGGGGTGGATGGGGGGCTACAAGATGCAGGACTCTGACAGCAGAGACCCGGGCTCACATCCTGAGTCCTGTGTGTGTTCAGGTTTGGTTCAGGTTAGTGAAAGATGCTGCTGTGGCTTAAATGTTCATGAACATGTTGAGCTTCAAGTCACTGCAGACTTTTTTCTGTATTAAACAGAGACCAGGATCTTTCTCTGACCTGAACCAAGTGCTGCTAGAGTCTGAACACAACCACAAACACTTTCATACTGCTGGAGTTTCTACCAGCTGAGATTTTACTGCAACATCAGAGAATTTGGTGGAAAAAAAAGACTAGGTACATTATCTCTGAACATTTCACTCATACGTTCAGAATCAACATTTTTACAACTTAAATACATTAATTAACAACATTTTTCATCATGTTGAGAGAAAATGTGATTCAGCAGCATTACGTTTCTAATAAAACATATTTGCTGTTACAATTGAGTCAAATATGAATGTAATTTCTAGGAGACAGAGTTGGCTCAAAGTGTAGAAGAACAATATCAAACAACATCTACATTTATGAAGACAGAATGAACATTTCAGAATAAGCAAGTAAGAAGAAACATGATCAGTTGTGTATCATCAGCATAGAGGTGAAAAATAGCATGTTTATAGTTAATATTGGCCGATTGAAAAAAAAAAGAGTGGAACAAACTGGAATCTTGCAGCACATGTTAACCTGCACAGTACAGAATCCAGATCCAAATCCAAACATCATCATGTGTTTGCTGTGAGTGCAGAGTAGATTTGGTCCGTATCCCTGCTGTCTGGATCCAGGTTCTGGTAGACGGAGTCTTCATATGTGGAGACTGGAGGACGGTTCTCATAACTGACACATAACTGAAAATAAAACAGGAATGACATCAAACCTAAAATATAGCAGTAACCACGGTAACAGCCCAGATATTGTGTTCTTCTTAGACAATTGTTTGCTGATATTTTAGTGATAACAACTGGACAGGCCAGAGGTCTATTAACAATAATTATGATTTTATTTAATTATAGTTTTGTTCATACTAGTGAAGTAGTTGCAGACATGAGATTTTTTATTCCTAACTGCCAAAATAAAATGTCTGCCAACAGTAAGAGTTAACATGAGACATACAGAGTTAACGGAAGTCACCTCCATGTTTCTGCTGTCTGAGGTTCCTCTGGTGTTCAAACCAGAGTTCCTCCTCTTCTTCAATTTGAAGAGGAGCAGCAGAACAACAGCCAACACCACAACAATCACAGCCACATATACAGCCAGAGGCCAGAAGGCATGTGGACGAGAGACATCAGAGACAGCTGGGAAGGAAGAGAGAGAGAGACATGTAGTAGTTTGAAAGACTGGGATCTTTTGTCTTGTATTAGAAGCTTAAAGGTTCCCTGTGGAGTTTTTGACCACAAGTAGCTTGTTTTTACATGTGGATCTGCGTTGTGCACACGTGGTTGACGTGATACACAATCCTGCCAGTGGTTTCACATCATCCCACTGATCTACAGGATGCAGGAACCTGCCCAGAAATGCAGCAATGCACCAACAAAAGCAGGAGAGAAGAAGACTGCAAGCAATGCAAGATTTAAAATACTTAATATAATCAGCTTTGCAAATATTTTATGATTGAGGAAACATATTCAACACTTATGTTGGACCTAAAGGATACACTCAGCATGTTTTGGTGAGTAACACTGAATATAAAGATAACCTTGTTTACAAGAAAACTACACAGGAAACCTTTATCAAAAATGAGATATTCCTGTTGAAAAAACATCTCAGACTTTGGTCTGAATGATTCTTGACTTGTCATGTGCTGACATCACATGTTAATAATTATCTTACATCATTAGAAACGTAGGATGTGTTTAAACATTAGAAGTGAAGATAATAAGGAAATTTGTTGTAAAATTGAAATTGAAATGTTTTCTTCTAGGTGCTGAACTGTCTTATGTGCCGAAACACATGTTGGACCATCTTGTTATTCTTATTAGACAACGTTGTTATGCTGAATTTGACTGTTTTTAAGAGGACGTTTTGTTGCAGAGAGACAGTGATGGACAGATGGACAGACATGAACTGTGCTGTACCTGTAAACTGCTCTGTGGTTTCAGGGAAAGATGATGAAGGTGTGAAGCTTCCTGATCTGGAGATTAAACTCTGTGTTGTTGTTGGTGTGGAAGCTGATGGGACTGATGTTGGAAAAGGTCGGAGAGTCCAGTTTGGTTTTGAAGTGGTTGAAGTTGTGAACAATGAAAACACATTGAAACAATCAGATACTGAATCAATAATGCAGAGAAATGAGATGCTGCTCTAGACAGAAAGATCATATTGACAGCATCCATCACATACACAAGAAAATATGCAGCATTAAATATGTTAATGAAGTAAATGATTAAGAATATCTGAAGTGGGTTTGATCTATTAATCACAAGAAATTATTGTTATTTGTTTTTTGATTACAGAAGAGTAAGAAAATAACATCCACAGGTTGGTTTTCTGATATTAAACATAAAAGCACAAATGTCTGAAAAGGTTTTTAAAAATCGTACAAACTGATTGTATTGATTGTAAATTTAAAAACTAACATTATAAAGGCAACACATTTTACATCCGATTACTTTGTGACTCTACAAATGAGTTTCATCTTTACAAACATTTTAGAGTATGATGTCTTGAACATTAAGGAACCTGAGCAACCGGTCTTCTCTATGCTACCTAATGTTAATAGAGATATAGAAAAGGTCCCAGGTTGGACAACTAGTATGACTCTGCCAACCTCAGCACTCCTCTTGTTGTCACAAATCAACTTCTGACTGTAACCCGAAAAATAAGATATTTGTTTCTGTCATGTCATTTATATCCACTCTGTAATTTTTTTATTAAAGATTCTTTTACGCCTTTATTATAGGGTCTTTGTAGATATGACAGGAAATGAAGGGGGCAAGATGGGGGGGTGACATGCAACAAAGGTCCGCTGCTGGATTCAAACCACGGACACTGTGGTTATGTGACATGCGTTTCAACCAGAAGGCTACAGGAGTGCACCAAGTTCTCATCATTTTAAACATTTAACAACTGATATGCACTGAACAGAATGTGGACAAAAATTAAATATAAAACTCACCATCTACAACAAAGATCCGGAACGTGTCGGATGAATTTGGAGACAAAGCTCTGCCATAACCACACCTGTACCGTCCTGTGTCTGACTTCTTCAGCTGTGTGATGGTCACATACAGTCCAAATACAGATCCTTCTCTATATTCAATGCTGTATCTGCCATTCTGAGCTCTGTTCTCTTCTGTTTCAACCAGGATGTCTTCTGTTTTGTTACATTCATCCTTACAGAAGAACTTCCTGCTTCCATAGACAGTATTGAGGCATCCTCTTTTCATATTTCCTCCCTCAGTTTCTGTACGGATGAAACGAGTGTTGTCACCCAACGTTGCTGCTGAAAAGATGAACAATCAACAGTTACTGTCTGTACTTCCTGTAAAATGCTGCAGTCTGATCACAATATTTCCTGCTTCACATTTACACAGATCCACAGAGTCACACTGGGAGCTGCCCAGTTCAATCAGTCTGACTGCTGGAGTAATGATTTCATCCAACATTGATACGCTGAGTCAATATATCATAAACATCTCACATTCTTCAACAATTTAATTAGATTCTATCTGACTTCATTTATTCTTATGCTTCAAAATCATTAAATGGGATGAACATAGTAAATATATCAGGTTTTATGACTTTCAGTAGAAACTCACCATCTGTAATTGTGATGACAAAGTCCCAGTAAGCATCTGGGACCGAAGATCCACCCAAACCACATCTGTACCGTCCTGAGTCTGACTTGGTCAGCTGTGTGATGGTCACAATCACAATTCTTCTTCCAGAAGATCCGTCTTTATATTTGATGCTGTATCTGCCACTCTGATCCGTCACATCATCTGTTTCAATGAGAATGTCTTCTTTACATTCTCCTTTACAGAAGAACTTGGTGCTTCCAGATGAAGTCAAATAGCAATGTATTGAACCACTTCCTCCTTCAGCTCCAGCGAAAACAAGTATTGCATTGACGAGTCCAGTGTTTCCATCCTGCAGTGCTGTTGGAAAGATGAACAGTGAATACTGATGATCAATACTTTGTGTATTGTAGACTTACTGTAAACAGACTGCAGATTAATGAGGGCTAATCCATCAGTTCACAGAGAAGCAGAGATGATACAGAGGCAGCCATTAGCAAAGTTTACACTGACTGTACAGCAGTTGCTGTTGTTCTACTTGTAGCTGCAGTTGTAGTCACAGTGTCTCTGTGTAACGTCTGTTTTTCAATGTTTTTCTTTCATACTTTCTAATATCAAACACATTAATGAGCAACAAATATTCATGGATGGATGGTTCATATGTTTTGTTAAATTAGATTACATTTAGTTTAGTTAAATTACAAGATTACATTATAGAGATGTTGCAGCAGCAGCTAGTGACAGAATAATTAAGAGAACGACAGGAAAACTAATTAACATGACAGCAACATGAAAACTTGTGATACAAATCTGACATTTGTTAAAATGAACACAACGAATGTCCAGAAGCAGTTTGTGCTGCAGCTTTACAGACACAGTCAGGTAATCAGTCCTCACCTGATCCTCCTGTTGAAAAAGAATCCCGAAGACTTTCTTCTGAATGTTTCTTGACTTGTCATGTGCTGACATCACATGTTAATAATTATCTTACATCATAAGAAACGTAGGATGTGTTTAAACATTAGGTGTGAAGACAAAAAAAAAAATATTGTAAAATTGAATGTGAAATGTTTTCTCCTAGGTGCTGAACTGTCTTATTTGCTGAAACACATGTTGGACCATCTTGTTATTCTTATTAGACAACGTTGTTATGCTGAATTTGACTGTTTTAAGAGGATGTTTTGTTGCAGAGAGACAGTGATGGACAGATAGACAGACATGAACTGTCCTGTACCTGTAAACTGCTCTGTGGTTTCAGGGAAAGATGATAAAGGTGTGAAGCTTCCTGAACTGGAGATTAAACTCTGTGTTGTTGTTGGTGTGGAGGCTGATGGGACTGATGTTGGAAAAGGTCGGAGAGTCCGGTTTGGTTTTGAAGTGGTTGGAGCTGTGAACAATGAAAACACATTGAAACAATCAGATACTGAATCAATAATGCAGAGAAATGAGATGCTGCTCTAGACAGAAAGATCATATTGACAGCATCCATCACATACACAAGAAAAATGCAGCATTAAATATGTTAATGAAGTAAATGATTAAGAATATTTAAAAAAGGTTTGTTCTATTAATCACAAAAAAGTATTTTTATTTGAATTTTGATTACAGAAGAGTAAGAAAATAACATCCACAGGTTGGTTTTCTGACATTAAACATAAAAGCACAAATGTCTGAAAAGGTTTTTAAAAATCGCACAAACTGATTGTTGTAAATTTAAAAACTAACATTATAAAGGCAACACATTTTACATCCGATTACTTTGTGACTCTACAAATGAGTTTCATCTTTAGAAACATTTTAGAGTATGATGTCTTGAACATTAAGGAACCTGAGGAACCGTTCTTCTCTATGTTACCTAATGTTAATAGAAATATAGAAAAGGTCCCAGGTTGGACAACTAGTATGACTCTGCCAACCTCAGCACTCCTCTTGTTGTCACAAATCAACTTCTGACTGTAACCCGAAAAACAAGATATTTGTTTCTGTCATGTCATTTCCATCCACTCTTTAATTTATTTATTAAAGATACTTTTATGCCTTTATTATAGGGACTTTGTAGATATGACAGGAAATGAAGGGGGCAAGATGGGGGGGTGACATGCAACAAAGGTCCGCTGCTGGATTCAAACCGTGGACACTGTGGTTATGTGACATGGGTCTTAACCAGAAGGCTACAGGAGTGCACCAAGTTCTCATCATTTTAAACATTTAACAACTGATATTCATTGAACAGAAAATTAAATATAAAACTCACCATCTACAACAATGATCGGGAATGTGTCAAATGAATCTGGAGACAAAGCTCTGCCGTAACCACACCTGTATTGTCCTGTGTCTGACTTCTTCAGCTGTGTGATGGTCACATACAGTCCAAATAAAGATTCATCTATATATTCAATGCTGTATCTGCCATTCTGAGCTCTGTTCTCTTCTGTTTCAACCAGGATGTCTTCTTCTTTTTTACATTCATCCTTACAGAAGAACTTCCTGCTTCCATAGAAAGTATTGAGGCATCCTCTTTTCATATTTCCTCCCTCAGTTTCTGTACGGATGAAATGAGTGTTTTGACCCAACGCTGCTTCTGAAAAGATGAACAATCAACAATTACTGTCTGTATTAGCCATTAGCAAAGTTTACACTGACTGTACAGCAGTTGCTGTTGTTCTACTTGTAGCTGCAGTTGTAGTCACAGTGTCTCTGTGTAACGTCTGTTTTTCAATGTTTTTCTTTCATACTTTCTAATATCAAACACATTAATGAGCAACAAATATTCATGGATGGATGGTTCATATGTTTTGTTAAATTAGATTACATTTAGTTTAGTTAATTTACAAGATTACATTATAGAGATGTTGCAGCAGCAGCTAGTGACAGAATAATTAAGAGAACGACAGGAAAACAAATTAACATGACAGCAACATGAAAACTTGTGTGATACAAATCTGACATTTGTTAAAATGAACACAACGAATGTCCAGAAGCAGTTTGTGCTGCAGCTTTACAGACACAGTCAGGTAATCAGTCCTCACCTGATCCTCCTGTTGAAAAAGAATCCCGAAGACTTTCTTCTGAATGTTTCTTGACTTGTCATGTGCTGACATCACATGTTAATAATTATCTTACATCATAAGAAACGTAGGATGTGTTTAAACATTAGGTGTGAAGACAAAAAAAAAAATATTGTAAAATTGAATGTGAAATGTTTTCTTCTAGGTGCTGAACTGTCTTATGTGTTGAAACACATGTTGGACCATCTTGTTATTCTTATTAGACAACGTTGTTATGCTGAATTTGACTGTTTTAAGAGGATGTTTTGTTGCAGAGAGACAGTGATGGACAGATGGACAGACATGAACTGTCCTGTACCTGTAAACTGCTCTGTGGTTTCAGGGAAAGATGATGAAGGTGTGAAGCTTCCTGAACTGGAGATTAAACTCTGTGTTGTTGTTGGTGTGGAGGCTGATGGGACTGATGTTGGAAAAGGTCGGAGAGTCCGGTTTGGTTTTGAAGTGGTTGGAGCTGTGAACAATGAAAACACATTGAAACAATCAGATACTGAATCAATAATGCAGAGAAATGAGATGCTGCTCTAGACAGAAAGATCATATTGACAGCATCCATCACATACACAAGAAATACGCAGCATTAAATATCTTAATGAAGTAAATGATTAAGAATATCTGAAGTGGGTTTGTTCTATTAATCACAAGAAATTATTGTTATTTGATTTTTGATTACAGAAGAGTAAGAAAATAACATCCACAGGTTGGTTTTCTGAAATTAAACATAAAAGCACAAATGTCTGAAAAGGTTTTTAAAAATCGTACAAACTGATTGTTGTAAATTTAAAAACTAACACTATAAAGGCAACACATTTTACATCCGATTACTTTGTGACTCTACAAATGAGTTTCATCTTTAGAAACATTTTAGAGTATGATGTCTTGAACATTAAGGAACCTGAGGAACCGTTCTTCTCTATGTTACCTAATGTTAATAGAAATATAGAAAAGGTCCCAGGTTGGACAACTAGTATGACTCTGCCAACCTCAGCACTCCTCTTGTTGTCACAAATCAACTTCTGACTGTAACCCGAAAAACAAGATATTTGTTTCTGTCATGTCATTTCCATCCACTCTTTAATTTTTTTATTAAAGATTCTTTTATGCCTTTATTATAGGGACTTTGTAGATATGACAGCAAATGAAGGGGGCAAGATGGGGGGGTGACATGCAACAAAGGTCCGCTGCTGGATTCAAACCGTGGACACTGTGGTTATGTGACATGCGTTTCAACCAGAAGGCTACAGGAGTGCACCAAGTTCTCATCATTTTAAACATTTAACAACTGATATTCATTGAACAGAAAATTAAATATAAAACTCACCATCTACAACAATGATCGGGAATGTGTCAAATGAATCTGGAGACAAAGCTCTGCCGTAACCACACCTGTACTGTCCTGTGTCTGACTTCTTCAGCTGTGTGATGGTCACATACAGTCCAAATAAAGATTCATCTATATATTCAATGCTGTATCTGCCATTCTGAGCTCTGTTCTCTTCTGTTTCAACCAGGATGTCTTCTTCTTTTTTACATTCATCCTTACAGAAGAACTTCCTGCTTCCATAGACAGTATTGAGGCATCCTCTTTTCATATTTCCTCCCTCAGTTTCTGTACGGATGAAATGAGTGTTTTGACCCAACGCTGCTTCTGAAAAGATGAACAATCAACAATTACTGTCTGTATTAGCCATTAGCAAAGTTTACACTGACTGTACAGCAGTTGCTGTTGTTCTACTTGTAGCTGCAGTTGTAGTCACAGTGTCTCTGTGTAACGTCTGTTTTTCAATGTTTTTCTTTCATACTTTCTAATATCAAACACATTAATGAGCAACAAATATTCATGGATGGATGGTTCATATGTTTTGTTAAATTAGATTACATTTAGTTTAGTTAATTTACAAGATTACATTATAGAGATGTTGCAGCAGCAGCTAGTGACAGAATAATTAAGAGAACGACAGGAAAACAAATTAACATGACAGCAACATGAAAACTTGTGTGATACAAATCTGACATTTGTTAAAATGAACACAACGAATGTCCAGAAGCAGTTTGTGCTGCAGCTTTACAGACACAGTCAGGTAATCAGTCCTCACCTGATAAGAAGCAGAAGAACAGAACATGGTGGATATTCATTCTGAGTTTGATCCTGATGCAGAAAATCATCAAACTGTCAGAGAACTGCCTCTATAAGTCTGTCTGATCAATCAGGAATCTGACGATGCTTTAGGTTAACACTCCTTCCTTTTTCTATCTCTCTCTTAAAACCTTTTCTTTCTTTTGGCGATCTGGAGACAGTTTTACATACTTTTATAACCTCATGTCTCGATTACTGCAACTCACTTTATCTGGGAGTGAGTCAGTCCTTCCTATCTTGTCTGAAAGTGGTTCAAAATGCAGCAGCGACAATCCTGACTGGATCAAAAAAAGAGAGATCACCCTGTACTGACCTCCCTCCACTGGTTACGAGTGAAATATGGGTCTAACAGTTAACTTCATGGGAAATTGTAAGTTACATGAACTTCACTGGAAGTTGGTCCCACCTTCCCTCTCTCTCTCTCTCATGTAAAATTTGATTTGCCTTTTTTCTGTGTTTACAACATAGTGATGATGATGATTGTTAAAGGTACATTAATGAATGAATCATTTTATTTTCGATCCATTATATGACCTATATGACCTCTATGGAATTATTCAGACACATTAAACACCAACAAACCAAACATTCCAGTATGTTAACACACCAGCATCTCACAGCACAATATATTGACCTCATACAAATACAAAATACAAAAATCTTTACATAAGGTATAATATCCCTGGAGATATCCAACAATGAAGATTAAATAAATACATATACACAGCCTCACAGTTATGAACACAAGTGTAATATTAATTTATGTAGATCAGTGGTTTCCTGATGAAGCTGCTGTGAATCTGACTGAAGATAAGGATAATCATTTTACCCCATTTAACATTTATGATCACCATATAAACATTGAATATATAGTTATAAGGTATAAGAGCATTTTATTAATGCCCAGTACTTATTATAACTTCTCCTATGAAGATATATTTTATATTATTACAACTGAGTTTTACTATATTGTCATTCATTATCTGTTTATACAGCAGTTAACACTTCTGGGTGCCAACAGGAGTTATAACCATTTATTAAATATCTATAAACTGCCTATAAATGATAAATATGGGGACGTAAAATCCAGTCTTACCAATATATTTTCAAATCATAAATCAAACAAACTGAAGGAAGCAACATGATATTGTTCGGTGAAACCTTTGTTCAGAAATGGAAGAATATGTCAGCAAGAGATTTCCTGGCTCTTACCGAGACTTGGCAAGAAAAAACAGTGTGTTCCTTTCCTCTCTAAAATGCATCAGACAGCCTCGACTGGAACAAAAAAAGAGAGCTGACCCTGTACTGATCTCCCTCCACTGGTTACCCGTGATATATGGGTCTAACTTCAATTGAAGTTGGTGTATTTTCATCACTCAATCTACTTAATTGGAAATTGTAAGTTACACCAACTTCATTGGAAGTTGGTCTCACCTTCCCTGTCTCTGTTTCCCTTCCCCTCCTCTCATTTCTCATGTATGTATATATATTATATTAGTATATATATTAAGAATGATCAAAAACAATTATTAATGATTAAAAATCAATTAAGTTATTAATATAAATTAATAACAACGGGACACCACCCTGAGATCAGGGACCAACAACCAAAAGTGAAAGCAGTTAAAAGAGGGTGTTCACTTTAAAATCCGGTGTTACCAATATATTTTCAAATCATAAATCAAACAAACATGAAATTGTTCAGTGAAGCCTTTGTTCAGAAAAGGAAGAAGATGTCAGCGAGAGATTTCCTGGCTCTTACCGAGACTTGGCAAGAAAAAACGTGTAGGAAACTAAAGGCCTCTCTTGCAGTGGCTACAGTCAATGTTCATGGGTCCACTATATCTGAATATGGTATCCTATAATATCTGGACTAAAAACACCCATCCTGTCAATCTGTTCAACTACTGTGTTAATTAAGATGTTAACTTACACTTTGGTGTGAGTTTGAGAAGTGAGCGCTTGTGATTTGTATGTAAATATTGGCCATAATGTAGACTAGCTTGCTGTGTATGAGTAGAGCACCCATTCAGTGGAAATAGTGCAGGGTGAAGAATTAGGTTTTCAGTTATTGTCTGCTATCCGTCTTGTTATGTCATTTCATTTATTTTCACACTAAATCATATGTTAAGAGTACTGTATTTAATTTAGACATGCATTAATTTGTTATTTTCTTATCGTTTTTATTCTTTTGCACTATTTATTTTGAACATACTAGAACATATTTCCTAAAAAAAGTTTACTTTCACTGCTTTGTAAGGTTATGGAGCCAGCAGCCAGTGTAGTGGACCAGCAACAGAGATGAAACCTCCAAACTGTCAGGAGGCAAATGTAACAGGGTGGACCTGTATCGGCCTGATTTTGAATGCAGTGATTGACACTTTTATTGTTTAGCACCTATTGTGTGTCCTGTGGGTGTGGTCTTCACGTGTGGTGGGGTGAATTGCGTGGTGATGGGCTGATGGTATACAGGTGTGTTTGGGTGTGACCTCCAATCTGCAATTACTTAACCAGCCACACACACTAGAGTCAGTCACTTTGCTTGTCCTCTTTTGTGTGTAGATACAGAGTTTAATGGTTGGATTTGATGTAGTTTTGAAGTGCTTCCCTGTTCGCCACACACAGGAAGAGGTTGAGCACACCCAGCCACAGGCGTCCTATTCCCTCTTGTCTAACTGACTCACCCCCCCCCCCCCGGTCTGTTGTTTTTTTGCCCATATTATACACTGGTTGGTCAAATCTGAACTGGGTGTTTTACAGAAACTGACCACAAATAACAAAAGTAACAACACCAAATCTCCGCAGGGAAGCAAGTGAAACAACAGGCAGGAGCCCCAGTTTGAACTAATATCACAGAGAGCGATATGAGTCGAGAAAAGAAGCTCCGTGTGTCACCAACTTCCTGTGCTGGAGTTCCCCACCAGAGAGGCTTCCTTCCCCAGCATGCATCGCGCAGGCTGACCCGCAGTGATGACACTTCATGTCTGTGACATATTCTAGAGATAAAGACATTGAAACTTTAGTGAGCCGCATGTGAAACATATGGCTCATGTGGGCTGTGTGGCTGCTCTAATCTGTTAACATGGGTGCCAAAATGAAAAGCAAGTTCCGTGATTCACATGTGCTGCTCACGCAGGCTATGTCCCAGGCATTAGACACGGAGCTCCACAAGGTTCGGCACTAGGACTAATACTATTCAGCTTATATTTGCTACCTTTAGGTAATATTATTAAGAAACAATCCATACATTTTCATTGTTTTGCAGATGATACCCAATTATATTTATCAATGAAGTAAGATGGATCCAATCAGTTAACTAGACTCCAAGCATGCTTTGAGGACATTAACACCTGGATGACCTGCAATTTTCTGCAACTAAACTCAGACAAAAGTGAAGTTATTGTGCTTGGCCCTAAACACCTTAGAAACACATCATCTAATGATATAGCTACTCTAGATGGCATTACCCTGGCCTCCAGCACCACTGTAAGGAATCTGGGAGTTATCTTTGATCAGGATATGTCCTTCAACTCCCACATAAAACAAATTTCAAGGACTGCCTGCCAGGTGTGGAAGGCCTTTAACAATTTTACCAACTGCTACCTTTTATCTGCTACCAACCAGCTGTGAAGCAAAGGTTTGGTTCAGGAACTTGCTCCCAAAGTGGGCGTAGTTCAGTAAAAAAAAAGCCACAACAACACACCTTAAGTTAGGCTAACTGTTGTCAAGTTCTGTAGTGGAAAAAGCCTGAAAACCACCACAGCTGAAGTCCAACTGAAATCACATGTAATCATCCCTTTTTGCAGTCAAAAGTAATGTTTTTGAATATTGGTAAGAGTTTTATATTAATAGGTCTTAGCTCGAGGGGCATGTCAGTATCTGTGTTTCATTGACAGCATATGGCAGGTGAGTACTGGTGTTTTTAGTTTTTATTTTTATGTTTTATTTACTTGAAATGGAGTATCTTAGGCTAGAGTATTTTTACTTTTACTTAATTAAAGGATCTGAATACTTCATCCACCACTGAACTCCAGCTACATAAGAGGATGATGGGATGGTATTTATTTGAAAAATTGCAAAACTAGGAGGCACCATCATGAAACCAAAGAATTTAAAATATAAATCAATCAATATAAATCCCTTTTGGTTTCAGATTTTTTTTCTCCTCAAATATATTGATTGTTACAGCTTTAAATGGACTGTAATATATTCATGTTGTTGTCTGAGCAAACATTTAGACAGTAGTCAGGCTCAACCCTGAATGACCTTCTGATTTGTTTAAAAACAGAATAAATCTGTTTGGTGGGTTAATTAGTCTGTAATTTAGACCAGTGGGTCTGAGACTATGAGAGCAGAAGAGCCAGAGACGCTATTACTGCTTTTCACCATTTTATCTTCATTTTTTCATCAATGTGAGTGAAACAAATAATCTTTTATCATTAAGGTGTTTGTTTCATGTCTCCTGAGCATCCTTAAAACACAATCATGGGTCCAGATATCGTCATACATGATCGTTTAGCCTTGAATGATACAACATGGAGGCTGAAATTTACTTATTCTTCACATGAAACATGGGGTAGACATCATAAAAAGGGGAAATATTTTTGTGTGATGGACATATATTTTTTTCCCCTTACAGTTTACACGTCTCATGATCCCCAAAATCATCGCTGGAGGTCCCTGCAGGATCCTGAGCCCCAGCTTGAAAAAAACACAGATTTGTCTGATGATGATTAAACACTTCGGTGCTGTTTAGAGCTCCTATACTGCCTCCTTCTGACAGCTCCAAAGAATTACACAACTAGAGCTTTAACTCTGAATAAATCCGGAATCTCACTGTTTATTGAATTAAAGGCTCTGAAATTTAAAGATTTTGTTGACTTTAAAAGGGTTCAAATTATGTAAGGAGGCAAAAAATCAGTTATTCCCCCTTAAAGAATCCAAAAGTTGTTTAAAATGAGAGAAAGTCGATGTGATTTGAGAGAAATTTGCATGTTCAAAAAGCACTGAGTGAGGGCTGATATTAAAAGTCATTGTATTTCAGCGAAATGTCTAGAAGGGGTCACTGTTGGTGGTAAATGCCCTAGAAATAATGATGTGTCCATGAAACATATCCTGCGTAATACCAGTAGTGAGACAGCAGGTGATGCTCCAGTGAAGTCACACAGTGATACTTACAAGCCTTTGTGCAGTAAAATATGTAGGGATAAACACAAAGTTTGTGATGACAGTTAGTGGTTAATGCCCTTGAGGTCATGATGTGTCCATGAAAGTAATCTTGTGTAGCCCTAGTACCCAGCCACAAGGTGGTGCTACAGTGAAAACAAATAGTGCTACTGATAAGCCACTGTACAGTCAAGTATTGAGAAGTAAATGCAAGATATGTGATGCCACAAATATACTAAGAGTGTTTGGACAGAGATCCAGTTAAGAGTACTCATCACATAGATGATTCATATTCCAAAAAGAAGTGTTTTGGCGTAATGCAAAAATCAGACAAATGTGCATCTTCAAACAACTCATCTGTTTTGATCAATGAAAGAGAGAATGTAAGAGTGTCCAATTTGAATGCAGATGAAGTTACTCTGATAAGTGGATCTGAGGCTTCAAACTTTCAATTTTGTCCTTTGATGATACAACAACAAAAGAAGCTGAAATTGAATATTTTCTAGTCAAATGAAGACTGTAGCAGAAAAGAATCAGTTTTAATGGAAACAAAAACTATTGCAGGTGATGCTGACTGTTTTTTTAGAGCTCTATCATTTGTTATAAGTGGGAATGAAAATAGTCAGAAAAATATCACTTGTCATGGTTAAGCATATAAAGAAGAATTCATCTGCCCTCATTAATTGTCTTTGACATGGGTTTTCTTCTGTTGAGGGTTATTTGAATGAATCATGCATGAAGTATGTTGGAGTTTGGGCAAGTGAGGTGGAAATACAGGCAGCTGCTGATCTATTTGGTGTTCATGTACAGTAGGAATAAGTGGTTTTAGTACTGCACATCCGAGCAGCAATCAAATGAGGATGGAGCAATTTACCTGAAACACTATAACAAGTGTCATTATGAAGTGTCAAAGAAGTGTGTACCTCTCTGTGCAAGAAATATTCAACCTCCAAGGACAACAGTATATCAAATTGGTGCAAACTGGAAAGAAAAAAAAGCTATGTGACACAAACATGCTATTAAGAAATTAGACAGTTCATAGAGAATTCTGGAGATACCATGAGGGTGTCCAGTGCATAGGAAAAAAATAAACATGAGCAAAGAGAAATATGCAAGTGATGAACAGTACCAGAAGAATGTCAGAGCGTATAGTGTAAATAGGTACAAAACTGACAAATTTCATGCAGAAAAGAGTAAGAAATATAGAGAGAAGAATGAAAACACGTAAATTAATGCAAGACATTGACTTTGTGACTGAACAGTTTAAAGTAAGTACTGGTCCAGAATATGTGTGCTCAGTATGTCACTGGCAGCTAGTTCAACATAAGGGGATAAAATGTAAAAAAAGGAGGTATATGCCAAAAAAGGAATACAAGTGTGTAGTAAATGTATAATTGAAACATATTTTCACAAACGTATTGATATTTATCTTCAAGACTGCATTTTCAAAAAGGGACCCATTAGTGAGTTATGGATTTGTTTCACTTGTCATTGAAAAATTCTTGTTGGTAAAATTCCTGAAGAAACCATTATGAACAATTTGGCTTCAGATCCTATTCCACCTCAGCTAAATGGTTCACTCAATATAACAACACTTGATTGCAATGTACATTCCATTCATGAAAGTGCTTGCTTTGCCAAAAGGTGGACAAAATGGTGTTCATGGACCAGTTACATGTGCGCCATCCAATATTAGAAGGGTGACTGATGTTCTTCCAAGACCAGATAATCATGATCTTATGATTTATGTCAAACTGAAAAGAAACTTAACTTACAAAGGACATTATGAATATCAGTATACTCACACAGATAAAATACAGGGAGCACTGGCATATTTGAAAGAATGCAACAAATGGTATAAACATGCAAATCAAGTAAATGTGAGGAAGAAGCCGACGATGATGATGATGATGATGATACATCAAAACGTGTGTAAAGACAAAATCCAAAGTGCTAACGTACAATTAGAAGATGAATCCACTGATGAATCATTACATGAAAGACAGCAACATGACATGTTCATGGTCACATTTGCAACCAGTTGATATTGCACAAGAAGTTTTGGATCTGCACTTTGATGACATTTTATCTGTCGCACCAGCAGAAGGCAACAATCCTGTGAGATCATTAACTGAAACCAACAAAGCAAAATGTTTCCCACCTCTGAAATGTTAACAAACAAAGATTCACTTGGAAGCATTTTAAACTTTGATGAAGGATATGAATTTCTGAAATCTATACGAGGTACACCTGCTTGTTGGCAATCTGTACAAAAGGATTTATTTGTTATGGTGAGACAACTGGGTATTCCAAGATGGTTTTGCTCATTCTCGTCTGCTGATTTGTGATGGACAGAACTTCTACAAAGTATAATGAAACAAGAAGCCCAAAAATGCATTGATGACCTGGACTTGTCTGACACATTGGACATGTTAAAAAGGAATCCTGTGACAGCTGCAAGAATGTTTGATGGTTCCACTGTTTCCTATCATGTCGCCAGCTCAGCCAATTGGTAAAATAGTTGATTACTTCTATCGTATTGAATTTCAATAGCATGGAAGTCCACAAACCCATTGTTTGTTCTGGGTTGAGAATGTGCTTCAAATTGACCAAGATGATGAAATATGTAGCATTCATGGATCAATGTGTGACATGTGAAATGCCACCAGAGACAGATCAGTAAATGTATGAAACTGTGTTCATTGTAAAACAACACAGCAAAAGGCACTCAAAATATGCAAAAAGAAGGGAACAACTTGTAGATTCAAATTTCCATGCCCACAAAGCAACAAGACATTTATCACAAGAAGTAATCCTGATGACAAACAAGATAAGAAATGCAATAATGACCAGTGTGATAAAAGTAAGGATTGTGAAACTTGTATCAAAGAAAAACAAGAAATGCAAAGAGAGCATGCAGCAGCTATTATGAAACAAGTGAAAGAACTGTTCAAGTTCACTGTTTACTCTTTGCTTCTATGAAGCAGTGTACAAAAAGCTGACAAAGAAAACCAGCATTCTTTTGAAAAGAAGTTTATGATATCTGGATGAATCAATACAACTGTGAACTTTTACGATACTGGAATCCTAATATGGACATTCTATATGTTGTTGATGCATATAGCTGTATAATTTACATAATATCCTATATTTCAAAAGCTGAGCCCACATACCTTGTAGTTACCCTGTAACTACACATAACAAGGGTTGAATAACCAACATAACTTACTCTGTAACTACAGAGGACAAAATTGGGATCCCAATATGGACATTCTATATGTTGTTGATACATATAGTTGTATAGTTTACATAATATGCTATATTACAAAAGCTGAGCCCGCATACCCTGTAGTTACCCTGTAACTAAATGTAACAAGGGGAGAACTAACAGTGCTTTAGATTACAGCCCACATACACTGTACTTACCCTGTAACTACGCGTAACAAGGGGTGAATAACCAACATAACTTACTCTGTAACTACAGAGGATAATGTGAAAACAGGTTGTTTGAATTTTACTTTCCTCAAAACATAGAAGAACAAACTAAATTAACTACACAGTTTGCAGTTAGAAGAGCATATGAACCATATATATGCGTTCTGATTCATACCTCATGCTTTATCTGTAGTTATATATTTATTTCCTGCGATGAAAGGAGACTGTGCACAGAGCTGAAAAAAGGGTAAGCTTGCACCTTGAGGAGCCATAATGCTAGACGAAAACAAAAGCCAGCATTCAACATTTTAATGACGTCACATCTTGTTCTCCTGTGCCTACATATATATACGTACTGTACTGGTACACCGTTAATGAAAAAAGATTACACCGTAACTACAGAGTAATAACCTTTTTTTGCTTTTGGCAATCTGAAGACAGTTTTTCATGCTTTTAACACTGACACCAAACAGAGAGAGCACATCACCACTGTACTGGCCTCCCTCCACTGGATACCAGTGAAATACAGGACTGATTTTAAGCTCTGAATGGTTTGGCACCAGCCTGTCTTCAGTCCATATTCTACATTAAGACCCCTCAGATCCTCTGATCAGTTATTCCTCTCTGTTCCACGTTCCCGGTCAAAATCCAAAAGTGACAAAGCTTTTTCCATCGCTGTTCCCAGACCGTGGAACAGTTTGCCCCTCACCATCAGATCCTCCCCATCTATCACCACTTTTAAATCCCAGCTACAGACCCTCCTTTATAGAATCACTTTTGAGTCCCCCTAATTTTTCGATAGCAT
This sequence comes from Thunnus thynnus, assembly GCF_963924715.1. NCBI lineage: Eukaryota > Metazoa > Chordata > Actinopteri > Scombriformes > Scombridae > Thunnus > Thunnus thynnus. The sequence continues at coordinate 34,716,898 of NC_089522.1, forward strand.
ATTAAAATTGTTAATTTTATTTATTACAATTTACTTTACTTACTTTACTTTATTTATCTGTGTGACAGGGCACCCGTGAACGCTCCGTCATGCCCTAACCAGCGTGCGTTTCTCTCTCTCTTGGCCGGAGAGAGCGCGCCGGTGCCTGCAGCCAAACTGAGGCACTTCCTGGACACATCATAAATAGCGCTTGGTGGCACCCTAAAGAGGGTCATTTGACCGTGGACCATACCATTAATATTGAATGGACTGATATTTTATGATTTATTTTGGTTTGGGGGTATTTGGCCATAGCTATATGGAGGGCGATTAGTGCCATTTTTCCTTTATGCAAAGTATATCATTGATTTTTGAATTTATGTTTGTTGTGATGTCAAATTTGAACGTAGGACACTATAATTTGTTAATTGGTTTTCCCGGGGGAGGGGCTAAGAATATATAAGGGGAGCTCTGCTCATTTAGGGTTGTTGGGTTTTTGGTCGTGGCCAAGTAACAATGTGGGTGACGAGCTGCCAGTGTGAAACCTGTTGTGTAAATACTTTTTTTTGTTATTGGGTTTTTTCCACTCCTGCACTGTAAATATTTTTGCCACTCTTGTTTGGGGAACTTGGTGTGAATAAAAAATCACCACGCTGAAGTTTCTCGTCATCTGAGCCATCATTGAAAGCGAACCCGCGACAATCTGGCTTTGCTTTGATTCTTCAACTGTGTTTTTACATTTTTCTGTGTCTTTGGTCAACTGTTGTTTTTGAATGTGCTCTATAAATTAATTTGACTTGACTGTTTCTCTGTGTGTTTACAACATGATGATGATGTTGGGACGGGCAGTAGTGTGTTTGGTTATTAGCAATAATTCATAATTATCATAGATAATTATGAATTATGAAAATAAGATATTGTTAACCTTAATCAATAATTCAGGCACCAACTGTTGGATCTGTGAGGAACACAGTTGATTATTTGCAATAATTATCAATTATCGAGGATAATTAACTAATTATGGCAATAGAATTATTAATATGAATTAACAAATACGGGGCACCACCCAGAAACCGGGACCAATAACCAAACAAGGTAGTCTCATAAATGGGAGTTCACCTAGAATGTTAATATCTGAGAGATATCAACATTCGAGGGTGAACAAAGAAGGGTTGAATTCGAGCTCTGACTCCTTCAATCAGCCACTTTTTACATTACACACAATAATGACAGAAGGACTTCTGTCATTATTTATGTTTATTAAACTTAGCAAAATTAACAAAGTTAACAAATGCTTCATTCAATAAACAACTTTTCTAAAATCTAATCCTACCAAACAAAACACAAACAGCTATGTACAGGGTTGGACACATGCAGGGGAATGCATGTTTGTGTGTGCGTGCGTGTGTGTGTGTGAGCGTGCGTGTGTGTGACAAGATGGCGACCGGACCTGACGTGATGACGTCGTCGGTCTGCGACGCGGACGTGACTATGGGAGGAAGTCACGTCGCGCGAGAACCGGATGGCAGAAGTATGGCGGTGTCTTGGTTAGACAGAGGCAAGACGGCGCCACCTGGTGGACAGCGTCTTGCACTCACCCACTTCTGTGAAAAACACACGTGTCTGATGGCGGATAAGGAAAAACAAAGCAAAGCTTTGTCCGACGTTATCTGACCATGTCGGTGCGTGAATGTGTGTGTGCGCGCGCGTGTATGTGTTAGTCAGAAGAGAGAGGGAAGAAGGAGAGAAAGTGATCGTGAGAGGAAGAGAAGCGGTTCCTTTGTCCACAGACAGCGTGTGTATGGACGGCAGTCTGTAACGCACGTTGTCTGGTTTCTGACCGACAAAGCAACTTACTTCCTGACTCACGATGGCACAAACACAGCAGTAGTCCCGAGCGGGACAAACACAAAACAGTTTAGCGTGGTGAACACAACTAAACAGGCAGCAAACTTAAAATACTCCAAAGAGTAAAGCAGGAAAAATGGACTCGGCAGTCCGTCAACAACACAACAAAACAATAGCAAAAGCTAAGAGCTAAATGCTAAACAACAGCAACTGATGCTGATAGGAACACACAACTAACACTGCCTCTGCCCAGACTTATGCCTCTTACTTGGTCGCTTCAGAAAGCGAGCAGGGTGTGTGTGTAGTCCGTCTTTATGTCCGGCTTTGTCCTGGGCTCGGATGCAGACGGTGGCCGTTCTCGCACGGTCAGCAAAAAGCAAAGCAGCTGGCTCTCAGTGGCGTGGCGGAGAGAACAGCAGAGTCGACTCGGTGAAGAAGTTTCTTCCTTCTTGAGGGAGTTTGAGGATGCTGGTTGCAGCAGCGGTCTCTCTCGGATCCGGGAATGTGTTCGGGTGAACACGGGTGAAGTCTTGTCTCGTCCGGCGAGGGGAGTCTTCGATGAGGGGACAACACGTGTGTGGGGTACCCCCTTTAGTCAGCTGACTCACAGAGGAACAGAAGTTACCCCTAGCTCAGTGACACGGGAAAGGCGTGTGCTTCAGGGCACGTTCAGTTTTAAAGGGGCGGTGATGTCACGGCTGCGTCATCAGGACGCTCCGCTGTGCAGGAGCGTCTCCGCCAATGAGACTGTATGTTGACTGTTTCCTGCTGAGGTGTGAAAATCGCAAAGCATCCTTGGAAATGGAGTTTGCAATGGACTCCCATTGTCTGTAAGCAGAATTTTGGCACTATTCCTTTGTCGCAGGGGAAACAAAGGAACAAGCACCTCGTGGTCAGGCCTCACAGGTTACATTTAGGCATGATGATGATGATGATGACAACAGTTAAAGGTACATGAATGAATGAATAGTTTTATTTTGGACCAGTTATGTGACACATTATTCAGACACATTAAACACCAACAAACCAAACATTCCAGTATGTAAACACACCAGCATCTCACAGCACAATACATTTTACTTCATACAGATCTTTACATACTGTATAATATCCCAGGATATATCCAACAATGAAGATTAAATAAATATATACACACAGCCTCACAGATATGAATTTAAGTGTAATATTAATTTGTGTAGATCAGTGGGTTCATATTGAAACTGCTGTGAATCCTCTTTGACAAATCTGACTGAAGATAAGGATAATCACTCTACCTCATTTATGAGCACAATATTAACACTGAATATATAGGTATAAGGTATAAGGGCATTTTATTAATGCTCAGTATTCATTATCACTTCTCCTATGAGGACATATTTTATATGAAGGTGTTTAACCCTTTGTTTCCCACACCAAAGAATGTGTTTGCTTCCATCAATTTGCTTCTCAAGGTTTCTCATGAACTTTAAAATGTATTGCACATTTCTTCTTTGTAAATTAAGAAATGTAAGATGTGAATAGCTACATTTGAGATTTATTTTTGGTTATATTTATGTAGACTTTACTTGCCAAAGAAATACACCTACCATAAGCATTTATTAGAACTCTGAAAATGTCAGACATGAACACTAACCGCTGATTAGTGGACGACCTGCTCTACTTCCTCAGTCACAGCCGCCCTGTGAAGTATAATGAAAACAGCTGAAACAAGCCGACTTCAATGCTCTGCCTGAAAGCTGTGCTCCATTTTTGAAAAAAGCTCCTCATAAATATCACAATATAAAGTGACACATAATGATTACAGTCCAGAAAACATGTGATGCAACATGTGATGTCAAACAGGAAAAGGTAGCAGCTCAGATTAAGAAGCTGCAGCCTTCAGAACAATTTGACAATCAAATGTTGAAGCTCTCTGTGTGTTAAGTGTCTTTTTCAATACTGCCACTAGGAGGCACCAGAGTCAGACACTTTTAAATTTTACACAGACTGGCTGTAAAATAACTCACTATGGTGGACAGACCTTCTCACAGTATTGCTGCTGGAGCAGCAGTCACTTCCTATCTAAAGAGGTTCAGATTCATCGTGATGAGGAGATGAGATCTTTTTTAGATTTAAATGTGTCCCAAACTAAAGAAATGATAATCTCACCACAACACACAGACAGTTCCAACAATCATTCTTGGCTTCAGTAAGTGTTGTCCAAATCTACAAATACTTGGGAACTGTGTTTGATGACAGATTGAGATTTAGTGACAGTACAGATGTTATTGTGAAAAAGGCTCAGCAGCGTCTAAGCTGCAAACTAAACTCCTTTAGAATCGATCGGAGAATATTGACAACGTTTTATTGAAGTTATCCTTTTATTGAAAGTATTTTAACTGCTGGTTTACATTTGTCAAAAGGACAAGAATCGAGTGCAACATGTTGTTAACTTCAGCTCTAAAATTATTGGCAAAACACAAAGATCCCTGTTACATCTTAATACTGAACAAGTCCTCAACAAAGCAGAGAAGATTATCAGCAACCCCACACATGATGTCCTCTATGACTACTTTAACCTGATGCCATCAGGAATGTGTTTTAGGTCTCATGCATGTAAAACAAACAAAAGGAAGTTTTTTTTTTCCAGAAGCCATCAGACTTGTGAATTCTAGAAATGACCTTCATATACGACAAAACTGTTTCACAGTAATGTTGTGTTACCAAACATAATTTCTGCCTGGATGATGTTCACAGTAATGAATGAAGCTACATTTCTATGTGTCTCTGCAGTGGGAGGGAGGAGGTCGGGGTGGATGGGGGGCTACAAGATGCAGGACTCTGACAGCAGAGACCCGGGTTCACATCCTGAGTCCTGTGTGTGTTCAGGTTTGGTTCAGGTTAGTGAAAGATGCTGCTGTGGCTTAAATGTTCACTGCAGACTTTTTTCTGTATTAAACAGAGACCAGGATCTTTCTCTGACCTGAACCAAGTGCTGCCAGAGTCTGAACACAACCACAAACACTTTTATACTGTGAGTTTCTACCAGCAGAGATTTTACTGCAACATCAGATATTTTGGTGGAAAAAAAGACTAGGTACATTGTCTCTGAACATTTCACTCATACGTTCAGTATCAACATTTTTGCAACTTAAACACGTTAATTAACAAAATTTTTCATCATTTTGAGAGAAAATGTGATTCAGTAACGTTACGTTTCTAATAAAACATATTTGCTGTTACAATTGGGTGAGTTGTATATGAATGTAATTTCTAGGAGACAGAGTTGGCTCAAAGTGTAGAAGAACAATATCAAACAACATCTACATTTGTGATAACAGAATGAACATTTCAGAATAAGCAAGTAAGAAGTTGTTTAACATCTCAGAAACATGATCAGTTGTGTGTCATCAGCATAGAGGTGAAAAATAGCATGTTTATAGTTAATATCTGCTGATTAAAAAAAAAGAGTGGAACAAACTGGAACCTTGCAGCACATGTTAACCTGCACAGTACAGAATCCAGATCCAAATCCAAACATCATCATGTGTTTTCTTTGAGTGCAGAGTAGGTTTGGTCCGTATCCTTGCTGTCTGGATCCAGGCTCTGGTAGATGTTGTCTTCATACGTGGAGACTGGAGGACAGTTCTCATAGCTGACAGAATGGTTCTTATAGGTGACACATAACTGAAAATAAAACAGGAATGACATCAAACCTAATATAGCAGTAACCAGGGTAACAGACCAGATATTGTTTTCTTCTTAGACAATTGTTTTCTGATATTTTAGTGATAACAACTGGACAGGCCAGAGATCTATTAACAATAATTATGATTTTATTTAATTATAGCTTTGTTCATACTAGTGAAGTAGTTGCAGACATGAGATTTTTTATTCCTAACTGCAAAAATAAAATGTCTGCCAACAGTAAGAGTTAATATGAGACATACAGAGTTAAAGGAAGTCACCTCTACGTTTCTGCTGTCTGAGGTTCCTCTGGTGTTCAAACCAGAGTTCCTCCTCTTCCTCAATTTGTAGAGGAGCAGCAGAACAACAGCCAACACCACAACAATCACAGCCACATATACAGCCAGAGGCAAGAAGTCACATGGACGAGAGACATCAGAGACAGCTGGGAAGGAAGAGAGAGAGAGAGACATGTAGTAGATTGAAAGACTGGAATCTTTTGTCTTGACCACAAGTAGCTTGTTTTTACGTGTGGATCTACGTTGTGCACACGTGGTTGACGTGATACACAATCCTGCCAGTGGTTTCACATCATCCCACTGATCTACAGGATGCAGGAACCTGCCCAGAAACACAGCAATGCACCAACAAAAACAGGAGAGAAGAAGACCGCAAGCAATGCAAGATTTAAAATACTTTAAATATTCAGCTTTGCAAATATTTTATGATTGAGGAAACATATTCAACACTTATGTTGGACCTAAAGGATACACTCAGCATGTTTTGGTGAGTAACACTGAATATAAATATAACCTTGTTTACAAGAAAACTACACAGGGAACCTTTATCAAAAATGAGATCTTCCTGTTGAAAAAACATCTCAGACTTTAGTCTGAATGTTTCTTGACTTTTCATGTGCTGACATCACATGTTAATAATTATCTTACATCATAAGAAACGTAGGATGTGTTTAAACATTAGGTGTGACGATAAAAAAGAAATTTATTGTAAAATTGAATGTGAAATGTTTTACATGTTGGACCATCTTGTTATTCTTATTAGACAACGTTGTTATGCTGAATTTGACTGTTTTAAGAGGACGTTTTGTTGCAGAGAGACAGTGATGGACAGATGGACAGACATGAACTGTCCTGTACCTGTAAACTGCTCTGTGGTTTCAGGGAAAGATGATGAAGGTGTGAAGCTTCCTGAACTGGAGATTAAACTCTGTGTTGTTGTTGGTGTGGAGGCTGATGGGACTGATGTTGGAAAAGGTCGGACAGTCCGGTTTGGTTTTGAAGTAGTTGGAGCCGTGAACAATGAAAACACATTGAAACGATCAGATACTGAATCAATAATGCAGAGAAATGAGATGCTGCTCTAGACAGAAAGATCATATTGACAGCATCCATCACATACACAAGAAAGTATGCAGAATTAAATATGTTAATGAAGTAAATGATTAAGAATATTTGAAGTGGATTTGATCTATTAATCACAAGAAATTATTTTTATTTGTTTTTTGATTACAGAAGAGTAAGAAAATAACATCCACAGGTTGGTTTTCTGACATTAAACATAAAAGCACAAATGTCTGATTTTTTTTTTTGTGAGTTTCATCTTTAGAAACATTTTAGAGTATGATGTCTTGAACATTAAGGAACCTGAGGAACCGTTCTTCTCTATGTTACCTAATGTTAATAGAAATATAGAAAAGGTCCCAGGTTGGACAACTAGTATGACTCTGCCAACCTCAGCACTCCTCTTGTTGTCACAAATCAACTTCTGACTGTAGCCCAAAAAATAAGATATTTGTTTCTGTCATGTCATTTCCATCCACTCTTTAATTTATTTATTAAAGATTCTTTTATGCCTTTATTATAGGGACTTTGTAGATATGACAGGAAATGAAGGGGGCAAGATGGGGGGGGGTGACATGCAACAAAGGTCCGCTGCTGGATTCAAACCGTGGACACTGTGGTTATGTGACATGCGTTTCAAAAAGGAGGCTACAGGAATGGACCAAGTTCTCATCATTTTAAACATTTAACAACTGATATGCACTGAACAGAATGTGGACAAAAATTAAATATAAAACTCACCATCTACAACAAAGATCCGGAACGTGTCGGATGAATTTGGAGACAAAGCTCTGCCGTAACCACACCAGTACCATCCTGTGTCTGACTTCTTCAGCTGTGTGATGGTCAAATAGAGTCCAAATACAGATCCTTCTCTATATTCAATGCTGTATCTGCCATTCTGAGCTCTGTTCTCTTCTGTTTCAACCAGGATGTCTTCTGTTTTGTTACATTTATCCTTACAGAAGAATTTACTGCTTCCATAGACAGTATCAGTGCATCCTCTTGTCATATTTCCTCCCACAGTTTCTGTATGGATGAAACTAGTGTTGTCATCCAACGTTGCAGCTGAAAAGATGAACAATCAACAGTTACTGTCTGTACTTCCTGTAAGATGCTGCAGTCTGATCACAATATTTCCTGCTTCACATTTACACAGATCCACAGAGTCACACTGGGAGCTGCCCAGTTCAACCACAGTCTGACTGCTGGAGTAATGATTTCATCCAACATTGATACACTGAGTCAATATATCATAAACATCTCACATTCTTCAACAATTTAATTAGATTCTATCTGACTTAATTTATTCTTAAGCTTCAAAATCATTAAATGGGATGAACATAGTAAATATATCAGGTTTTATGACTTTCAGTAGAAACTCACCATCTGTAACTGTGATGACAAAGTCCCAGTAAGAATCTGAGACCAAAGATTCACCCAAACCACATCTGTACCGTCCTGAGTCTGACTTGGTCAGCTGTGTGATGGTCACAATCACAATTCTTCTTCCAGAAGATCCGTCTTTATATTTGATGCTGTATCTGCCACTCTGAGCTGTGACATCATCTGTTTTAATGAGAATGTCTTCTTCTTTACATTCTCCTTTACAGAAGAACTTGGTGCTTCCAGACGAAGTCAAATAGCAATGTATTGAACCACTTCCTCCTTCAGCTCCAGCGAAAACAAATATTGCATTGACGAGTCCAGTGTTTCCATCCTGCAGTGCTGTTGGAAAGATGAACAGTGAATACTGATGATCAATACTTTGTGTATTGTAGACTTACTGTAAACAGACTACAGATTAATGAGGGCTAATCCATCAGTTCACAGAGAAGCAGAGATGATACAGAGGCAGCCATTAGCAAAGTTTTCACTGACTGTACAGCAGTTGCTGTTGTTCTACTTGTAGCTGCAGTTGTAGTCACAGTGTCTCTGTGTAACGTCTGTTTTTCAATGTTTTTGTTTCATACTTTCTAATATCAAACACATTAATGAGCAACAAATATTCATGGATGGATGGTTCATATGTTTTGTTAAATTAGATTACATTTAGTTTAGTTAAATTACAAGATTACATTATAGAGATGTTGCAGCAGCAACTAGTAACAGAATATTTTAGAGAACGACAGGAAAACTAATTAACATGACAGCAACATGAAAACTTGTGTGATACAAATCTGACATTTGTTAAAATGAACACAATGAATGTCCAGAAGCAGTTTGTGCTGCAGTTTTACAGACACAGTCAGGTAATCAGTCCTCACCTGATAAGAAGCAGAAGAACAGAACATGGTGGATATTCATTCTGAGTTTGATCCTGATGCAGAAAATCATCAAACTGTCAGATAACTGCCTCTATATGTCTGTCTGATCAATCAGGAATCTGACGATGCTTTAGGTTAACACTCCTTCCTTTTTCTATCTCTCTCTTAAAACCTTTTCTTTCTTTTGGCGATCTGGAGACAGTTTTACATACTTTTATAACCTCATGTCTCGATAACTGCAACTCACTTTATCTGGGAGTGAGTCAGTCCTTCCTGTCTCGTCTGAAAGTGGTTCAAAATGCAGCAGCGACAATCCTGACTGGATCAAAAAAAGAGAGATCACCCTGTACTGACCTCCCTCCACTGGTTATCAGTAAAATATGGGTCTAACAGTTAACTTCATGGAAATTGTAAGTTATATCAACTTCATTGGAAGTTGGTCCCACCTTCCCTCTCTTTGTCTCTTCTGTCTCAGTCCCTCTCTCTCTCTCTCATGTAAAATTTGATTTGCCTTTTTTCTGTGTTTACAACATAGTGATGATGATGATTGTTAAAGGTACATTAATGAATGAATCATTTTATTTTCAATCCATTATATGACCTATATGACCTCTATGGAATTATTCAGACACATTAAACACCAACAAACCAAACATTCCAGTATGTTAACACACCAGCATCTCACAGCACAATATATTGACCTCATACAAATACAAAATACAAAAATCTTTACATAATGTATAATATCCCTGGAGCTATCCAGCAATGAAGATTAAATAAATACATACACACAGCCTCACAGTTATGAACACAAGTGTAATATTAATTTATGTAGATCAGAGGTTTCCTGATGAAGCTGCTGTGAATCTGACTGAAGATAAGGATAATCACTTTACCCCATTTAACATTTATGATCACCATATAAACATTGAATATATAGTTATAAGGTATAAGAGCATTTTATTAATGCCCAGTACTTATTATAACTTCTCCCATGAAGATATATTTTATATTATTACAACTGAGTTTTACTATATTGTCATTCATTATCTGTTTATACAGCAGTTAACACTTCTGGGTGCCAACAGGAGTTATAACCATTTATTAAATATCTTTATACTGCTTATAAATGATAAATATGGGGACATAAAATCCAGTGTTACCAATATATTTTCAAATCATAAATCAAACAAACTGAAGGAAGCAACATGAAATTGTTCAGTGAAGCCTTTGTTGAGAAAAGGAAGAATATGTCAGCAAGAGATTTCCTGGCTCTTACCGAGACTTGGCAAGAAAAAACAGTGTGTTCCTTTCCTCTCTAAAATGCATCAGACAGCCTCGACTGGAACAAAAAAGAGAGCTGATCCTGTAATGATCTCCCTCCACTGGTTACCCATGAAATATGGGTCTAACTTAATTTAAAGTTGGTATATTTTCATCACTCAATCTACTTAATTGGAAATTGTAAGTTACACCAACTTCATTGGAAGTTGGTCTCACCTTCCCTGTCTCTGTTTCCCTTCCCCTCCTCTCATTTCTCATGTATGTATATATATGTATATAAATGTTGGGACTTAGTAGGAGCAGTTTTTGTTATTAGCAATGATTAAGAATGATCAAAAAATCAATAAAGTTATTAATGTAAATTAATAACAACAGGGCACCACCCTGAGATCACGGACCAACAACCAAAAGTGAAAGCAGTTAAAAGAGGGTGTTCACTTTAAAAATGTCAATATCTAAGAGACACTAACATTTACAGTGCTGCTTGAAAGTTTGTGAACCCTTTAGAATTTTCTATATTTCTGCATAAATATGACCTTAAATCTTAAAACTAGATAAAGGGAACCCAATTAAACAGATGAGACAAAAAAATGTTTTCATTTATTTATTGAGGAAAATTATCCAATCTTACAAATTTGTGTGAGGCAAAAGTATATGAACCTTTGCTTTGATTTGGAATCAAATTGAATTTATTTGAATTTTGAATTTGAATTTATGAATAAGATAGCCCCTTGAGATGTAGCATCTCATTTTCAAGGGGGTCCTAAAAAACACAAAATACAAAATATAACATACTTACAAAGACATTGTTACATAACAAACATAGACTACAAATACACAGATACAGACAGCTCTCTCACCATCTCCCACCCACACCCCCCACCCTCAGCTGTTGTGAGAGATCACACCAAGATCACACTAGAGCAGGCGTGTAATAGTCCGGGAGGACAAGGGACTTGGGGGGGGGGTAACGTCTAGGAACTGAAGGCCTCTCTTGCAGTGGCTACAGTCAATGTTCATGGGTCCACCATATCTGAATATGGTATCCTATAATATCTGGACTAAAAACACCCATCCTGTCAATCTGTTCAACTACTGTGTTAATTTAGATGTTAACTTACACTTTGGTGTGAGTTTGAGAAGTGAGCGCTTGTGATTTGTATGTAAATATTGGCCATAATGTTGACTAGCTTGCTGTGTATGAGTAGAGCACCTATTGAGTGGAAATAGTGCAGGGTGAAGAATTAGCTTTTCAGTTATTGTCTGCTATCTGTCTTGTTATGTCATTTCATTTATTTTCACACTAAATCATATGTTAAGAGTGCCATATTTAAATTAAACATGCATTAATTTGTAATTTTCTTATCGTTTTTATTCTTTTGCACTATTTATTTTGAACATACTACAACATATTTCCTAAAAAAAAGTTTACTTTCACTGCTTTGCAAGGTTATGGAGCCAGCAGCCAGTGTAGTGGACCAGCAACAGAGATGAAACCTCCAAACTGTCCGTAGGGAAATGTAACAGGGTGGACCTGTATCAGCCTGATTTTGAATGCAGTGATTGACGCTATTATTGTTTAGCACCTATTGTGTGTCCTGTGGGTGTGGTCTTCACGTGTGGTGGGGTGAATTGCATGGTGATGGGCTGATGGTATACAGGTGTGTTTGAGTGTGACCTCCAATCTGCAATTACTTAACCAGCCACACACACTAGAGTCAGTCACTTTGTTTGTCTTCTTTTGTGTGTAGATACAGAGTTTAATGGTTGGATTTAATGTAGTTTTGAAGTGCTTCCCTGTGCTTCGCCACACGCAGGAAGAGGTTGAGCACACCCAGCCACAGGCGTCCTATTCCCTCTTGTCTAACTGACTTAGCCCCCCCGGCTTTGGTCTTGTTTTACCTCTATTTATTTATTAGCAGCTATTTAATAAAATATTGGGATTTTTTTTTTTTAACTACACGGTCTGTTGTTTTTTTGCCCATTTTATACACTGGTTGGTCAAATCTGAACTGGGTGTTTTACAGAAACCGACCACAAATAACGAAAGTAACAACACCAAATCTCTGCAGGGAAGCAAGTGAAACAACAGGCAGGAGCCCCAGTTTGAACTAATATCACAGAGAGCGATATGAGTCAAGAAAAGAAGCTCCGTGTGTCACCAACTTCCTGTGCTGGAGTTCTCCACCAGAGAGGCTTCCTTCCCCAGCATGCAATGCGCAGGCTGACCCACAGTGATGACACTTCATGTCTGTGACATATTCTAGAGATAAAGACATTGAAACTTTAGTGAGCCGCATGTGAAACATATGGCTCATGTGGGCTGTGTGGCTGCTCTAATCTGTTAACATGGGTGCCAAAATGAAAAGCAAGTTCCGTGATTCACATGTGCTGCTCACGCAGGCTATGTCCCAGGCATTAGACATGGAGCTCCACAAGGTTCTGTACTAGGACCAATACTATTCAGCTTATATTTGCTACCTTATTATTAAGTAATATTATTAAGAAACACTCCATACATTTTCATTGTTTTGCAGATGATACCCAATTATATTTATCAATGAAGTAAGATGAATCCAACCAGTTAACTAGACTCCAAGCATGCCTTGAGGACATTAAGACCTGGATGACCTGCAATTTTCTGCTACTAAACTCAGACAAAAGTGAAGTTATTGTGCTTGGCCCTAAACACCTTAGAAACACATCATCTAATGATATAGCTACTCTAGATGGCATTACCCTGGCCTCCAGCACCACTGTAAGGAATCTGGGAGTTATCTTTGATCAGGATATGTCCTTCAACTCCCACATAAAACAAATTTCAAGGACTGCCTTTTTTCACTTATGCAATATTTCAAAATTCAGGCAAATCTTCTTCTAGGCTGGACTGTTGCAATTCCTTATTATCAGGCTGCCCTAACAAGTCTCTAAAGACTCTCCAGCTGGTCCAAAATGTAGCTGCAAGTGTACTGACAAAAACTAGTGTAGCAGAATGGAAATGTATTCCTGTCTGGTCTAAGCAGGACTGTAGTGTTTTGCTTTCTTGATTACTTCGGTGATCACTAGCCAATCATCGTCTGTGGGCACTCTATAAAGGCAGGTAGCTGTTTTCTGAGCACTCCTCTGATGCTGACTGCACGCCCCGTCCTCTGTTCACCTGACTTCTGCAATAGCTACAGGTATGAGAATAGTTTCTGTGTTTGGTTCTTAGAGTATCCTCTCATGCTGTTGCTCATATTAGACTTTTATGATTTTGTAGATCCCTCCGTGGTGATTCACCTCCCTTGGAAGTGACCCTCTCACAGATCACTGTTGGTAGGTCCACTTCTCCCTTGCTCTGCAATTTTATTATGCTGTGTGTAGTAAATGAAAGAATGAATGAATAGCTTATTTTGGTCATATATAAAAAGGAACAAAACAACAATATATGTGTGGATATGCAACTGACAAAAACATCATCATCCATGTTTATACCAATCCATTTCACATAATAAAAAAATCACACAATCAATTACCGAAAAAGGAATAGGCTGAAGCCCAAGGCTTATTTTTTCCTATCCTATATAATCCATAAGATTACCCAGAATATCAGCAGTATGAAAGAAAGAAAAAACAAAAATTTATACCCCGTAGTTACCCTGTAACTAAATGTTACAAGGGGGGAACTAACAGTGCTTTAGATTACAGCCTGCATACCCTGTACTTACCAACATAACTTACTCTGTAACTACAGAGGACAATGTGAGAACAGTTTGTTTCAATTTTACTTTCCTCAAAACATGGAAGATTAAACTAAATTAACTTCACAGTTTGCAGGCAGAAGGGGAGGGGAGAAAAGAGGTAAACAGTAAGAAAAGCAAAGATATAAGTAGAAATGAAGAAGTAAGGAAGGAAGGCAAATGAGGAGGGAACAAGATGAGAGGAGAGGAAACAAGAAAGAGAGAAAGGAGAGGAGGAGGAGAAAGGGAGTCCCACCCTGAAGGACAGAGGAGGGGATTTCTGCTGAAGCTAAATGACAAACAGAAACAGAGTCAGAACTAAATCCAGTCAGTTTTTCTCCACACTGACCTCCAATAAGTGAAACAGTGAAACTTTCCTGTCACATCTCTGACAATTAAAACTCCATTAAACAGATTACATGCTATGTGAAAGAGTTAGTAGAACTTAAAAACTCATCCTTCATATGAACGGATTTGGAAAACATCGTGCTGTCGTGGCTCTAAACTTAAACTCCCTGACTGTTCAGTTAGCTTTGTTGCATCTGTCAGACAGGACAAGTTATAACTTAATCATTTTTGTTAGAACATGGAGCCCAGTGAGCTCATAATTACAGCAGAACTCCCCACCTGAATCTGAGCATACGTCTAATGAAACTGATTAACTGGAACACCTGTGTAGGTGTGGAAGGCATTTAACAATTTTACCAACTGCTACCTTTTATCTGCTACCAACCAGCTGTGAAGCAAAAGTTTGGTTCAGGAACTTGCTCCCAAAGTGGGGGTAGTTCAGTGAAAAGCCACAACAACACACCTTAAGTTAGGCTAACTGTCGTCAAGTTCTGTAGTGGAAAAAGCCTGAAAACCACCACAGTTGAGGTCCAACTGAAATCACATGTAATCATCCCTCTTTGCAGTCAAAAGTAATGTTTTTAAATATTGGTAAGAGTTTTATATTAATAGGTCTTAGCTCGAGGGGCATGTCAGTATCTGTGTTTGATTGACAGCATATGGCAGGTGAGTACTGGTGTTTTTATTTTTTATTTTTATGTTTTATTTACTTGAAATGGAGTATCTTAGGCTAGAGTATTTTTACTTTTACTTAATTAAAGGATCTGAATACTTCATCCACCACTGAACTCCAGCTACATAAGAGGATGATGGGATGGTATTTATTTGAAAAATTGCAAAACTAGGAGGCACCATCATGAAACCAAAGAATTTAAAATATAAATCAATCAATATAAATCCATTTGGTTTCAGATTTTTTTTCTCCTCAAATATATTGATTGTTACAGCTTTAAATGGACTGTAATATATTCATGTTGTTGTCTGAGCAAACATTTAGACATTAGTCAGGCTCAACCCTGAATGACCTTCTGATTTGTTTAAAAACAGAATAAATCTGTTTGGTGGGTTAATTAGTCTGTAATTTAGACCAGTGGGTCTGAGACTATGAGAGCAGAAGAGCCAGAGACGCTATTACTGCTTTTCACCATTTTATCTTCATTTTTTCATCAATGTGAGTGAAACAAATAATCTTTTATCATTAAGGTGTTTGTTTCATGTCTCTTGAGCATCCTTGAAACACAATCATGGGTCCAGATATCGTCATACATGATCGTTTAGCCTTGAATGATACAACATGGAGGCTGAAATTTACTTATTCTTCACATGAAACATGGGGTAGACATCATAAAAAGGGGAAATATTTTTGTGTGATGGACATATATTTTTTTCCCCTTACAGTTTACATGTCTCATGATCCCCAAAATCATCGCTGGAGGTCCCTGCAGGATCCTGAGCCCCAGCTTGAAAAAAAACACAGATTTGTCTGATGATGATTAAACACTTTGGTGCTGCTTAGAGCTCCTATACTGCCTCCTTCTGACAGCTCCAAAGAATTACACAACTAGAGCTTTAACTGAATAAATCCGGAATCTCACTGTTTATTGAATTAAAGGCTCTGAAATTTAAAGATTTTGTTGACTTTAAAAGGGTTCAAATTATGTAAGGAGGCAAAAAATCAGTTATTCCCCATTAAAGAATCCAAAAGTTGTTTAAAATGAGAGAAAGTCGATGTGATTTGAGAGAAATTTGCATGTTCAAAAAGCACTGAGTGAGGGCTGAAAAGTCATTGTATTTCAGTGAAATACAATTTGAAAAGATATTCTCTCATTTGGTATTGTAATGATGGTGGTGGAGGGCGCTGTCTAACACATCAGTCCTAAATCTCTCATAGCAGCCAAGGCCTGCTTGTTGCGTTAACTGACAAAGTTTTGGTGATTCAACACTCAGGTTTTACTGATGCACATAAACATTTGAGTGATCTTGCCTGTCAGCTGACAGCAAATGTGAACTCTGAATGGAACAAGTGCTTTAAAGTCACTGGAGTAAAAGTACAAGTAAATGTCTAGAAGGGGTCACTGTTGGTGGTAAATGCCCTAGAAATGATGATGTGTCCATGAAACATATCTTGCGTAATACCAGCAGTGAGATAGCTAGTTCAACATAGGGGGATAAAATGTAAAAAAAGGAGTTATATGCCAAAAAAGGAATACAAGTGTGTAGTAAATGTATAATTGAAACATATTTTCACAAACGTATTGATATTTATCTTCAAGACTGTATTTTCAAAAAGGGATCCATTAGTGAGTTATGGATTTGTTTCACTTGTCATTGAAAAATTCTTGTTGGTAAAATTCCTGAAGAAAACATTATGAACAATTTGGCTTTAGATCCTATTCCACCTCAGCTAAATGGTTCACTCAATATAACAACACTTGATTGCAATGTACATTCCATTCATGAAAGTGCTTGCTTTGCCAAAAGGTAGACAAAATGGTGTTTATGGACCAGTTACATGTGCGCCATCCAATATTACAAGTGTGACTGATGATCTTCCAAGACCAGATAATCATGATCTTATGATTTATGTCAAACTGAAAAGAAACTTAACTTACAAAGGACATTATGAATATCAGTATACTCACACAGATAAAATACAGGGAGCACTGGCATATTTGAAAGAATGCAACAAATGGTATAAACATGCAAATCAAGTAAATGTGAGGAAGAAGCTGACGATGATGATGATGATGATGATGATGATACATCAAAACGTGTGTAAAGACAAAATCCAAAGTGCTAACGTACAATTAGAAGATGAATCCACTGATGAATCATTACATGAAAGACAGCAACATGACATGTTCATGGTCACATTTGCAACCAGTTGATATTGCACAAGAAGTTTTGGATCTGCACTTTGATGACATTTTATCTGTCGCACCAGCAGAAGGCAACAATCCTGTGAGATCATTAACTGAAACCAACAAAGCAAAATGTTTCCCACCTCTGAAATGTTAACAAACAAAGATTCACTTGGAAGCATTTTAAACTTTGATGAAGGATATGAATTTCTGAAACCTATACGAGGTACACCTGCTTGTTGGCAATCTGTACAAAAGGATTTATTTGTTATGGTGAGACAACTGGGTATTCCAAGATGGTTTTGCTCATTCTCGTCTGCTGATTTGTGATGGACAGAACTTCTACAAAGTATAATGAAACAAGAAGCCCAAAAATGCATTGATGACCTGGACTTGTCTGACACATTGGACATGTTAAAAAGGAATCCTGTGACAGCTGCAAGAATGTTTGATGGTTCCACTGTTTCCTATCATGTCGCCAGCTCAGCCAATTGGTAAAATAGTTGATTACTTCTATCGTATTGAATTTCAATAGCATGGAAGTCCACAAACTCATTGTTTGTTGTGGGTTGAGAATGTGCTTCAAATTGACCAAGATGATGAAATATGTAGCATTCATGGATCAATGTGTGACATGTGAAATGCCACCAGAGACAGATCAGTAAATGTATGAAACTGTGTTCATTGTAAAACAACACAGCAAAAGGCACTCAAAATATGCAAAAAGAAGGGAACAACTTGTAGATTCAAATTTCCACGCCCACAAAGCAACAAGACATTTATCACAAGAGGTAATCCTGATGACAAACAAGATAAGAAATGCAATAATGACCAGTGTGATAAAAGTAAGGATTGTGAAACTTGTATCAAAGAAAAACAAGAAATGCAAAGAGAGCATGCAGCAGCTACTATGAAACAAGTGAAAGAACTGTTCAAGTTCACTGTTGACTCTTTGCTTCTATTGGTATATTTCAAGAAATATTTGAAGCAGTGTACAAAAAGCTGACAGAGAAAACCAGCATTCTTTTGAAATGAAGGTTATGATATCTGGATGAATCAATACAACTGTGAACTTTTACGATACTGGAATCCTAATATGGACATTCTATATGTTGTTGATGCATATAGATGTATAATTTACATAATATCCTATATTTCAAAAGCTGAGCCCACATACCTTGTAGTTACCCTGTAACTACATGTAAAAAGGGGTGAACAACCTACATAACTTACTCTGTAACTACAGAGGACAAAATTGGAATCCCAATATGGACATTCTATATGTTGTTGATACATATAGTTGTATAGTTTACATAATATGCTATATTACAAAAGCTGAGCCCGCATACCCTGTAGTTACCCTGTAACTAAATGTAACAAGGGGAGAACTAACAGTGCTTTAGATTACAGCCCACATACACTGTACTTACCCTGTAACTACGCGTAACAAGGGGTGAATAACCAACATAACTTACTCTGTAACTACAGAGGACAATGTGAAAACAGGCCTCCCTCCACTGGATACCAGTGAAATACAGGACTGATTTTAAGCTCTGAATGGTTTGGCACCAGCTTGTCTTCAGTCCATATTCTACATTAAGACCCCTCAGATCCTCTGATCAGTTATTCCTCTCTGTTCCACGTTCCCGGTCAAAATCCAAAAGTGACAAAGCTTTTTCCATCGCTGTTCCCAGACCGTGGAACAGTTTGCCCCTCACCATCAGATCCTCCCCATCTATCACCACTTTTAAATCCCAGCTACAGACCCTCCTTTATAGAATCACTTTTGAGTCCCCTTAATTTTTTTTATAGCATATTAAAATTGTTAATTTTATTTATTACAATTCACTTTACTTACTTTACTTTATTTATCTGTGTGACGGGGCACCCATGAACGCTCCGTCATGCCCTAACCGGCGTGCGTTTCTCTCTCTCTTGGCCGGAGAGAGTGCGCCGGTGCCGGGAGCGCACAGCGCGCAGCGCTCCCACTGTTCCTGCGGAGCCATGCTCCAGTTAAAACTGTTCCTTGCAGGCCCGCACTTGTGTCCCGCGGTCCTGCACTTTCACAAACTTTTCCCCACTGTCCGAACTCTTTTCTTCACGCTAGGCGTTCGAGGGTGCACACTCGGCGCTGACGCGACACACACACATATACACTTGCCTGCTGCTGCTGCCTCTGGTTGCCTCCGGGCATGGGCCAAACTGAGGCACTTCCTGGACACATCATAAATAACGCTTGGTGGCACCCTTAAGAGGGTCATGTGACCGTGGACCATACCATTAATATTGAATGGACTGATATTTTATGATTTATTTTGGTTTGGGGGTATTTGGCCATAGCAATATGGAGGGCGATTAGTGCCATTTTTCCTTTATGCAAAGTATATCATTGATTTTTGAATTTATGTTTGTTGTGATGTCAAATTTGAACATAGGACACTATAATTTGTTAATTGGTTTGCCCGGGGGAGGGGCTAAGAATATATAAGGGGAGCTCTGCTCATTTAGGGTTGTTGGGTTTTTGGTCGTGGCCGAGTAACAATGTGGGTGACGAGCTGCCAGTGTGAAACCTGTTGTGTAAATACTTTTTTTTGTTATTGGGTTTTTTCCACTCCTGCACTGTAAATATTTTTGCCACTCTTGTTTGGGGAACTTGGTGTGAATAAAAAATCACCACGCTGAAGTTTCTCGTCGTCTGAGCCATCATTGAAAGCGAACCCGCGACAATCTGGCTTTGTTTTGATTCTTCAACTGTGTTTTTACATTTTTCTGTGTCTTTGGTCAACTGTTGTTTTTGAATGTGCTCTATAAATTAATTTGACTTGACTGTTTCTCTGTGTGTTTACAACATGATGATGATGTTGGGACGGGCAGTAGTGTGTTTGGTTATTAGCAATAATTCATAATTATCATAGATAATTATGAATTATGAAAATAAGATATTGTTAACCTTAATCAATAATTCAGGCACCAACTGTTGGATCTGTGAGGAACACAGTTGATTATTTGCAATAATTATCAATTATCGAGGATAATTAACTAATTATGACAATAGAATTATTAATATGAATTAACTAATACGGGGCACCACCCAGAAACCGGGACCAATAACCAAACAAGGTAGTCTCATAAATGGGAGTTCACCTAGAATGTTAATATCTGAGAGATATCAATATTCGAGGGTGAACAAAGAAGGGTTGAATTCGAGCTCTGACTCCTTCAATCAGCCACTTTTCACAATATTACACACAATAATGACAGAAGGACTTCTGTAATTATTTATGTTTATTAAACTTAGCAAAATGAACAAAGTTAACAAATGCTTCATTCAATAAACAAGTATTCTAAAATCTAATCCTACCAAACAAAACACAAACAGCTATGTACAGGGTTGGACACATGCAGGGGAATGCATGTGTGTGTGTGCGTGCGTGTGTGTGTGTGTGAGCGCGTGTGTGTGACAAGATGGCGACCGGACCTGACGTGATGACGTCGTCGGTCTGCGACGCGGACGTGACTATGGGAGGAAGTCACGTTGCGCGAGAACCGGATGGCAGAAGTATGGCGGTGTCTTGGTTAGACAGAAGCAAGACGGCGCCACCTGGTGGACGGCGTCTTGCACTCACCCACTTCTGTGAAAAACACACGTGTCTGATGGTGGATAAGGAAAAACAAAGCAAAGCTTTGTCCGACGTTATCTGACCATGTCGGTGCGTGTATGTGTGTGGGCGCGCGCGTGTATGTGTTAGTCAGAAGAGAGAGGGAAGAAGGAGAGAAAGTGATCGTGAGAGGAAGAGAAGCGGTTCCTTTGTCCACAGACAGCGTGTGTATGGACGGCAGTCTGTAACGCACGTTGTCTGGTTTCTGACCGACAAAAGCCTGTTTAGTTGTGGTGAACACAACTAAACAGGCAGCAAACTTAAAATACTCCTAAGAGTAAAGCAGGAAAAATGGACTCAGCGGTCCGTCAACAACACAACAAAACAATAGCAAAAGCTAAGAGCTAAATGCTAAACAACAGCAACTGATGCTGATAGGAACACACAACTAACACTGCCTCTGCCCAGACGTATGCCTCTTACTTGGTTGCTTCAGAAAGCGAGCAGGGTGTGTGTGTAGTCCGTCTTTATGTCCGGCTTTGTCCTGGGCTCGGATGCAGATGGTGGCCGTTCTCGCACGGTCGGCGAAAAGCACGGCAGCTGGCTCTCAGCGGCGTGGCGGAGAGAACAGCAGAGTCGACTCGGTGAAGAAGTTTCTTCCTTCTTGAGGGAGTTTGAGGATGCTGGTTGCAGCAGTGGTCTCTCTCGGATCCGGGAATGTGTTCGGGTGAACACGGGCGAAGTCTCGTCTCGTCTTCGATGAGGGGAAAAGACATGTGTGGGGTACCCCCTTTAGTCAGCTGACTCACAGAGGAACAGAAGTTACCCCTAGCTCAGGACACGGGAAAGGCGTGTGCTTCAGGGTACGTTCAGTTTTAAAGGGGCGGTGATGTCATGGCTGCGTCATTAGGACGCTCCGCTGTGCAGGAGCGTCTACGCCAATGAGACTGTATGTTGACTGTTCCCTGCTGAGGTGTGAAAATCGCAAAGCATCCTTGGAAATGGAGTTTGCAATGGACTCCCATTGTCTGTAAACAGCATTTTGGCGCTATTCCTTTGTCGCAGGGGAAACAAAGGAACAAGCACCTCGTGGTCAGGCCTCACAGGTTACATGTAGGCCTTCTCTGTGTGACCTCATGGTCTGAGGCCCAACAATGATGATGATGATGATGATGATGATGACGACGGTTAAAGGTACATGAATGAATGAATAGTTTTATTTTGGACCAGTTATGTGACACATTATTCAGACACATTAAACACCAACAAACCAAACATTCCACTATGTAAACACACCAGCATTTCACAGCACAATACATTTTACTTCATACAGATCTTTACATACTGTATAATATCCCAGGATATATCCAACAATGAAGATTAAATAAATATATACACACAGCCTCACAGATATGAATTTAAGTGTAATATTAATTTGTGTAGATCAGTGGGTTCATATTGAAACTGCTGTGAATCCTCTTTGACAAATCTGACTGAAGATAAGGATAATCACTTTACCTCATTTATGAGCACAATATTAACACTGAATATATAGGTATAAGGTATAAGGGCATTTTATTAATGCTCAGTATTCATTAAAACTTCTCTTATGGGGACATATTTTATATGAAGGTATTTAACCCTTTGTTTCCCACACCAAAGAATGTGTTTGCTTCCATCAATTTGCTTCTCAAGGTTTCTCATGAACTTTAAAATGTATTGCACATTTCTTCTTTGTAAATTAAGAAATGTATGATGTGAACAGCTGCATTTGAGATTTATGGTAGGTTATATTTATGTAGACTTTACTTGCCAAAGAAATACACCTACCATGAGCATTTATTAGAACTCTGAAAATGTCAGACATGAACACTAACCGCTGATTAGTGGACGACCTGCTCTACCTCCACAGTCACAGCCGCCCTGTGAAGTATAATGAAAACAGCTGAAACAAGCCGACTTCAATGCTCTGCCTGAAAGCTGTGCTCCATTTTTGAAAAAAGCTCCTCATAAATATCACATTATAAAGTGACACATAATGATTACAGTCCAGAAAACATGTGATGCAACATGTGATGTCAAACAGGAAAAGGTAGCAGCTCAGATTAAGAAGCTGCAGCCTTCAGAACAATTTGAATCAAATGTTGAAGCTCTCTGTGTGTTAAGTGTCTTTTTAATACGACCACTAGGAGGCACCAGAGTCACACACTTTTAAATTTTACACAGACTGGCTGTAAAATAACTCACTATGGTGGACAGACCTTCTTACAATATTGCTGCTGGAGCAGCAGTCACTTCCTATCTAAAGAGGTTCAGATTCATCGTGATGAGGAGATGAGATATTTTTTAGATTTAAATGTGTCCCAAACTAAAGAAATGGTGATCTCACCACAACACACAGACAGTTCCAACAATCATTCTTGGCTTCAGTAAGTGTTGAACTCGTCCAGATCTACAAATACTTGGGAACTGTGTTTGATGACAGATTGAGATTTAGTGACAGTACAGATGTTATTGTGAAAAAGGCTCAGCAGCGTCTAAGCTGCAAACTAAACTCATTTAGAGTAGATCGGAGAATATTGACGTTTTATTGAAGTTATCCTTTTATTGAAAGTATTTTAACTGCTGGTTTACATTTGTCAAAAGGACAAGAATGGATTGCAACATGTTGTTAACTTCAGCTCTAAAATTATTGGCAAAACACAAAGATCCCTGTTACAGCTTAATACTGAACAAGTCCTCAACAAAGCAGAGAAGATTATCAGCAACCACACACATGATGTCCTCTATGACTACTTTAACCTGATGCCATCAGGAATGTGTTTTAGATCTCATGCATGTAAAACAAACAGAAGGAAGTTTTTTTTTCCAGAAGCCATCAGACTTGTGAATTCTAGAAATGACCTTCATATACGACAAAACTGTTTCACAGTAATGTTGTGTTATCAAACATAATCTCTGCCTGGATGATGTTCACGGTAATGAATGAAGCTACATTTCAATGTGTCTCTGCAGTGGGAGGGAGGAGGTCGGGGTGGATGGGGGGCTACAAGATGCAGGACTGTGACAGCAGAGACCCGGGTTCACATCCTGAGTCCTGTGTGTGGTCAGGTTTGGTTCAGGTTAGTGAAAGATGCTGCTGTGGCTTAAATGTTCATAAACATGTTGAGCTTCAAGTCACTGCAGACTTTTTTCTGTATTAAACAGAGACCAGGATCTTTCTCTGACCTGAACCAAGTGCTGCCAGAGTCTGAACACAACCACAAACACTTTCACACTGTGAGTTTCTACCAGCAGATATTTTACTGCAACATCACATAATCTGGTGGAAAAAAAGACTAGGTACATTGTCTGAACATTTCACTCATACGTTCAGTATCAACATTTTTGCAACTTAAACACATTAATTAACAAAATTTTTCATCATGTTGAGAGAAAATGTGATTTAGCAGCATTACGTTTCTAATAAAACATATTTGCTGTTACAATTGAGTTGAATATGAATGTAATTTCTAGGAGACAGAGTTGGCTCAAAGTGTAAAAGAACAATATCAAACAACATCTACATTTATGAAGACAATGAACATTTCAGAATAAGTGAGTAAGAAGTTGTTGAACATCTCAGAAACATGATCAGTTGTGTATCATCAGCATAGAGGTGAAAAATAGCATGTTTATAGTTAATATTGGCTGATTAAAAAAAAAGAGTGGAACAAACTGGAACCTTGCAGCACATGTTAACCTGCACAGTACAGAATCCAGATCCAAATCCAAACATCGTCATGTGTTTGCTGTGAGTGCAGAGTAGGTTTGGTCCAGATCCCTGCTGTCTGGATCCAGGCTCTGGTAGATGTTGTCTCCATACTTGGAGACTGGAGGACGGTTCTCATAGGTGACAGATAACTGAAAATAAAACAGGAATGACATCAAACCTAATATAGCAGTAACCACGGTAACAACCCAGATATTGTGTTCTTCAATTGTTTGCTGATATTTTAGTGATAACAACTGGACAGGCCAGAGGTCTATTAACAATAATTATGATTTTATTTAATTATAGTTTTGTTCATACTGGTGAAGAAGTTGCAGACATGAGATTGTTTATTCCTAACTGCAAAAATAAAATGTCTGTCAACAGTAAGAGTTAACATGAGACATACAGAGCTAAAGGAAGTCACCTCCATGTTTCTGCTGTCTGAGGTTCCTCTGGTGTTCAAACCAGAGTTCCTCCTCTTCTTCAATTTGTAGAGGAGCAGCAGAACAACAGCCAACAGCACAACAATCACAGCCACACATACAACTGGAGGCAAGAAGTAACCTGGGCGAGAGACCTCAGAGACGGCTGGAAAGGAAGAGTGAGAGAGACATGTAGTAGTTTAAAAGTCTGGGATCTTTTGTCTTGTATTAGAAGCTTAAAGATTCCCTGTGGAGTTTTTGACCACAAGTAGCTTGTTTTTACATGTGGATCTACGTTGTGCACACGTGTTTGACGTGATACACAATCCTGCCAGTGGTTTCACATCATCCCACTGATCTACAGGATGCAGGAACCTGCCTAGAAACACAGCAATGGACCACCAAAAGCAGGAGAGAAGAAGAATGCAAGCAATGCAAGATTTAAAATACTTTATATAATCAGCTCTGCAAATATTTTATGATTGACGAAACATTTTAAACATTTGTGTTGGACCTAAAGGATACACTCAGCATGTTTTGGTGAGTAACACTGAATATAAATATAACCTTGTTTACAAGAAAACTGCACAGGAAACCTTTATCAAAAATGAGATCTTCCTGTTGAAAAAACATCTCAGACTTTGGTCTGAATGTTTCTTGACTTGTCATGTGCTGACATCACATGTTAATAATTATCTTACATCATTAGAAACATGGGATATGTTTAAACATTAGATGTGAAGATAATAAGGAAATTTATTGTAAAATTGAAATTGAAATGTTTTCTTCTAGGTGCTGAACTGTCTTATGTGCCGAAACACATGTTGGACCATCTTGTTATTCTTATTAGACAACGTTGTTATGCTGAATTTGACTGTTTTAAGAGGACGTTTTGTTGCAGAGAGACAGTGATGGACAGATGGACAGACATGAACTGTCCTGTACCTGTAAACTGCTCTGTGGTTTCAGGGAAAGATGATGAAGGTGTGAAACTACCTGAACTGGAGATTAAACTCTGTGTTGTTGTTGGTGTGGAGGCTGATGGGACTGATGTTGGAAAAGGTCGGAGAGTCCGGTTTGGTTTTGAAGTGGTTGGAGCTGTGAACAATGAAAACACATTGAAACAATCAGATACTGAATCAATAATGCAGAGAAATGAGATGCTGCTCTAGACAGAAAGATCATATTGACAGCATCCATCACATACACAAGAAATATGCAGCATTAAATATGTTAATGAAGTAAATGATTAAGAATATCTGAAGTGGGTTTGTTCTATTAATCACAAGAAATTATTGTTATTTGTTTTTTGAGTACAGAAGAGTAAGAAAATAACATCCACAGGTTGGTTTTATGACATTAAACATAAAAGCACAAATGTCTGAAAAGGTTTTTAAAAATCGTACAAACTGATTGTTGTAAATTTAAAAACTAACATTATAAAGGCAACACATTTTACATCCGATTACTTTTTGACTCTACAAATGAGTTTCATCTTTAGAAACATTTTAGAGTATGATGTCTTGAACATTAAGGAACCTGAGGAACCGTTCTTCTCTATGTTACCTAATGTTAATAGAAATATAGAAAAGGTCCCAGGTTGGACAACTAGTATGACTCTGCCAACCTCAGCACTCCTCTTGTTGTCACAAATCAACTTCTGGCTGTAACCCGAAAAATAAGATTTCTTGTTTCTGTCATGTCATTTCCATCCACTCTTTAATTTATTTATTAAAGATACTTTTATGCCTTTATTATAGGGACTTTGTAGATATGACAGGAAATGAAGGGGGCAAGATGGGGGGGTGACATGCAACAAAGGTACCTGGCTGGATTCAAACCGCGGACACTGTGGTTATGTGACATGCGTTTCAACCAGAAGGCTACAGGAATGCACCAAGTTCTCATCATTTTAAACATTTAACAACTGATATGCACTGAACAGAATGTGGACAAAAATTAAATATAAAACTCACCATCTACAACAAAGATCCGGAACGTGTCATTTGAATTTGGAGACAAAGCTCTGCCGTAACCACACCAGTACCATCCTGTGTCTGACTTGTTCAGCTGTGTGATGGTCACATACAGTCCAAATACAGATCCTTCTCTATATTCAATGCTGTATCTGCCATTCTGAGCTCTGTTCTCTTCTGTTTCAACCAGGATGTCTTCTGTTTTGTTACATTTATCCTTACAGAAGAACTTCCTGCTTCCATAGACAGTATCAGTGCATCCTCTTGTCATATTTCCTCCCTCAGTTTCTGTACGGATGAAACGAGTGTTGTCATCCAACGTTGCAGCTGAGAAGATGAACAATCAACAGTTACTGTCTGTACTTCTTGTAAGATGCTGCAGTCTGATCACAATATTTCCTGTTTCACATTTACACAGATCCACAGAGTCACACTGGGAGCTGCCCAGTTCAACCAGTCTGACTGCTGGAGTAATGATTTCATCCAACATTGATACACTGAGTCAATATATCATAAACGTCTCACATTCTTCAACAATTTAATTAGATTCTATCTGACTTCATTTATTCTTAAGCTTCAAAATCATTAAATGGGATGAACATAGTAAATATATCAGGTTTTATGACTTTCAGTAGAAACTCACCATCTGTAACTGTGATGACAAAGTCCCAGTAAGAATCTGGGACCAAAGATCCACTCAAACCACATCTGTACCGTCCTGAGTCTGACTTGGTCAGCTGTGTGATGGTCACAATCACAATTCTTCTTCCAGAAGATCCGTCTTTATATTTGATGCTGTATCTGCCACTCTGAGCTGTGACATCATTTGTTTTAATGAGAATGTCTTCTTCTTTACATTCTCCTTTACAGAAGAACATGGTGCTTCCAGATGAAGTCAAATAGCAATGTATTGAACCACTTCCTCCTTCAGCTCCAGCGAAAACAAGTATTGCATTGACAAGTCCAGTGTTTCCATCCTGCAGTGCTGTTGGAAAGATGAACAGTGAATACTGATGATCAATACTTTGTGTATTGTAGACTTACTGTAAACAGACTGCAGATTAATGAGGGCTAATCCATCAGTTCACAGAGAAGCAGAGATGATACAGAGGCAGCCATTAGCAAAGTTTTCACTGACTGTACAGCAGTTGCTGTTGTTCTACTTGTAGCTGCAGTTGTAGTCACAGTGTCTCTGTGTAACGTCTGTTTTTCAATGTTTTTGTTTCATAATTTCTAATATCAAACATATTAATGGGCAACAAATATTCATGGATGGATGGTTCATATGTTTTGTTAAATTACATTACATTTAGTTTAGTTAAATTACAAGATTACATTATAGAGATGTTGCAGCAGCAACTAGTAACAGAATAATTTAGAGAACGACAGGAAAACAAATTAACATGACAGCAACATGAAAACTTGATACAAATCTGACATTTGTTAAAATGTACACAACGAATGTCCAGAAGCAGTTTGTGCTGCAGCTTTACAGACACAGTCAGGTAATCAGTCCTCACCTGATCTTCTTGTTCAAAAAAAAATCCCAAAGACTTTCTTCTGAATGTTTCCTGACTTGTCATGTGCTGACATCACATGTTAATAATTATCTTACATCATAAGAAACGTAGGATGTGTTTAAACATTAGGTGTGAAGATAACAAGGAAATTTATTGTAAAATTAAATGTGAAATGTTTTCTTCTAGGTGCTGAACTGTCTTATGTGCTGAAACACATGTTGGACCATCTTATTATTCTTATTAGACAACGTTGTTATGCTGAATTTGACTGTTTTAAGAGGATGTTTTGTTGCAGAGAGACAGTGATGGACAGATGGACAGACATGAACTGTCCTGTACCTGTAAACTGCTCTGTGGTTTCAGGGAAAGATGATGAAGGTGTGAAGCTTCCTGAACTGGAGATTAAACTCTGTGTTGTTGTTGGTGTAGAGGCTGATGGGACTGATGTTGGAAAAGGTCGGAGAGTCCAGTTTGGTTTTGAAGTGGTTGGAGCTGTGAACAATGAAAACACATTGAAACAATCAGATACTGAATCAATAATGCAGAGAAATGAGATGCTGCTCTAGACAGAAAGATCATATTGACAGCATCCATCACATACACAAGAAATATGCAGCATTAAATATGTTAATGAAGTAAATGATTAATAATATTTGAAGTGGGTTTGATCTATTAATCACAAAAAAGTATTTTTATTTGTTTTTTGATTACAGAAGAGTAAGAAAATAACATCCACAGGTTGGTTTTCTGACATTAAACATAAAAGCACAAATGTCTGAAAAGGTTTTTAAAAATCGTACAAACTGATTGTTGTAAATTTAAAAACTAACATTATAAAGGCAACACATTTTACATCAGATTACTTTGTGACTCTACAAATGAGTTTCATCTTTAGAAACATTTTAGAGTATGATGTCTTGAACATTAAGGAACCTGAGGAACCGTTCTTCTCTATGTTACCTAATGTTAATAGAAATATAGAAAAGGTCCCAGGTTGGACAACTAGTATGACTCTGCCAACCTCAGCACTCCTCTTGTTGTCACAAATCAACTTCTGACTGTAACCCGAAAGATAAGATATTTGTTTCTGTCATGTCATTTCCATCCACTCTTTAATTTTTTTATTAAAAAATCTTTTATGCCTTTATTATAGGGACTTTGTAGATATGAGGAAATGAAGGGGGCAAGATGGGGGGGGTGACATGCAACAAAGGTCCGCTGCTGGATTCAAACCACGGACACTGTGGTTATGTGACATGCGTTTCAACCAGAAGCCTACAGGAATGCACCAAGTTCTCATCATTTTAAACATTTAACAACTGATATGCACTGAACAGAATGTGGACAAAAATTAAATATAAAACTCACCATCTACAACAAAGATCAGTAACGTGTTGGATGAATCTGGAGACGAAGCTCTGCTGTAACCACACCTGTACCGTCCTGTATCTGACTTCTGCAGCTGTGTGATGGTCACAGACAGTCCATATTCAGATCCTTTTCTATATTCAATGCTGTATCTGCCATTCTGAGCTCTGTTCTCTTCTGTTTTAACCAGGATGTCTTCTTCTTTTTTACATTCATCCTTACAGATGAACTTCCTGCTTCCACTGACAGTATTGAGGCATCCTCTTGTGATATTTCCTCCCACAATTTCTGTACGGATGAAATGAGTGTTGTCACCCAACGTTGCAGCTGAAAAGTTGAACAATCAACAGTTACTGTCTGTACTTCCTGTAAGATGCTGCAGTCTGATCACAATATTTCCTGCTTTTACACAGATCCACAGAGTCACACTGGGAGCTGCCCAGTTCAACCACAGTCTGACTGCTGGAGTAATGATTTCATCCAACATTGATACACTGAGTCAATATATCATAAACGTCTCACATTCTTCCCACAATTTAATTAGATTCTATCTGACTTCATTTATTCTTATGCTTCAAAATCATTAAATGGGATGAACATAGTAAATATATCAGGTTTAATGACATTCAGTAGAAACTCACCATCTGTAACTATGACGTCAAAGTCACAGTAATCATCTGGGACCGAAGATCCACCCAAACCATATCTGTACCGTCCTGAGTCTGACTTGGTCAGCTGTTTGATGTACACAGTCATAGTTCTTCTTCCAGAAGATTCGTCTTTATATCTGATGCTGTATCGGCCACTCTGAGCTGTGACATCATCTGTTTTAATGAGAATGTCTTCTTCTTTACATTCTCCTTTACAGAAGAACTTGGTGCTTCCAGATGAAGTGAAGGAGCAACTCCTTGAACCACTTCCTCCTTCAGCTCCAGCAAAAAGGTCTATTGCATTGATGAGTCCAGTGTTTCCATCCTGCAGTGCTGTTGGAAAGATGAACAGTGAATACTGATGATCAATACTTTGTGTATTGTAGACTTACTGTAAACAGACTGCAGATTAATGAGGGCTAATCCATCAGTTCACAGAGAAGCAGAGATGATACAGAGGCAGCCATTAGCAAAGTTTTCACTGACTGTACAGCAGTTGCTGTTGTTCTACTTGTAGCTGCAGTTGTAGTCACAGTGTCTCTGTGTAACGTCTGTTTTTCAATGTTTTTGTTTTATAATGTCTAATATCAAACACATTAATGAGCAACAAATATTCATGGATGGATGGTTCATATGTTTTGTTAAATTACATTACATTTAGTTTAGTTAAATTACAAAATTACATTATAGAGATGTTGCAGCAGCAACTAGTGATAGAATAATCTAGAGAACGACAGGAAAATGAATTAAAATGACAGCAACATGAAAACTTGTGTGATACAAATCTGACATTTGTTAATATAAACACAATGAATGTCCAGAAGCAGTTTGTGCTGCAGCTTTACAGACACAGTCAGGTAATCAGTCCTCACCTGATAAGAAGCAGAAGAACAGAACATGGTGGATATTCATTCTGAGTTTGATCCTGATGCAGAAAATCAACAAACTGTCAGAGAACTGCCTCTATATGTCTGTCTGATCAATCAGGAAGCTGAAGATGCTTTAAGTTAACACTCATTCCTTTTTCTATCTCTCTCTTAAAACCTTTTCTTTCTTTTGGCAATCTGGAGACAGTTTTACATGCTTTTATAACCTCATGTCTCGATTACTGCAACTCCTTTAAATTGGGAGTGAGTCAGTCCTTCCTGTCTTTTCTGAAAGTGGTTCAAAATGCAGCAGCGACATTCCTGACTGGAACAAAACAAAAGAGATCACCCTGTACTGACCTCCCTCCACTGGTTACCAGTGAAATATGGGTCACTTAACAGTTCACTTCATGGAAATTGTAAGTTACATGAACTTCACTGGAAGTTGGTTCCACCTTCCCTCTTTGTCTCTTCTGTCTCCGTCCCCCTCTCTCTCTCATGTAATATTTGATTTGCCTTTTTTCTGTGTTTACAACATAGTGATGATGATGATTGTTAAAGGTACATTAATGAATGAATCATTTTATTTTCAATCCATTATATGACCTATATGACCTCTATGGAATTATTCAGACACATTAAACACCAACAAACCAAACATTCCAGTATGTTAACACACCAGCATCTCACAGCACAATATATTGACCTCATACAAATACAAAATACAAAAATCTTTACATAATGTACAATATCCCTGGAGATATCCAACAATGAAGATTAAATAAATACATATACACAGCCTCACAGTTATGAACACAAGTGTAATATTAATTTATGTAGATCAGTGGTTTCCTGATGAAGCTGCTGTGAATCTGACTGAAGATAAGGATAATCATTTTACCCCATTTAACATTTATGATCACCATATAAACATTGAATATATAGTTATAAGGTATAAGAGCATTTTATTAATGCCCAGTACTTATTATAACTTCTCCCATGAAGATATATTTTATATTATTACAACTGAGTTTTACTATATTGTCATTCATTATCTGTTTATACAGCAGTTAACACTTCTGGGTGCCAACAGGAGTTATAACCATTTATTAAATATCTATAAACTGCTTATAAATGATAAATATGGGGACGTAAAATCCAGTCTTGCCAATATATTTTCAAATCATAAATCAAACAAACTGAAGGAAGCAACATGATATTGTTCGGTGAAGCCTTTGTTCAGAAATGGAAGAATATGTCAGCGAGAGATTTCCTGGCTCTTACCGAGACTTGGCAAGAAAAAACGTGTAGGAAACTAAAGGCCTCTCTTGCAGTGGCTACAGTCAATGTTCATGGGTCCACTATATCTGAATATGGTATCCTATAATATCTGGACTAAAAACACTCATCTTATCAATCTGTTCAACTATTGTGTTAATTAAGATGTTAACTTACACTTTGGTGTGAGTTTGAGAAGTGAGCGCTTGTGATTTGTATGTAAATATTGGCCATAATGTAGACTAGCTTGCTGTGTATGAGTAGAGCACCCATTCAGTGGAAATAGTGCAGGGTGAAGAATTAGCTTTTCAGTTATTGTCTGCTATCTGTCTTGTTATGTCATTTCATTTATTTTCACACTAAATCATATGTTAAGAGTGCCATATTTAAATTAAACATGCATTAATTTGTAATTTTCTTATCGTTTTTATTCTTTTGCACTATTTATTTTGAACATACTACAACATATTTCCTAAAAAAAAGTTTACTTTCACTGCTTTGCAAGGTTATGGAGCCAGCAGCCAGTGTAGTGGACCAGCAACAGAGATGAAACCTCCAAACTGTCAGGAGGCAAATGTAACAGGGTGGACCTGTATCGGCCCGATTTTGAATGCAGTGATTGACACTATTATTGTTTAGCACCTATTGTGTGTCCTGTGGGTGTGGTCTTCATGTGTGGTGGGGTGAATTGCATGGTGATGGGCTGATGGTATACAGGTGTGCTTGGGTGTGACCTCCAATCTGCAATTACTTAACCAGCCACACACACTAGAGTCAGTCACTTTGTTTGTCTTCTTTTGTGTGTAGATACAGAGTTTAATGGTTGGATTTGATGTAGTTTTGAAGTGCTTCCCTGTGCTTCGCCACACGCAGGAAGAGGTTGAGCACACCCAACCACAGGCGTCCTATTCCCTCCTGTCTAACTGACTTAGCTCCCCCGGCTTTGGTCTCGTTTTACCTCTATTTATTTATTAGCAGCTATTTAATAAAATATTGGGATTTTTTTTTTTTAACTACACGGTCTGTAGTTAACAAAAGTAACAACACCAAATCTCCGCAGGGAAGCAAGTGAAACAACAGGCAGGAGCCCCAGTTTGAACTAATATCACAGAGAGCGATATGAGTCGAGAAAAGAAGTTCCGTGTGTCACCAACTTCCTGTGCTGGAGTTCCCCACCAGAGAGGCTTCCTTCCCCGGCATGCACCGCGCAGGCTGACCCGCAGTGATGACACTTCATGTCTGTGACATTTTCTAGAGATAAAGACATTGAAACTATAGTGAGCCGCACGTGAAACATATGGCTCATGTGGGCTGTGTGGCTGCTCTAATCTGTTAACATGGGCGCCAAAATGAAAAGCAAGTTCCGTGATTCACATGTGCTGCTAACGCAGGCTATGTCCCAGGCATTAGACACGGAGCTCCACAAGGTTCTGTACTAGGACCAATACTATTCAGCTTATATTTGCTACCTTTAGGTAATACTATTAAGAAACACTCCATACATTTTCATTGTTTTGCAGATGATACCCAATTATATTTATCAATGAAGTAAGATGAATCCAACCAGTTAACTAGACTCCAAGCATGCCTTGAGGACATTAAGACCTGGATGACCTGCAATTTTCTGCTACTAAACTCAGACAAAAGTGAAGTTATTGTGCTTGGCCCTAAACACCTTAGAAACACATCATCTAATGATATAGCTACTCTTGATGGCATTACCCTGGCCTCCAGCACCACTGTAAGGAATCTGGGAGTTATCTTTGATCAGGATATGTCCTTCAACTCCTACATAAAACAAATTTCAAGGACTGCCTTTTTTCACTTATGCAATATTTCAAAATTCAGGCAAATCTTCTTCTAGGCTGGACTGTTGAAATTCCTTATTATCAGGCTGCCCTAACAAGTCTCTAAAGACTCTCCAGCTGGTTCCGAATGTAGCTGCAAGTGTACTGACAAAAACTAGTCTAACAGAATGGAAATGTATTCCTGTCTGGTCTAAGCAGGACTGTAGTGTTTTGCTTTCTTGATTACTTCGGTGATCACTAGCCAATCATCGTCTGTGAGCACTCTATAAAGGCAGGTAGCTGTTTTCTGAGCACTCCTCTGATGCTGACTGCACGCCCCGTCTTCTGTTCACCTGACTTCTGCAATAGCTACAGGTATGGGAATAGTTTCTGTGTTTGGTTCTTAGAGTATCCTTTCATGCTGTTGCTCATATTAGACTTTTATGATTTTGTAGATCCCTCCGTGGTGATTCACCTCCCTTGGAAGTGACCCTCTCACAGATCACTGTTGGTAGGTCCACTTCTCCCTTGCTCTGCAATTTTATTATGCTGCGTGTAGTAAATGAAAGAATGAATGAATAGCTTATTTTGGTCATATATATAACGGAACAAAACAACAATATATGTGTGGATATGCAACTGACAAAAACATCATCATCCATGTTTATACCAATCCATTTCACATAATAAAAAAATCACACAATCAATTACCGAAAAAGGAATAGGCTGAAGCCCAAGGCTTATTTTTTCCTATCCTATATAATCCATAAGATTACCCAGAATATCAGCAGTATGAAAGAAAGAAAAAACAAAAATTTATACCCCGTAGTTACCCTGTAACTAAATGTTACAAGGGGGGAACTAACAGTGCTTTAGATTACAGCCTGCATACCCTGTACTTACCAACATAACTTACTCTGTAACTACAGAGGACAATGTGAGAACAGTTTGTTTCAATTTTACTTTCCTCAAAACATGGAGGATTAAAATAAATTAACTTCACAGTTTGCAGGCAGAAGGGGAGGGGAGAAAATAGGTAAAACGGTAAGAAAAGCAAAGATATAAGTAGAAATGAAGAAGTAAGGAATGAAGGCAAATGAGGAGGGAACAAGATGAGAGGAGAGGAAACAAGGAAGAGAGAAAGGAGAGGAGGGGGAGAAAGGGAGTCCCACCCTGAATGACAGAGGAGGGGATTTCTGCTGAAGCTAAATGACAAACAGAAACAGAGTCAGAACTAAATCCAGTCAGTTTTTCTCCACACTGACCTCCAATAAGTGAAACAGTGAAACTTTCCTGTCACATCTCTGACAATTAAAACTCCATTAAACAGATTACATGCTATGTGAAAGAGTTAGTAGAACTTAAAAACTCATCCTTCATATGGACGGATTTGGAAAACATTGTGCTGTCGTGGCTCTAAACTTAAACTCCCTGACTGTTCAGTTAGCTTTGTTGCATCT
Organism: Thunnus thynnus; assembly: GCF_963924715.1. Lineage (NCBI taxonomy): Eukaryota > Metazoa > Chordata > Actinopteri > Scombriformes > Scombridae > Thunnus > Thunnus thynnus. The sequence goes on from NC_089522.1 coordinate 34,752,911, forward strand.
GTCAGACAGGTCAAGTTATAACTTAATCATTTTTGTTAGAACATGGAGCCCAGTGAGCTCATAATTACAGCAGAACTCCCCACCTGAATCTGAGCATACGTCTAATGAAACTGATTAACTGAAACACCTGTGTAGGTGTGGAAGGCCTTTAACAATTTTACCAACTGCTACCTTTTATCTGCTGCCAACCAGCTGTGAAGCAAAAGTTTGGTTCAGGAACTTGCTCCCAAAGTGGGGGTAGTTCAGTGAAAAGCCACAACATCACACCTTAAGTTAGGCTAACTGTCGTCAAGTCCTGTAGTGGAAAAAGCCTGAAAACCACCACAGTTGAAGTCCAACTGAAATCACATGTAATCATCCCTCTTTGCAGTCAAAGATAATGTTTTTAAATATTGGTAAGAGTTTTATATTAATAGGTCTTAGCTCGAGGGGCATGTCAGTATCTGTGTTTGATTGACAGCATATGGCAGGTGAGTACTGGTGTTTTTAGTTTTTATTTTTTATTTTTATGTTTTATTTACTTGAAATGGAGTATCTTAGGCTAGAGTATTTTTACTTTTACTTAATTAAAGGATCTGAATACTTCATCCACCACTGAACTCCAGCTACATAAGAGGATGATGGGATGGTATTTATTTGAAAAATTGCAAAACTAGAAGGCACCATCATGAAACCAAAGAATTTAAAATATAAATCAATCAATATAAATCCCTTTTGGTTTCAGTTTTTTTTTCCTCCTCAAATATATTGATTGTAACAGCTTTAAATGGACTGTAATATATTCATGTTGTTGTCTGAGCAAACATTTAGACATTACTCAGGCTCAACCCTGAATGACCCTCTGATTTGTTTAAAAACAGAATAAATCTGTTTGGTGGGTTGATTAGTCTGTAATTTAGACCAGTGGGTCTGAGACTATGAGAGCAGAAGAACCAGAGACGCTATTACTGCTTTTCACCATTTTATCTTCATTTTTTCATCAATGTGAGTGAAACAAATAATCTTCTATCATTAAGGTGTTTGTTTCATGTCTCTTGAGCATCCTTGAGACACAATCATGGGTCCAGATATCGTCATACATGATCGTTTAGCCTTGAATGATACAACATGGAGGCTGAAATTTACTTATTCTTCACATGAAACATGGGGTAGACATCATAAAAAGGGGAAATATTTTTGTGTGATGGACATATATTTTTTTCCCCTATCTTACAGTTTACATGTCTCATGACCCCCAAAATCATCTCTGGAGGTCCCTGCAGGATCCTGAGCCCCAGCTTGAAAAAAACACAGATTTGTCTGATGATGATTAAACACTTTGGTGCTGCTTAGAGCTCCTATACTGCCTCCTTCTGGCAGCTCCAAAGAATTACACAACTAGAGCTTTAACCCTGAATAAACCCGGAATCTCACAGTTTATTGAATTAAAGGCTCTGAAATTTAAAGATGTTGTTGACTTTAAAAGGGTTCAAATTATGTAAGGAGGCAAAAAATCAGTTATTCCCCCTTAAAGAATCCAAAAGTTGTTTAAAATGAGAGAAAGTCGATGTGATTTGAGAGAAATTTGCATGTTCAAAAAGCACTGAGTGAGGGCTGATATAAAAAGTCATTGTATTTCAGCGAAATACAATTTGAAAAGATATTCTCTCATTTGGTGCTGTAATGATGGTGGTGGAGGGCGCTGTCTAAAACATCAGTCCTAAATCTCTCATAGCAGCCAAGGCCTGCTTGTTGCGTTAACTGACAAAGTTTTGGTGATTCAACACTCAGGTTTTACTGATGCACATAAACATTTGAGTGATCTTGCCTATCAGCTGACAGCAAATGTGAACTCTGAATGGAACAAGTGCTTTAAAGTCACTGGAGTAAAAGTACAAGTAAATGTCTAGAAGGGGTCACTGTTGGTGGTAAATGCCCTAGAAATGATGATGTGTCCATGAAACATATCCTGCGTAATACCAGTAGTGAGACAGCAGGTGATGCTCCAGTGAAGTCACACAGTGATACTTACAAGCCTTTGTGCAGTAAAATACGTAGGGATAAACACAAAGTATGTGATGAGAGTTAGTGGTTAATGCCCTTGAGGTCATGATGTGTCCATGAAAGTAATCTTGTGTAGCCCTAGTACCCAGCCACAAGGTGGTGCTACAGTGAAAACAAATATTGCTACTGATAAGCCACTGTACAGTCAAGTATTGAGAAGTAAATGCAAGATATGTGATGCCACAAATATACTAAGAAATGAGTGTTTGGACAGAGATCTAGTTAAGAGTACTCATCACATAGATGATTCATATTCCAAAAAGAAGTGTTTTGGCATAATGAAAAAATCAGACAAATGTGCATCTTCAAACAACTCATCTGTTTTGATCAATGAAAGAGAGAATGTAAGAGTGTCCAATTTGAATGCAGATGAAATTACTCTGATAAGTGGGTCTGAGGCTTCAAACTTTGAATTTTGTCCTTTGATGATACAACAACAAAAGAAGCTGAAACTGAATATTTTCTAGTCAAATGAAGACTGTAGCAGAAAAGAATCAGTTTTAATGGAAACAAAAACTATTGCAGGTGATGCTGACTGCTTTTCTAGAGCTCTATCATTTGTTATAAGTGGGAATGAAAATAGTCAGAAAAATATCACTTGTTATGGTTAAGCATATAAAGAAGAATTCATCTGCCTTCATTAATTGTCTTTGACATGGGTTTTCTTCTGTTGAGGGTTATTTGAATGAATCATGCATGAAGTATGTTGGAGTTTGGGCAAGTGAGGTGGAAATACAGGCAGCTGCTGACTTATTTGGTGTTCATGTACAGTAGGAATAAGTGGTTTTAGTACTGCACATCCGAGCAGCAATCAAATGAGGATGGAGCAATTTACCTGAAACACTATAACAAGTGTCATTATGAAGTGTCAAAGAAGTGTGTACCTCTCTGTGCAAGAAATATTCAACCTCCAAGGACAATAGTGTATCAAATCAGTGCAAACTGGAAAGAAAAAAAAGCTATGTGACACAAACATGCTATTAAGAAATTAGACAGTTCAGAGAGAATTTTGAAGATACCATGAGGGTGTCCAGTACATAGGAAAAAAATAAACGTGAGCAAAGTGAGATATGCAAATGATTAACAACACCAGAAGAATGTCAGAGCGTATAGTGTAAATAGGTACAAAACTGACAAATTTCATGCAGAAAAGAGTAAGAAATATAGAGAGAAGAATGAAAACACGTAAATTAAGGCAAGACATTGACTTTGTGACTGAACAGTTTAAAGTAAGTACTGGTCCAGAATATGTGTGCTCAGTATGTCATTGGCAGCTAGTTCAACATAAGGGGATAAAATGTAAAAAAAGGAGGTATATGCCAAAAAAGGAATACAAGTGTGTAGTAAATGTATAATTGAAACATATTTTCACAAACGTATTGATATTTATCTTCAAGACTGTATTTTCAAAAAGGGACCCATTAGTGAGTTATGGATTTGTTTCACTTGTCATTGAAAAATTCTTGTTGGTAAAATTCCTGAAGAAAACATTATGAACAATTTGGCTTTAGATCCTATTCCACCTCAGCTAAATGGTTCACTCAATATAACAACACTTGATTGCAATGTACATTCCATTCATGAAAGTGCTTGCTTTGCCAAAAGGTGGACAAAATGGTGTTCATGGACCAGTTACATGTGCGCCATCCAATATTACAAGGGTGACTGATGTTCTTCCAAGACCAGATAATCATGATCTTATGATTTATGTCAAACTGAAAAGAAACTTAACTTACAAAGGACATTATGAATATCAGTATACTCACACAGATAAAATACAGGGAGCACTGGCATATTTGAAAGAATGCAAATAATGGTATAAACATGCAAATCAAGCAAATGTGAGGAAGAAGCCGACGACGATGATGATGATGATGATGATACATCAAAACGTGTGTAAAGACAAAATCCAAAGTGCTAACGTACAATTAGAAGATGAATCCACTGATGAATCATTACATGAAAGACAGCAACATGACATGTTCATGGTCACATTTGCAACCAGTTGATATTGCACAAGAAGTTTTGGATCTGCACTTTGATGACATTTTATCTGTCGCACCAGCAGAAGGCAACAATCCTGTGAGATTATTAACTGAAACCAACAAAGCAAATTGTTTCCCACCTCTGAAATGGTAACAAACAAAGATTCACTTGGAAGCATTTTAAACTTTGATGAAGGATATGAATTTCTGAAATCTATACGAGGTACACCTGCTTGTTGGCAATCTGTACAAAAGGATTTATTTGTTATGGTGAGACAACTGGGTATTCCAAGATGGTTTTGCTCATTCTCGTCTGCTGATTTGTGATGGACAGAACTTCTACAAAGTATAATGAAACAAGAAGCCCAAAAATGCATTGATGACCTGGACTTGTCTGACACATTGGACATGTTAAAAAGGAATCCTGTGACAGCTGCAAGAATGTTTGATGGTTTCATTGTTTCCTATCATGTCGCCAGCTCAGCCAATTGGTAAAATAGTTGATTACTTCTATCGTATTGAATTTCAATAGCATGGAAGTCCACAAACCCATTGTTTGTTGTGGGTTGAGAATGTGCTTCAAATTGACCAAGATGATGAAGTATGTAGCATTCATGGATCAATGTGTGACATGTGAAATGCCACCAGAGACAGATCAGTAAATGTTTGAAACTGTGTTCATTGTAAAACAACACAGCAAAAGGCACTCAAAATATGCAAAAAGAAGGGAACAACTTGTAGATTCAAATTTCCACGCCCACAAAGCAACAAGACATTTATCACAAGAAGTAATCCTGATGACAAACAAGATAAGAAATGCAATAATGACCGGTGTGATAAAAGTAAGGATTGTGAAACTTGTATCAAAGAAAAACAAGAAATGCAAAGAGAGCATGCAGCAGCTATTATGAAACAAGTGAAAGAACTGTTCAAGTTCACTGTTGACTCTATGCTTCTATTGGTATATTTCAAGAAATATTTAAAGCAGTGTACAAAAAGCTGACAAAGAAAACCAGCATTCTTTTGAAAAGAAGTTTATGATATCTGGATGAATCAATACAACTGTGAACTTTTACGATACTGGAATCCTAATATGGACATTCTATATGTTGTTGATGCATATAGCTGTATAATTTACATAATATCCTATATTTCAAAAGCTGAGCCCACATACCTTGTAGTTACCCTGTAACTACATGTAAGAAGGGGTGGACAACCTACATAATTTACTCTGTAACTACAGAGGACAAAATTGGAATCCCAATATGGACATTGTATATGTTGTTGATACATATAGTTGTATAGTTTACATAATATGCTATATTACAAAAGCTGAGCCCGTATACCCTGTAGTTACCCTGTAACTAAATGTAACAAGAGAAGAACTAACAGTGCTTTAGATTACAGCCCACATACCCTGTACTTACCTTGTAACTACACGTAACAAGGGTTGAATAACCAACATAACTTACTCTGTAACTACAGAGGACAAAATTGGGATCCCAATATGGACATTCTATGTGTTGTTCATACATATAGTTGTATAGTTTACATAATATGCTATATTTCAAAAGCTGAGCCCACATACCTTGTATTTACCCTGTAACTACATGTAAGAAGGGGTGAACAACCTACATAACTTACTCTGTAACTACAGAGGACAAAATTGGAATCCCAATATGGACATTGTATATGTTGTTGATACATATAGTTGTATAGTTTACATAATATGCTATATTACAAAAGCTGAGCCCGCATACCCTGTAGTTACCCTGTAGTTACCCTGTAACTAAATGTAACAAGGGGAGAACTAACAGTGCTTTAGATTACAGCCCACATACACTGTACTTACCCTGTAACTACGTGTAACAAGGGGTGAATAACCAACATAACTTACTCTGTAACTACAGAGGACAAAATTGGGATCCCAACATGGACATTCTATATGTTGTTGATGCATATAGTTGTATAGTTTACATAATATGCTATATTACGAAAGCTGAGCCCGCATACCCTGTAGTTACCTTGTAATTAAATTTAACAAGTGGAGAACTAACAGTGCTTTAGATTACAGCCCACATACACTGTACTTACCCTGCAACTACGTGTAACAAGGGGTGAATAACCAACATAACGTACTCTGTAACTACAGAGGACAAAATTTGGATCCCAATATGGACATTCTATATGTTGTTGATGCATATACCTGTATAATTTACATAATATCCTATATTTCAACAGCTGAGCCCACATACTTTGTAGTTACCCTGTAACTACATGTAAGAAGGGGTGAATAACCAACATAACTTACTCTGTAACTACAGAGGACAAAATTGGAATCCCAATATGGACATTCTATATGTTGTTGATGCATATACCTGTATAATTTACATAATATCCTATATTTCAAAAGCTGAGCCCACATACCCTGTACTTACCCTGTAACTACATGTAAGAAGGGGTGAACAACTTACATAACTTACTCTGTAACTACAGAGGACAAAATTGGAATCCCAATATGGACATTCTATATGTTGTTGATGCATATAGTTGTATAGTTTACATAATATGCTATATTACAAAAGCTGAGCCCGCATACCCTATAGTTACCCTGTAACTAAATGTAACAAGGGGAGAACTAACAGTGCTTTAGATTACAGCCCACATACACTGTACTTACCCTGTAACTACGCGTAACAAGGGGTGAATAACCAACATAACTTACTCTGTAACTACAGAGGACAAAATTGGGATCCCAATATGGACATTCTATATGTTGTTGATGCATATACCTTTTTCATGCTTTTAACACTGACACCAAACAGAGAGAGCACATTACCACTGTACTGGCCTCCCTCCACTGGATACCAGTGAAATACAGGACTGATTTTAAGCTCTGAATGGTTTGGCACCAGCCTACATCTCTAATGTCTTCAGTCCATATTCTACATTAAGACCCCTCAGATCCTCTGATCAGTTATTCCTCTCTGTTCCACGTTCCCGGTCAAAATCCAAAAGTGACAAAGCTTTTTCCATCGCTGTTCCCAGACCGTGGAACAGTTTGCCCCTCACCATCAGATCCTCCCCATCTATCACCACATTTAAATCCCAGCTACAGACCCTCCTTTATAGAATCACTTTTGAGTCCCCCTAATTTTTTTTATAGCATATGAAAATTGTTAATTTTATTTATTACAATTCACTTTACTTTCTTTACTTTATTTATCTGTGTGACGGGGTACCCATGAACGCTCCGTCATGCCCTAACCGGCGTGCGTTTCTCTCTCTCTTGGCCGGAGAGAGCTCGCCAGTGCCGGGAGGGCACAGTGCGCAGCACTCCCACTTTTCCTGCAGAGCCATGCTCCAGTTCAAACTGTTCCTTGCAGGCCTGCACTTGTGTCCCGCGGTCCTGCACTTTCACAAACTTTTCCCCACTGTCCGAACTCTTTTCTTCACGCTAGGCCTTCGAGGGTGCACACTCGGCGCTGACGCGACACACACACATATACACTTGCCTGCTGCTGCTGCCTCTGGTTGCCTCCGGGCATGGGCCAAACTGAGGTAATTCCGGGACACATCATAAATAGCGCTTGGTGGCACCCTTAAGAGGGTCATGTGACCATGGACCATACCATTAATATTGAATGGACTGATATTTTATGATTTATTTTGGTTTGGGGGTATTTGGCCATAGCAATATGGAGGGCGATTAGTGCCATTTTTCCTTTATGCAAAGTATATCATTGATTTTTGAATTTATGTTTGTTGTGATGTCAAATTTGAACGTAGGACACTATAATTTGTTAATTGGTTTGCCCGGGGGAGGGGCTAAGAATATATAAGGGGAGCTCTGCTCATTTAAGGTTGTTGGGTTTTTGGTCGTGGCCGAGTAACAATGTGGGTGACGAGCTGCCAGTGTGAAACCTGTCGTGTAAATACTTTTTTTTGTTATTGGGTTTTTTCCACTCCTGCACTGTTTTTGCCACTCTTGTTTGGGGAACTTGGTGTGAATAAAAAATCACCACGCTGAAGTTTCTCGTCGTCTGAGCCATCATTGAAAGAGAACCCACGTCAATCTGGCTTTGTTTTGATTCTTCAACTGTGGTTTTGCATTTTTCTGTGTCTTTGGTCAACTGTTGTTTTTGAATGTGCTCTATAAATTAATTTGACTTGACTGTTTCTCTGTGTGTTTACAACATGATGATGTTGATAATCATGTCATAGATAATTATGAATTATGAAAATAAGATATTGTTAACCTTAATCAATAATTCAGGCACCAACTGTTGGATCTGTGAGGAACACAGTTGATTATTTGCAATAATTATCAATTATCGAGGATAATTAACTAATTATGACAATAGAATTATTAATATGAATTAACAAATACGGGGCACCACCCAGAAACCGGGACCAATAACCAAACAAGGTAGTCTCATAAATGGGAGTTCACCTAGAATGTTAATATTTGAGAGATATCAACATTCGAGGGTGAACAAAGAAGGGTTGAATTCGAGCTCTGACTCCTTCAATCAGCCACTTTTCACAATATTACACACAATAATGACAGAAGGACTTCTGTCATTATTTATGTTTATTAAACTTAGAAAAATGAACAAAGTTAACAAATGCTTCATTCAATAAACAACTATTCTAAAATCTAATCCTACCAAACAAAACAGCAGCTATATACAGGGTTGGGTCAAACAGCTATGTACAGGGTTGGACACATGCAGGGGAATGCATGTGTGTGTGTGCGTGCGTGTGTGTGTGTGTGAGCGTGCGTGTGTGTGACAAGATGGCGACCGGACCTGACGTGATGACGTCATCGGTCTGCGACGCGGACGTGACTATGGGAGGAAGTCACGTCGCGCGAGAACCGGATGGCAGAAGTATGGCGGTGTCTTGGTTAGACAGAAGCAAGACGGCGCCGCCTGGTGGACGGCGTCTTGCACTCACCCACTTCTGTGAAAAACACACGTGTCTGATGGTGGATAAGGAAAAACAAAGCAAAGCTTTGTCCGACGTTATCTGACCATGTCGGTGCGTGTATGTGTGTGTGCGCGCGCGTGTATGTGTTAGTCAGAAGAGAGAGGGAAGAAGGAGAGAAAGTGATCGTGAGAGGAAGAGAAGCGGTTCCTTTGTCCACAGACAGCGTGTGTACGGACGGCTAATAACTTTACCTCATTTATGAGCACAATATTAACACTGAATATATAGGTATAAGGTATAAGGGCATTTTATTAATGCTCAGTATTCATTATTACTTCTCTTATGAGGACATATTTTATATGAAGGTGTTTAACCCTTTGTTTCCCACACCAAAGAATGTGTTTGCTCCCATCAATTTGCTTCTGAAGGTTTCTCATGAACTTTAAAATGTATTGCACATTTCTTATTTGTAAATTAAGAAATGTATGATGTGAACAGCTACATTTGAGATTTATGTTTGGTTATATTTATGTAGACTTTACTTGCCAAAGAAATACACCTACCATAAGCATTTATTAGAACTCTGAAAATGTCAGACATGAACACTAACCGCTGATTAGTGGACGACCTGCTCTACCTCCTCAGTCACAGCCGCACTGTGAAGTATAATGAAAACAGCTGAAACAAGCCGACTTCAATGCTCTGCCTGAAAGCTGTGCTCCATTTTTGAAAAAAGCTCCTCATAAATATCACATTATAAAGTGACACATAATGATTACAGTCCAGAAAACATGTGATGCAACATGTGATGTCAAACAGGAAAAGGTAGCAGCTCAGATTAAGAAGCTGCAGCGTTCAGAACAATTTGACAATCAAATGTTAAAGCTCTCTGTGTGTTAAGTGTCTTTTTCAATACTACCACCAGAGGGCACCAGAGTCAGACTCTGAATTTTACACAGACTGGCTGTAAAATAACTCACTATGGTGGACAGACCTTCTTACAGTATTGCTGCTGGAGCAGCAGTCACTTCCTATCTAAAGAGGTTCAGATTCATCATGATGAGGAGATGAGATCTTTTTTAGATTTAAATGTGTCCCAAACTAAAGAAATGATAATCTCACCACAACACACAGTCGGTTCCAATGATCATTCTTGGCTTCAGTAAATGTTGAACTCGTCCAGACCTACAAATACTTGGGAACTGTGCTTGATGACAGATTGCGATTTAGTGACAGTACAGATGCTATTGTGAAAAAGGCTCAGCAGCGTCTGAGCTGCAAACTAAACTCATTTAGAGTCGATCGGAGAATATTGACAACGTTTTATTGAAGTTATCCTTTTATTGAAAGTATTTTAACTGCTAGTTTACATTTGTCAAAAGGACAAGAATGGATTGCAACATGTTGTTAACTTCAGCTCTAAAATTATTGGCAAAACACAAAGATCCCTGTTACATCTTAATACTGAACAAGTCCTCAACAAAGCAGAGACGATTATCAGCAACCACACACATGATGTCCTCTATGACTACTTTAACCTGATGCCATCAGGAATGTATTTTAGGTCTCCTGCATGTAAAACAAACAGAAGGAAGTTTTTTTTTCCAGAAGCCATCAGACTTGTGAATTCTAGAAATGACCTTCATATACGACAAAACTGTTTCACAGTAATGTTGTGTTATCAAACATAATCTCTGCCTGGATGATGTTCACAGTAATGAATGAAGCTACATTTCAATGTGTCTCTGCAGTGGGAGGGAGGAGGTCGGGGTGGATGGGGGGCTACAAGATGCAGGACTGTGACAGCAGAGACCCGGGTTCACATCCTGAGTCCTGTGTGTGTTCAGGTTTGGTTCAGGTTAGTGAAAGATGCTGCTGTGGCTTAAATGTTCATAAACATGTTGAGCTTCAAGTCACTGCAGACTTTTTTCTGTATTAAACAGAGACCAGGATCTTTCTCTGACCTGAACCAAGTGCTGCTAGAGTCTGAACACAACCACAAACACTTTTATACTGTGAGTTTCTACCAGCAGAGATTTTACTGCATCAGATATCTTTGTGGAAAAAGAGACTAGGTACATTGTCTCTGAACATTTCACTCATACGTTCAGTATCAACATTTTTGCAACTTAAACACATTAATTAACAAAATTTTTCATCATGTTGAGAGAAAATGTGATTCAGCAGCATTACGTTTCTAATAAAACATATTTGCTGTTACAATTGAGTTGAATATGAATGTAATTTCTAGGAGACAGAGTTGGCTCAGTGTAGAAGAACAATATCAAACAACATCTACATTTGTGATAACAGAATGAACATTTCAGAATAAGCAAGTAAGAAGAAACATGATCAGTTGTGTATCATCAGCATAGAGGTGAATAATAGCATGTTTATAGTTAATATTGGCTGATTAAAAAAAGAAAGAGAGAAAGTGGAACAAACTGGAACCTTGCAGCACATGTTAACCTGCACAGTACAGAATCCAGATCCAAATCCAAACATCATCATGTGTTTTCTGTGAGTGCAGAGTAGGTTTGGTCCAGATCCCTGCTGTCTGGATCCAGGTTCTGGTAGATGTTGTCTTCATATGTGGAGACTGGAGGACAGTTGTCATAGCTGACAGAATGGTTCTCATAGGTGACACATAACTGAAAATAAAACAGGAAAGACATCAAACCTAATATAGCAGTAACCAGAGTAACAGACCAGATATTGTTTTCTTCTTAGACAATTGTTTTCTGATATTTTAGTGATAACAACTGGACAGGCCAGAGGTCTATTAACAATAATTATGATTTTATTTAATCATAGCTTTGTTCATACTAGTGAAGTAGTTGCAGACATGAGATTGTTTATTCCTAACTGCAAAAATAAAATGTCTGCCAACAGTAAGAGTTAACATGAGACATACAGAGTTAAAGGAAGTCACCTCCATGTTTCTGCTGTCTGAGGTTCCTCTGGTGTTCAAACCGGAGTTCCTCCTCTTCTTCAATTTGAAGAGGAGCAGCAGAACAACAGCCAACACCACAACAATCACAGCCACACATACAACTGGAGGCAAGAAGGCACGTGGACGAGAGACATCAGAGACGGCTGGGAAGGAAGAAAGAGAGAGACATGTAGTAGTTTGAAAGACTGGGATCTTTTGTCTTGTATTAGAAGCGTTAAGGTTCCCTGTGGAGTTTTTGACCACACGTAGCTTGTTTTTACATGTGGATCTACGTTGTGTACACGTGGTTGACGTGATACACAATCCTGCCAGTGGTTTCACATCATCCCACTGATCTACAGGATGCAGGAACCTGCCCAGAAACGCAGCAATGCACCAACAAAAGCAGGAGAGAAGAAGACCGCAAGCAATGCAAGATTTAAAATACTTTATATAATCAGCTTTGCAAATATTTTATGATTGAGGAAACATATTCAACACTTATGTTGGACCTAAAGGATACACTCAGCATGTTTTGGTGAGTAACACTGAATATAAATATAACCTTGTTCACAAGAAAACTACACAGGAAACCTTTATCAAAAATGAGATCTTCCTGTTGAAAAAACATCTCAGACTTTGGTCTGAATGTTTCTTGACTTGTCATGTGCTGACATCACATGTTAATAATTATCTTACATCATTAGAAACGTAGAATGCGTTTAAACATTAGACGTGAAGATAACAAGGAAATTTATTGTAAAATTGAATGTGAAATGTTTTCTTCTAGGTGCTGAACTGTCTTATGTCAACAAAGATCCGGAACGTGTCATTTGAATTTGGAGACAAAGCTCTGCCGTAACCACACCAGTACCATCCTGTGTCTGACTTGTTCAGCTGTGTGATGGTCACATACAGTCCAAATACAGATCCTTTTCTATATTCAATGCTGTATCTGCCATTCTGAGCTCTGTTCTCTTCTGTTTCAACCAGGATGTCTTCTGTTTTGTTACATTCATCCTTACAGAACTTCCTGCTTCCATAGACAGTATCAGTGCATCCTCTTGTCATATTTCCTCCCTCAGTTTCTGTACGGATGAAACGAGTGTTTTGACCCAACGTTGCAGCTGAAAAGATGAACAATCAACAGTTACTGTCTGTACTTCCTGTAAGATGCTGCAGTCTGATCACAATATTTCCTGCTTCACATTTACACAGATCCACAGAGTCACACTGGGAGCTGCCCAGTTCAACCACAGTCTGACTGCTGGAGTAATGATTTCATCCAACATTGATACACTGAGTCAATATATCATAAACATCTCACATTCTTCAACAATTTAATTAGATTCTATCTGACTTAATTTATTCTTAAGCTTCAAAATCATTAAATGGGATGAACATAGTAAATATATCAGGTTTTATGACTTTCAGTAGAAACTCACCATCTGTAACTGTGATGACAAAGTCCCAGTAAGCATCTGGGACCGAAGATCCACCCAAACCACATCTGTACCGTCCTGAGTCTGACTTGGTCAGCTGTGTGATGGTCACAATCACAATTCTTCTTCCAGAAGATCCGTCTTTATATTTGATGCTGTATCTGCCATTCTGAGCTGTGACATCATTTGTTTTAATGAGAATGTCGTCTTCTTTACATTCTCCTTTACAGAAGAACATGGTGTTTCCAGATGAAGTCAAATAGCAATGTATTGATCCACTTCCTCCTTCAGCTCCAGCGAAAACAAGTATTGCATCGACGAGTCCAGTGTTTCCATCCTGCAGTGCTGTTGGAAAGATGAACAGTGAATACTGATGATCAATACTTTGTGTATTGTAGATTTACTGTAAACAGACTGCAGATTAATGAGGGCTAATCCATCAGTTCACAGAGAAGCAGCGATGATACAGAGGCAGCCATTAGCAAAGTTTTCACTGACTGTACAGCAGTTGCTGTTGTTCTACTTGTAGCTGCAGTTGTAGTCACAGTGTCTCTGTGTAACGTCTGTTTTTCAATGTTTTTGTTTCATACTTTGTAATATCAAACACATTAATGAGCAACAAATATTCATGGATGGATGGTTCATATGTTTTGTTAAATTCGATTACATTTAGTTTAGTTAAATTACAAGATTACATTATAGAGATGTTGCAGCAGCAACTAGTAACAGAATATTTTAGAGAACGACAGGAAAACAAATTAACATGACAGCAACATGAAAACTTGTGTGATACAAATCTGACATTTGTTAAAATGAACACAATGAATGTCCAGAAGCAGTTTGTGCTGCAGCTTTACAGACACAGTCAGGTAATCAGTCCTCACCTGATCCTCCTGTTGAAAAAGAATCCCGAAGAATTTCTTCTGAATGTTTCTTGACTTGTCATGTGCTGACATCACATGTTAATAATTATCTTACATCATAAGAAACGTAGGATGTGTTTAAACATTAGACGTGAAGATAACGAGGAAATTTATTGTAAAACTGAATGTGAAATGTTTTCTTCTAGGTGCTGAATTGTCTTATGTGCTGAAACACATGTCGGACCATGTTGTTATTCTTATTAGACAACGTTGTTATGCTGAATTTGACTGTTTTAAGAGGACGTTTTGTTGCAGAGAGACAGTGATGGACAGATGGACAGACATGAACTGTCCTGTACCTGTAAACTGCTCTGTGGTTTCAGGGAAAGATGATGAAGGTGTGAAGCTTCCTGAACTGGAGATTAAACTCTGTGTTGTTGTTGGTGTGGAGGCTGATGGGACTGATGTTGGAAAGGGTCGGAGAGTCCGGTTTGGTTTTGAAGTGGTTGGAGCCGTGAACAATGAAAACACATTGAAACAATCAGAAACATTTTAGCGTATGATGTCTTGAACATTAAGGAACCTGAGGAACCGTTCTTCTCTATGTTACCTAATGTTAATAGAAATATAGAAAAGGTCCCAGGTTGGACAACTAGTATGACTCTGCCAACCTCAGCACTCCTCTTGTTGTCACAAATCAACTTTTGGCTGAAACCCGAAAAATAAGATATTTGTTTCTGTCATGTCATTTCCATCCACTCTTTAATTTTTGTATTCAAAATTCTTTTTTTCATTTTCAATTAAAACAAAACAATTTTTCATAATTTTAATGATTTAACAATTGATATTCATTGAACAGAATATTAAATATAAAACTCACCATCTACAACAAAGATCGAGAACGTGTAGGATGAGTCTGCAGACGAAGTTCTGCCGTAACCACACCAGTACCATCCTGTGTCTGACTTGTTCAGCTGTGTGATGGTCACATACAGTCCATATGTAGATCCTTCTCTATATTCAATGCTGTATCTGCCATTCTGAGCTCTGTTCTCTTCTGTTTCAACCAGGATGTCTTCTTCTTTTTTACATTCATCCTTACAGAAGAACATCCTGGTTGCATTGACAGTATCGAGGCATCCGTGTGTGACACTTCCTCCCTCAGTTTCTGCACGGGAGAAACGAGTGTTTTGACCCAACGTTGCAGCTGAAAAGTTGAACAATCAACAGTTACTGTCTGTACTTCCTGTGAGATGCTGCAGTCTGATCACAATATTTCCTGCTTCACATTTACACAGATCCACAGAGTCACACTGGGAGCTGCCCAGTTCAACCAGTCTGACTGCTGGAGTAATGATTTCATCCAACATTGATACACTGAGTCAATATATCATAAACGTCTCACATTCTTCAACAATTTAATTAGATTCTATCTGACTTCATTTATTCTTAAGCTTCAGAATCATTAAATGGGATGAACATAGTAAATATATCAGGTTTTATGACTTTCATTAGAAACTCACCATCTGTAACTGTGACGTCAAAGTCACAGTAAGAATCTGGGACTGAAGATCCACCCAAACCACATCTGTACCGTCCTGAGTCTGACTTGGTCAGCTGTGTGATGGTCACAGTCACATTTCTTCTTCCAGAAGATTCGTTTTCATATTTGATGCTGTATCTGCCACTCTGAGCTGTGACATTATCTGTTTTAATGAGAATGTCTTCTTCTTTACATTCTCCTTTACAGAAGAACTTGGTGCTTCCAGACGAAGTCACGGGGCAAATAATTGAACCATTTCCTCCTTCAGCTCCAGCATAAAGGTCTATTGCATTGACGAGTCCAGTGTTTCCATCCTGCAGTGCTGTTGGAAAGATGAACAGTGAATACTGATGATCAATACTTTGTGTATTGTAGACTTACTGTAAACAGACTGCAGATTAATGAGGGCTAATCCATCAGTTCACAGAGAAGCAGAGATGATACAGAGGCAGCCATTAGCAAAGTTTTCACTGACTGTACAGCAGTTGCTGTTGTTCTACTTGTAACTGCAGTTGTAGTCACAGTGTCTCTGTGTAACGTCTGTTTTTCAATGTTTTTGTTTTATAATTCCTAATATCAAACACATTAATGAGCAACAAATATTCATGATAGATGGTTCATATGTTTTGTTAAATTACATTTAGTTTAGTTAAATTACAAGATTACATTATAGAGATGTTGTTATTAGTAACAGAATAATTTAGAGAACAACAGGAAAATGAATTAAAATGACAGCAACATGAAAACTTGTGTGATACAAATCTGACATTTGTTAAAATAAACACAATGAATGTCCAGAAGCAGTTTGTGCTGCAGCTTTACAGACACAGTCAGGTAATCAGTCCTCACCTGATAAGAAGCAGAAGAACAGAACATGGTGGATATTCATTCTGAGTTTGATCCTGATGCAGAAAATCATCAAACTGTCAGAGAACTGCCTCTATATGTCTGTCTGATCAATCAGGAAGCTGAAGATGCTTTAAGTTAACACTCATTCCTTTTTCTATCTCTCTCTTAAAACCTTTTCTTTCTTTTGGCGATCTGGAGACAGTTCTACATGCTTTTATAACCTCATGTCTCGATTACTGCAACTCCTTTAAATTGGGAGTGAGTCAGTCCTTCCTGTCTCGTCTGAAAGTGGTTCAAAATGCAGCAGCGACAGTCCTGACTGGAACAAAAGAAGAGAGATCACCCTGTACTGACCTCCCTCCACTGGTTACCAGTGAAATATGGGTCTAACAGTTCACTTCATGGAAATTGTAAGTTATATCAACTTCATTGGAAGTTGGTCCCACCTTCCCTCTCTTTGTCTCTTCTGTCTCCGTCCCTCTCTCTCTCTCTCATGTAAAATTTGATTTGCCTTTTTTCTGTGTTTACAACATAGTGATGATGATGATTGTTAAAGGTACATTAATGAATGAATCATTTTATTTTCGATCCATTATATGACCTATATGACCTCTATGGAATTATTCAGACACATTAAACACCAACAAACCAAACATTCCAGTATGTAAACACACCAGCATCTCACAGCACAATATATTGACCTCATACAAATACAAAATACAAAAATCTTTACATAATGTATAATATCCCTGGAGATATCCAACAATGAAGATTAAATAAATACATACACACAGCCTCACAGTTATGAACACAAGTGTAATATTAATTTATGTAGATCAGTGGTTTCCTGATGAAGCTGCTGTGAATCTGACTGAAGATAAGGATAATCACTTTACCCCATTTAACATTTATGATCACCATATAAACATTGAATATATAGTTATAAGGTATAAGAGCATTTTATTAATGCCCCGTACTTATTATAACTTCTCCCATGAAGATATATTTTATATTATTACAACTGAGTTTTACTATATTGTCATTCATTATCTGTTTATACAGCAGCAAACACTTCTGGGTGCCAACAGGAGTTATAACCATTTATTAAATATCTATTAACTGCTTATAAATGATAAATATGGGTACATAAAATCCAGTGTTACCAATATATTTTCAAATCATAAATCAAACAAACTGAAGGAAGCAACATGATATTGTTCGGTGAAGCCTTTGTTCAGAAATGGAAGAATATGTCAGCGAGAGATTTCCTGGCTCTTACCGAGACTTGGCAAGAAAAAACAGTGTGTTCCTTTCCTCTCTAAAATGCATCAGACAGCCTCGACTGGAACAAAAAAGAGAGCTGACCCTGTAATGATCTCCCTCCACTGGTTACCCGTGATATATGGGTCTAACTTCAATTGAAGTTGGTGTATTTTCATCACTCAATCGACTTAATTGGAAATTGTAAGTTACACCAACTTCATTGGAAGTTGGTCTCACCTTCCCTGTCTCTGTTTCCCTTCCCCTCCTCTCATTTCTCATGTATATATGTATATATATATATATATATATATATATATATATATATATATATATATATATATATATATATATATATATATATATATATATATACACACACAGTACAGACCAAAAGTTTGGACACACCTTCTCATTCAAAGAGTTTTCTTTATTTTCATGACTATGAAAATTGTAGATTCACACTGAAGGCATCAAAACTATGAATTAACACATGTGGAATTATATACTTAACAAAAAAGTGTGAAACAACTGAAAATATGTCTTATATTATAGTTTCTTCAAAGTAGCCACCTTTTGCTCTGATTACTGCTTCGCACACTCTTGGCATTCTCTTGATGAGCTTCAAGAGGTAGTCACCTGAAATGGTCTTCCAACAGTCTTGAAGGAGTTCCCAGAGATGCTTAGCACTTTTTGGCCCTTTTGCCTTCACTCTGCGGTCCAGCTCACCCCAAATCATCTCGATTGGGTTCAGGTCCGGTGACTATGGAGGCCGGGTCATCTGGCGCAGCACCCCATCACTCTCCTTCTTGGTCAAATAGCCCTTACACAGCCTGGAGGTGTGTTTGGGGTCATTGTCCTGTTGAAAAATAAATGATGGTCCAACTAAATGCAAACCGGATGGAATAGCATGCCGCTGCAAGATGCTGTGGTAGCCATGCTGGTTCAGTATGCCTTCAATTTGGAATAAATCCCCAACAGTGTCACCAGCAAAGCACCCCCACACCATCACACCTCCTCCTCCATGCTTTACGGTGGGAACCAGGCATGTAGAGTCCATCCGTTCACCTTTTCTGCGTCGCACAAAGACACGGTGGTTGGAACCAAAGATCTCAAATTTGGACCAAAGCACAGATTTCCACTGGTTTAATGTCCATTCCTTGTGTTCTTTAGCCCAAACAAGTCTCTTCTGCTTGTTGCCTGTCCTTAGCAGTGGTTTCCTAGCAGCTATTCTACCATGAAGGCCTGATTCACACAGTCTCCTCTTAACAGTTGTTCTAGAGATGTGTCTGCTGCTAGAACTCTGTGTGGCATTGACCTGGTCTCTAATCTGAGCTGCTGTTAACCTGCGATGTCTGAGGCTGGTGACTCGGATGAACTTATCCTCCGCAGCAGAGGTGACTCTTGGTCTTCCTTTCCTGGGGCGGTCCTCATGTGAGCCAGTTTCTTTGTAGCACTTGATGGTTTTTGCGACTGCACTTGGGGACACTTTCAAAGTTTTCCCAATTTTTCAGACTGACTGACCTTCAGTTCTTAAAGTAATGATGGCCACTCGTTTTTCTTTACTTAGCTGCTTTTTTCTTGCCATAATACAAATTCTAACAGTCTATTCAGTAGGACTATCAGCTGTGTATCCACCTGACTTCTGCACAACACAACTGATGGTCCCAACCCCATTTATAAGGCAAGAAATCCCACTTATTAAACCTGACAGGGCACACCTGTGAAGTGAAAACCATTTCAGGTGACTACCTCTTGAAGCTCATCAAGAGAATGCAGAGTGTGTGCAAAGCAGTAATCAGAGCAAAAGGTGGCTACTTTGAAGAAACTAGAATATAAGGCGTATTTTCAGTTGTTTTACACTTTTTTGTTAAGTACATATTTCCACATGTGTTAATTCATAGTTTTGATGCCTTCAGTGTGAATCTACAATGTCAATAGTCATGAAAAGAAAGGAAACTCATTGAATGAGAAGGTGTGTCCAAACTTTTGGTCTGTACTGTATGTATATAAATGTTGGGACTTAGTAGGAGCAGTTTTTGTTATTAGCAATGATTAAGAATTATCAAAAATAATTATTAATGATTAAAAATCAGTAAAGTAAATTAATGTAAATTAATAACAACGGGGCACCACCCTGAGATCACGGACCAACAACCAAAAGTGAAAGCAGTTAAAAGAGGGTGTTCACTTTAAAATCCGGTGTTAACAATATATTTTCAAATCATAAATCAAACAAACCGAAGAAAGCAACATGAAATTGTTCAGTGAAGCCTTTGTTCAGAAAAGGAAGAATATGTCAGCGAGAGATTTCCTGGCTCTTACCGAGACTTGGCAAGAAAAAACATGTAGGAAACTAAAGGCCTCTCTTGCAGTGGCTACAGTCAATGTTCATGGGTCCACTATATCTGAATATGGTATCCTATAATATCTGGACTAAA
Organism: Thunnus thynnus; assembly: GCF_963924715.1. NCBI lineage: Eukaryota > Metazoa > Chordata > Actinopteri > Scombriformes > Scombridae > Thunnus > Thunnus thynnus. Next base: position 34,773,201 of record NC_089522.1, read on the forward strand.
AACACTCATCGTATCAATCTGTTCAACTATTGTGTTAATTAAGATGTTAACTTACACTTTGGTGTGAGTTCGAGAAGTGAGCGCTTGTGATTTGTATGTAAATATTGGCATTAATGTAGACTAGCTTGCTGTGTATGAGTAGAGCACCCATTCAGTGGAAATAGTGCAGGGTGAAGAATTAGGTTTTCAGTTATTGTCTGCTATCCGTCTCGTTATGTCATTTCATTTATTTTCACACTAAATCATATGTTAAGAGTGCCATATTTAAATTAAACATGCATTAATTTGTAATTTTCTTATCGTTTTTATTCTTTTGCACTATTTATTTTGAACATACTACAACATATTTCCTAAAAAAAAGTTTACTTTCACTGCTTTGCAAGGTTATGGAGCCAGCAGCCAGTGTAGTGGACCAGCAACAGAGATGAAACCTCCAAACTGTCAGGAGGCAAATGTAACAGGGTGGACCTGTATCGGCCTGATTTTGAATGCAGTGATTGACACTATTATTGTTTAGCACCTATTGTGTGTCCTGTGGGTGTGGTCTTCATGTGTGGTGGGGTGAATTGCATGGTGATGGGCTGATGGTATACAGGTGTGCTTGGGTGTGACCTTCAATCTGCAATTACTTAACCAACCACACACACTAGAGTCAGTCACTTTGTTTGTCTTCTTTTGTGTGTAGATGCAGAGTTTAATGGTTGGATTTGATGTAGTTTTGAAGTGCTTCCCTGTGCTTCGCCACACGCAGGAAGAGGTTGAGCACACCCAACCACAGGCGTCCTATTCCCTCCTGTCTAACTGACTTAGCTCCCCCGGCTTTGGTCTTGTTTTACCTCTATTTATTTATTAGCAGCTATTTAATAAAATATTGGGATTTTTTTTTTTTAACTACACGGTCTGTTGTTTTTTTGCCCATTTTATACACTGGTTGGTCAAATCTGATCTGGGTGTTTTACAGAAACCGATCACAAATAATGAAAGTAACAACACCAAATCTCCGCAGGGAAGCAAGTGAAACAACAGGCAGGAGCCCCAGTTTGAACTAATATCACAGAGAGCGATATGAGTCGAGAAAAGAAGCTCCGTGTGTCACCAACTTCCTGTGCTGGAGTTCCCCACCAGAGAGGCTCCCTTCCCCGGCATGCACCGCGCAGGCTGACCCACAGTGATGACACTTCATGTCTGTGACATATTCTACAAATACAGACATTGAAACTATAGTGAGCTGCACATGAAACATATGGCTCATGTGGGCTGTGTGGCTGCTCTAATCTGTTAACATGGGCGCCAAAATGAAAAGCAAGTTCCGTGATTCACATGTGCTGCTCACGCAGGCTATGTCCCAGGCATTAGACATGGAGCTCCACAAGGTTCTGTACTAGGACCAATACTATTCAGCTTATATTTGCTACCTTTAGGTAATATTATTAAGAAACACTCCATACATTTTCATTGTTTTGCAGATGATACCCAATTATATTTATCAATGAAGTAAGATGAATCCAACCAGTTAACTAGACTCCAAGCATGCTTTGAGGACATTAAGACCTGGATGACCTGCAATTTTCTGCTACTAAACTCAGACAAAAGTGAAGTTATTGTGCTTGGCCCTAAACACCTTAGAAACACATCATCTAATGATATAGCTACTCTTGATGGCATTACCCTGGCCTCCAGCACCACTGTAAGGAATCTGGGAGTTATCTTTGATCAGGATATGTCCTTCAACTCCCACATAAAACAAATTTCAAGGACTGCCTTTTTTCACTTACGCAATATTGCAAAATTCAGGCAAATCTTCTTCTAGGCTGGATTATTGCAATTCCTTATTATCAGGCTGCCCTAACAAGTCACTAAAGACTCTCCAGCTGGTCCAGAATGTAGCTGCAAGTGTACTGACAAAAACTAGTGTAGCAGAATGGAAATGTATTCCTGTCTGGTCTAAGCAGGACTTTAGTGTTTTGCTTTCTTGATTACTTCGGCGATCACTAGCCAATCATCGTCTGTGGGCACTCTATAAAGGCAGGTAGCTGTTTTCTGAGCACTCCCCTGACATTGAATGCACGCCCCGTCTTCTGTTCACCTGAATTCTGCAATAGCTACAGGTATGGGAATAGTTTCTGTGTTTGGTCCTTAGAGTATCCTCTCATGCTGTTGCTCATATTAGACTTTTATGATTTTGTAGATCCCTCTGTGGTGATTCACCTCCCTTGGAAGTGACCCTCTCACAGATCACTGTTGGTAGGTCCACTTCTCCCTTGCTGTGCAATTTTATTATGCTGCGTGTAGTAAATGAAAGAATGAATGAATAGTTTATTTTGGTCAAATATAAAAAGGAACGAAACAACAATATATGTGTGGATATGCAACTGACAAAAACATCATCATCCATGTTTATACCAATCCATTTCACACAATAAAAAAATCACACAATCAATTACCCAAAAAGGAATAGGCTGAAGCCCAAGGCTTATTTTTTCCTATCCTATATAATCCATAAGATTACCCAGAATATCAGCAGTATGAAAGAAAGAAAAAACAAAAATTTATACCTTGTAGTTACCCTGTAACTAAATGTAACAAGGGGGGAACTAACAGTGCTTTAGATTACAGCCTGCATACCCTGTCTAAGTTAGGCTAACTGTCGTCAAGTCCTGTAGTGGAAAAAGCCTGAAAACCACCACAGCTGAAGTCCAACTGAAATCACATGTAATCATCCCTCTTTGCAGTCAAAAGTAATGTTTTTAAATATTGGTAAGAGTTTTATTTTAATAGGTCTTAGCTTGAGGGTCGTGTCAGTATCTGTGTTTGATTGACAGCATCTGGCAGGTGAGTGCTGGTGTTTTTATTTTTTATTTTTATGTTATTTAATCTTTATTTAACCAGGTAAAATCCAATTGAGGTTAGCAGTCTCTTTTTCAAGGAAAAGCTGGCCATGATGGCAGCATTACAAGTTTCAGACAGGACAACAGAACATCTGGAACACAAATAAAACAATACTAAACACCAAATGACGATATATGAAGGCTCAAAGAACAGAGTAAACTGCTGTAGCAACATATCATGGACAGACAGCATGTTGTCAGCAGTGGTGTTGAAGAATAAGAACCAAACCAGCATCTAACAGGTCTGAAGTGACATTTGCAAGTATGTTTACATGCCCTTTAATGTGCTGCAGCTGAGCAGCTAATTAGCTATCTAGCTGCTAACTGATGTTAGCTTTTCCCGAGTGAATGTTTGTTTGGTGACTCATTCAACAAGCTAAGGTGCAGGAAAAGACGGGCGTTCATGTTTTTAAGTTAGATAAGAAGGAGACTTTAGCAGGAAAGCTAATGTGGGTTGTTGTTGAGAGTCTGTGGCTGTTGTGTTGTGTAACAGGATGCTATCAGGCTCAGTGTGACTGTTTGCTCTGACTGTGATAGAATGAGACATTATTGCTTTATGAAAAGATTTGATTTTCTGTATAGAAATAAGGACTCCAGCAGTAGTGGGAAGTAACTAAGTACATTTACTCAAGTACTATACTTTCTACATTCTACTCCACTACATTTATTAGACAGCTTTAGTCACTTTCCAGATGAAGATTTTACATAAAATATTTTAATATTCTGTTGTTTAAATTATCTGCTTATAATATGATGCAGTACTATTACTATTAATCTACCCAAAGTATCTAAAGTTGGTTGCACATTGATGAACTACAACATTTAAACACTCTTACATGTATTTCTTAATGATAAAAACAATCAATATGATAGACAATAATAATATAACAGTATAAAAGAAGCCAGTCTGCATAGTGAGTATTTCACTTTCGATATTTTAAAGGAATACTATGCAGGATTTGTCAGTTGCTGTTTGTAAACATAATATTCAAAGTTGGCCCCTCCTCCCCAGCTTACTGACACCAGAGCACGGGTGAGGGACAGAGAGAAAGATCAGCAGTGGTCGAGCGAGCTAGAGAGTGAATGAAGAGAGGGAGCGGCGGTAGCAAGAACAAAGCAGTGAATCAGAGAAATAAAACATTCTTTTCTGATTGTTTTTTTTTTTATCAATGGTTAAGTTCTAAAGCCCAAATAAACACACCCACACCTCCGCAAACCTCCACACAACCCTGCAGGAAGGTGCCACATTGCTGGATTTTGTGTGAATGCAGCTGAAGCTTCATCCTGTCTGCTGTGGTGTCTATGCTCTGTGTGTGTAGCTCAGACCCGCCCTGGGTCAAACAGACACGGACAGAGAGCATTTAGGGGAAACACTGAAGCACATAACCTGGTCGATACACTACGAGTCCCGACCTCACAACCTGCACGCTGTTATTGGGTGGGGGCTAAACACCCACTGCCCAAAGGCAGAAATGTCCCAGACATGGCAAAATAATAAGAAAATAAGAAACTACAGGGAGAGGGCAGAGTCTGCAGATAAATACGCTGCCACATACTTCTAATGGGTCATAAATGATGATTGAGAGGGATTATTTTTGTATGAGTTTATACCTTGTTTTTAAGGAAAATCCTCCATAGCATGCCTTTAAGTACATTGTTGATTATACTTCCACACTTTAATTTAAGTAACATTTTGAATTCAAGATTTTTACTTGAAATGGAGTATTTTAGGCTAGAGTATTTTTACTTTTACTTAATTAAAGGATCTGAATACTTCTTCCACCACTGAACTCCAGCTACATAAGAGGATGATGGGATGGTATTTATTCGAAAAATTGCAAAACTAGGGGGCACCATCATGAAACCAAAGAATTTAAAATATAAATCAATCAATATAAATCCCTTTGGGTTTCAGATTTTTTATATATATATATTGATTGTTACAGCTTTAAATGAACAGAATAAATCTGTTAGGTGGGTTAATTAGTCTGTAAATTAGACCAGTGGGTCTGAGACTATGAGAGCAGAAGAGCCAGAGACGCTATTACTGCTTTTCACCATTTTATCTTCATTTTTTCATCAATGTGAGTGAAACAAATAATCTTTTATCATTAAGGTGTTTGTTTCATGTCTCTTGAGCATCCTTGAAACACAATCATGGGTCCAGATATTGTCATACAATATCATTTAGCCTTGAATGATACAACATGGACACTGAAATTTACTTATTCTTCACATGAAACATGGGGTAGACATCATAAAAAGGGCAAATATTTTTGTGTGATGGACATGTCTCATGATCCCCAAAATCATCTCTGGAGGTCCCTGCAGGATCCTGAGCCCCAGCTTGAAAAAAAACACAGATTTGTCTGATGATGATTAAACACTTTGGTGCTGCTTAGAGCTCCTATACTGCCTCCTTCTGACAGCTCCAAAGAATTACACAACTAGAGCTTTAACTCTGAATAAATCCGGAATCTCACTGTTAATTGAATTAAAGGCTCTGAAATTTAAAGGTTTTGTTGACTTTAAAAGGGTTCAAATTATGTAAGGAGGCAAAAAATCAGTTATTCCCCCTTAAAGAATCCAAAAGTTGTTTAAAATGAGAGAAAGTCGATGTGATTTGAGAGAAATTTGCATGTTCAAAAAGCACTGAGTGAGGGCTGATATAAAAAGTCATTGTATTTCAGCGAAATACAATTCGAAAAGATATTCTCTCATTTGGTGTTGTAATGATGGTGGTGGAGGGCGCTGTCTAACACATCAGTCCTAAATCTCTCATAGCAGCCAAGGCCTGCTTGTTGCGTTAACTGACAAAGTTTTGGTGATTCAACACTCAGGTTTTACTGATGCACATAAACATTTGAGTGATCTTGCCTGTCAGCTGACAGCAAATGTGAACTCTGAATGGAACAAGTGCTTTGAAGTCACTGGAGTAAAAGTACAAGTAAATGTCTAGAAGGGGTCACTGTTGGTGGTAAATGCCCTAGAAATGATGATGTGTCCATGAAACACATCCTGCGTAATACCAGTAGTGAGACAGCAGGTGATGCTCCAGTGAAGTCACACAGTGATACTTACAAGCCTTTGTGCAGTAAAATACGTAGGGATAAACACAAAGTATGTGATGAGAGTTAGTGGTTAATGCCCTTGAGGTCATGATGTGTCCATGAAAGTAATCTTGTGTAGCCCTAGTACCCAGCCACAAGGTGGTGCTACAGTGAAAACAAATATTGCTACTGATAAGCCACTGTACAGTCAAGTATTGAGAAGTAAATGCAAGATATGTGATGCCACAAATATACTAAGAAATGAGTGTTTGGACAGAGATCCAGTTAAGAGTACTCATCACATAGATGATTCATATTCCAAAAAGAAGTGTTTTGGCATAATGAAAAAATCTGACAAATGTGCATCTTCAAACAACTCATCTGTTTTGATCAATGAAAGAGAGAATGTAAGAGTGTCCAATTTGAATGCAGATGAAGTTACTCTGATGAGTGGATCTGAGGCTTCAAACTTTGAATTTAGTCCTTTGATGATACAACAACAAAAGAAGCTGAAACTGAATATTCTCTAGTCAAATGAAGACTGTAGCAGAAAAGAATCAGTTTTAATGGAAACAAAAACTATTGCAGGTGATGCTGACTGCTTTTTTAGAGCTCTATCATTTGTTATAAGTGGGAATGAAAATAGTCAGAAAAATATCACTTGTCATGGTTAAGCATATAAAGAAGAATTCATTTGCCTTCATTAATTGTCTTTGACATGAGTTTTCTTCTGTTGAGGGTTATTTGAATGAATCATGCATGAAGTATGTTTGGGCAAGTGAGGTGGAAATACAGGCAGCTGCTGACCTATTTGGTGTTCATGTTTTCATGTACAGTAGGAATAAGTGGTTTTAGTACTGCACATCTGAGCAGCAATCAAATGAGGATGGAGCAATTTACCTGAAACACTGCAACTAATGTCATTATGAAGTGTCAAAGAAGTGTGTACCTCTCTGTGCAAGAAATATTCAACCTCCAAGGACAATAGTGTATCAAATCAGTGCAAACTGGAAAGAAAAAAAAGCTATGTGACAAAAACATGCTATTAAGAAATTAGACAGTTCAGAGAGAATTTTGTAGATACCATGAGGGTGTCCAGTACATAGGAAAAAAATAAACATGAGCAAAGTGAAATATGCAAGTGATTAACAACACCAGAAGAATGTCAGAGCGTTAAGTGTAAATAGGTGCAAAACTGACAAATTTCATGGAGAAAAGAGTAAGAAATATAGAGAGAAGAATGAAAACACGTAAATTAAGGCAAGACATTGACTTTGTGATTGAACAGTTTAAAGTAAGCACTGGTCCAGAATATGTATGAACAGTATGTCATTGGCAGCGAGTCCAACATAAGGGGATAAAATGTAAAAAAAGGAGGTATATGCCAAAAAAGGAATACAAGTGTGTAGTAAATGTATAATTGAAACATATTTTCACAAACGTATTGATATTTATCTTCAAGACTGTATTTTCAAAAAGGGACCCATTAGTGAGTTATGGATTTGTTTCACTTGTCATTGAAAATTTCTTGTTGGTAAAATTCCTGAAGAAAACATTATGAACAATTTGGCTTTAGATCCTATTCCACCTCAGCTAAATGGTTCACTCAATATAACAACACTTGATTGCAATGTACATTCCATTCATGAAAGTGCTTGCTTTGCCAAAAGGTGGACAAAATGGTGTTCATTGACCAGTTATATGTGCGCCATCCAATATTACAAGGGTGACTGATGTTCTTCCAAGACCAGATAATCATGATCTTATGATTTATGTCAAACTGAAAAGAAACTTAACTTACAAAGGACATTATGAATATCAGTATACTCACACAGATAAAATACAGGGAGCACTGGCATATTTGAAAGAATGCAACAAATGATATAAACATGCAAATCAAGTAAATGTGAGGAAGAAGCCGACGATGATGATGATGATGATGATACATCAAAACGTGTGTAAAGACAAAATCCAAAGTGCTAACGTACAATTAGAAGATGAATCCACTGATGAATCATTACATGAAAGACAGCAACATGACATGTTCATGGTCACATTTGCAACCAGTTGATATTGCACAAGAAGTTTTGGATCTGCACTTTGATGACATTTTATCTGTCGCACCAGCAGAAGGCAACAATCCTCTGATATTATTAACTGAAACCAACAAAGCAAAATGTTTCCCACCTCTGAAATGTTAACAAACAAAGATTCACTTGGAAGCATTTTAAACTTTGATGAAGGATATGAATTTCTGAAATCTATACGAGGTACACCTGCTTGTTGGCAATCTGTACAAAAGGATTTATTTGTTATGGTGAGACAACTGGGTATTCCTAGATGGTTTTGCTCATTCTCGTCTGCTGATTTGTGATGGACAGAACTTCTACAAAGTATAATGAAACAAGAAGCCCAAAAATGCATTGATGACCTGGACTTGTCTGACACATTGGACATGTTAAAAAGGAATCCTGTGACAGCTGCAAGAATGTTTGATGGTTCCACTGTTTCCTATCATGTCGCCAGCTCAGCCAATTGGTAAAATAGTTGATTACTTCTATCGTATTGAATTTCAATAGCATGGAAGTCCACAAACCCATTGTTTGTTGTGGGTTGAGAATGTGCTTCAAATTGACCAAGATGATGAAATATGTAGCATTCATGGATCAATGTGTGACATGTGAAATGCCACCAGAGACAGATCAGTAAATGTATGAAACTGTGTCCATTGTAAAACAACACAGCAAAAGGGACTCAAAACATGCAAAAAGAAGGGAACAACTTGTAGATTCAAATTTCCACACCCACAAAGCAACAAGACATTTATCACAAGAAGTAATCCTGATGACAAACAAGATAAGAAATGCAATAATGACCGGTGTGATAAAAGTAAGGATTGTGAAACTTGTATCAAAGAAAAACAAGAAATGCAAAGAGAGCATGCAGCAGCTATTATGAAACAAGTGAAAGAACTGTTCAAGTTCACTGTTGACTCTTTGCTTCTATTGGTATATTTCAAGAAATATTTAAAGCAGTGTACAAAAAGCTGACAAAGAAAACCAGCATTCTTTTGAAAAGAAGTTTATGATATCTGGATGAATCAATACAACTGTGAACTTTTACAAAACTGGAATCCTAATATGGACATTCTATATGTTGTTGATGCATATAGCTGTATAATTTACATAATATCCTATATTTCAAAAGCTGAGCCCACATACCTTGTAGTTACCCTGTAACTACATGTAAGAAGGGGTGAACAACCTACATAACTTACGCTGTAACTACAGAGGACAAAATTGGAATCCCAATATGGACATTCTATATGTTGTTGATACATATAGTTGTATAGTTTACATAATATGCTATATTACAAAAGCTGAGCCCGTATACCCTGTAGTTACCCTGTAACTTAATGTAACAAGAGGAGAACTAACAGTGCTTTAGATTACAGCCCACATACACTGTACTTTCCCTGTAACTACGCGTAACAAGGGGTGAACAACCTACATAACTTACGCTGTAACTACAGAGGACAAAATTGGAATCCCAATATGGACATTCTATATGTTGTTGATACATATAGTTGTATAGTTTACATAATATGCTATATTACAAAAGCTGAGCCCGTATACCCTGTAGTTACCCTGTAACTTAATGTAACAAGAGGAGAACTAACAGTGCTTTAGATTACAGCCCACATACACTGTACTTACCCTGTAACTACGCGTAACAAGGGGTGAATAACCAACATAACTTACTCTGTAACTACAGAGGACAAAATTGGAATCCCAATATGGACATTCTATATGTTGTTGATACATAAAGTTGTATAGTTTACATAATATGCTATATTACAAAAGCTGAGCCCGCATACCCTGTAGTTACCCTGTAACTAAATGTAACAAGGGGAGAACTAACAGTGCTTTAGATTACAGCCCGCATACACTGTACTTACCCTGTAACTACGCGTAACAAGGGGTGAATAACCAACATAACTTACTCTGTAACTACAGAGGACAAAATTTGGATCCCAATATGGACATTCTATATGTTGTTGATGCATATAGCTGTATAGTTTACATAATATCCTATATTTCAAAAGCTGAGCCCACATACCCTATAGTTACCCTGTAACTACACGTAAGAAGGGGTGAATAACCAACATAACTTGCTCTGTAACTACAGAGGACAAAATTGGGATCCCAATATGGACATTCTATATGTTGTTGATACATATAGTTGTACAGTTTACATAATATGCTATATTACAAAAGCTGAGCCCGCATACCCTGTAGTTACCCTGTAACTAAATGTAACAAGGGGAGAACTAACAGTGCTTTAGATTACAGCCCACATACACTGTACTTACCCTGTAACTACGCGTAACAAGGGGTGAATAACCAACATAACTTACTCTGTAACTACAGAGGACAAAATTTGGATCCCAATATGGACATTCTATATGTTGTTGATGCATATAGCTGTATAGTTTACATAATATCCTATATTTCAAAAGCTGAGCCCACATACCCTATAGTTACCCTGTAACTACACGTAAGAAGGGGTGAATAACCAACATAACTTACTCTGTAACTACAGAGGACAAAATTGGGATCCCAATATGGACATTCTATATGTTGTTGATACATATAGTTGTACAGTTTACATAATATGCTATATTACAAAAGCTGAGCCCGCATACCCTGTAGTTACCCTGTAACTAAATGTAACAAGGGGAGAATGTTGGTTATTCACCCCTTCTTACGTGTAGTTACAGGGTAACTACAGGGTATGCGGGCTCAGCTTTTGTAATATAGCATATTATGTAAACTATACAACTATATGTATCAACAACATATAGAATGTGCATATTGGGATTCCAATTTTGTCCTCTGTAGTTACAGAGTAAGTTATGTTGGTTATTCACCCCTTGTTACGCGTAGTTACAGGGTAAGTACAGTGTATGTGGGCTGTAATCTAAAGCACTGTTAGTTCTCCTCTTGTTACATTAAGTTACAGGGTAACTACAGGGTATACGGGCTCAGCTTTTGTAATATAGCATATTATGTAAACTATACAACTATATGTATCAACAACATATAGAATGTCCATATTGGGATTCCAATTTTGTCCTCTGTAGTTACAGAGTAAGTTATGTTGGTTATTCACCCCTTGTTACGCGTAGTTACAGGGTAAGTACAGTGTATGTGGGCTGTAATCTAAAGCACTGTTAGTTCTCCTCCCCTGTAGTTACCCTGTAACTAAATGTAACAAGGGGAGAACTAACAGTGCTTTAGATTACAGCCCACATACACTGTACTTACCCTGTAACTACGCGTAACAAGGGGTGAATAACCAACATAACTTACTCTGTAACTACAGAGGATAATGTGAAAACAGGTTGTTTGAATTTTACTTTCCTCAAAACATAGAAGAACAAACTAAATTAACTACACAGTTTGCAGTCAGAAGAGCATATGAACCATATATATGCGTTCTGATTCATACCTCATGTTTTATCTGTAGTTATATATTTATTTCCTGCGATGAAAGGAGACTGTGCACAGAGCTGAAAAAAGGGTAAGCTTGCACCTTGAGGAGCCATAATGCTAGACGAAAACAAAAGCCAGCATTCAACATTTTAATGATGTCACATCTTGTTCTCCTGTGCCTACATATATGTACGTACTGTACTGGTACACCGTTAATGAAAAACATTACACCGTACATTCTCGTTTGCTGATTTGTGATGGACAGAACTTCTACAAAGTATAATGTAGTTACACCGTAACTACAGAGTAATAACCTTTTTTGCTTTTGGCAATCTGAAGACAGTTTTTCATGCTTTTAACACTGACACCAAACAGAGAGAGCACATCACCACTGTACTGGCCTCCCTCCACTGGATACCAGTGAAATACAGGACTGATTTTAAGCTCTGAATGGTTTGGCACCAGCCTGTCTTCAGTCCATATTCTACATTAAGACCCCTCAGATCCTCTGATCAGTTATTCCTCTCTGTTCCACGTTCCCGGTCAAAATCCAAAAGTGACAAAGCTTTTTCCATCGCTGTTCCCAGACCGTGGAACAGTTTGCCCCTCACCATCAGATCCTCCCCATCTATCACCACTTTTAAATCCCAGCTACAGACCCTCCTTTATAGAATCACTTTTGAGTCCCCCTAATTTTTTTTATAGCATATTAAAATTGTTAATTTTATTTATTACAATTTACTTTACTTACTTTACTTTATTTATCTGTGTGACGGGGCACCCGTGAACGCTCCGTCATGCCCTAACCGGCGTGCGTTTCTCTCTCTCTTGGCCGGAGAGAGCGCGCCAGTGCATGCAGCCAAACTGAGGCACTTCCTGGACACATCATAAATAACGCTTGGTGGCACCCTTAAGAGGGTCATGTGACCGTGGACCATACCATTAATATTGAATGGACTGATATTTTATGATTTATTTTGGTTTGGGGGTATTTGGCCATAGCAATATGGAGGGTGATTAGTGCCATTTTTCCTTTATGCAAAGTATATCATTGATTTTTGAATTTATGTTTGTTGTGATGTCAAATTTGAACGTAGGACACTATAATTTGTTAATTGGTTTGCCCGGGGGAGGGGCTAAGAATATATAAGGGGAGCTCTGCTCATTTAGGGTTGTTGGGTTTTTGGTCGTGGCCGAGTAACAATGTGGGTGACGAGCTGCCAGTGTGAAACCTGTCGTGTAAATACTTTTTTTTGTTATTGGGTTTTTTCCACTCCTGCACTGTAAATATTTTTGCCACTCTTGTTTGGGGAACTTGGTGTGAATAAAAAATCACCACGCTGAAGTTTCTCGTCGTCTGAGCCATCATTGAAAGCGAACCCGCGACAATCTGGCTTTGCTTTGATTCTTCAACTGTGTTTTTACATTTTTCTGTGTCTTTGGTCAACTGTTGTTTTTGAATGTGCTCTATAAATTAATTTGACTTGACTGTTTCTCTGTGTGTTTACAACATGATGATGATGTTGGGACGGGCAGTAGTGTGTTTGGTTATTAGCAATAATTCATAATTATCATAGATAATTATGAATTATGAAAATAAGATATTGTTAACCTTAATCAATAATTCAGGCACCAACTGTTGGATCTGTGAGGAACACAGTTGATTATTTACAATAATTATCAATTATCGAGGATAATTAACTAATTATGACAATAGAATTATTAATATGAATTAACAAATACGGGGCACCACCCAGAAACCGGGACCAATAACCAAACAAGGTAGTCTCATAAATGGGAGTTCAACTAGAATTTTAATATCTGAGAGATATCAACATTCGAGGGTGAACAAAGAAGGGTTGAATTCGAGCTCTGACTCCTTCAATCAGCCACTTTTCACAATATTACACACAATAATGACAGAAGGACTTCTGTCATTATTTATGTTTATTAAACTTAGCAAAATGAACAAAGTTAACAAATGCTTCATTCAATAAACAAGTATTCTAAAATCTAATCCTACCAAACAAAACACAAACAGGTATGTACAGGGTTGGACACATGCAGGGGAATGCATGTGTGTGTGTGCGTGCGTGTGTGTGTGTGTGAGCCTGTGTGTGTGTGTGACAAGATGGCGACCGGACCTGACGTGATGACGTCGTCGGTCTGCGACGTGGACGTGACTATGGGAGGAAGTCACGTCGCGCGAGAACCGGATGGCAGAAGTATGGCGGTGTCTTGGTTAGACAGAAGCAAGACGGCGCCACCTGGTGGACGGCGTCTTGCACTCACCCACTTCTGTGAAAAACACACGTGTCTGATGGCGGATAAGGAAAAACAAAGAGGAAGTGAGAGGAAGAGAAGCGGTTCCTTTGTCCACAGACAGCGTGTGTACGGACGGCAGTCTGTAACGCATGTTGTCTGGTTTCTGACCGACAAAGCAACTTACTTCCTGACTCACGATGACACAAACACAGCAGTAGTCCCGAGCGGGACAAACACAAAACAGTTTAGCGTGGTGAACACAACTAAACAGGCAGCAAACTTAAAATACTCCAAAGAGTAAAGCAGGAAAAATGGACTCGGCGGTCCGTCAACAACACAACAAAACAATAGCAAAAGCTAAGAGCTAAATGCTAAACAACAGCAACTGATGCTGATAGGAACACACAACTAACACTGCCTCTGCCCAGACTTATGCCTCTTACTTGGTCGCTTCAGAAAGCGAGCAGGGTGTGTGTGTAGTCCGTCTTTATGTCCGGCTTTGTCCTGGGCTCGGATGCAGACGGTGGCCGTTCTCACACGGTCGGCAAAAAGCACAGCAGCTGGCTCTCAGCGGCGTGGCGGAGAGAACAGCAGAGTCGACTTGGTGAAGAAGTTTCTTCCTTCTCGAGGGAGTTTGAGGATGCTGGTTGCAGCAGCGGTCTCTCTCGGATCCGGGAATGTGTTCGGGTGAACACGGGTGAAGTCTCGTCTCGTCCGGCGAGGGGAGTCTTCGATGAGGGGAAAACAAGTGTGTGGGGTACCCCCTTTAGTCAGCTGACTCACAGAGGAACAGAAGTTACCCCTAGCTCAGTGACATGGGAAAGGCGTGTGCTTCAGGGCACGTTCAGTTTTAAAGGGGCGGTGATGTCACGGCTGCGTCATCAGGACGCTCCATTGTGCAGGAGCGTCTCCGCCAATGAGACTGTATGTTGACTGTTCCCTGCTGAGGTGTGAAAATCGCAAAGCATCCTTGGAAATGGAGTTTGCAATGGACTCCCATTGTCTGTAAACAGCATTTTGGCGCTATTCCTTTGTCGCAGGGGAAACAAAGGAACAAGCACCTCGTGGTCAGGCCTCACAGGTTACATGTAGGCCTTCTCTGTGTGACCTCATGGTCTGAGGCCCAACAATGATGATGATGATGATGATGATGATGACGACAGTTAAAGGTACATGAATGAATGAATAGTTTTATTTTGGACCAGTTATGTGACACATTATTCAGACACATTAAACACCAACAAACCAAACATTCCAGTATGTAAACACACCAGCATCTCAAAGCACAATACATTTTACTTCATACAGATCTTTACATACTGTATAATATCCCAGGATATATCCAACAATGAAGATTAAATAAATATATACACACAGCCTCACAGATATGAATTTAATGTAATATTAATTTGTGTAGATCAGTGGGTTCATATTGAAACTGCTGTGAATCCTCTTTGACAAATCTGACTGAGGATAAGGATAATCACTTTACCTCATTTATGAGCACAATATTAACACTGAATATATAGTTATAAGGTATAAGGGCATTTTATTAATGCTCAGTATTCATTATCACTTCTCATATGAGGACATATTTTATATGAAGGTGTTTAACCCTTTGTTTCCCACACCAAAGAATGTGTTTGCTCCCATCAATTTGCTTCTGAAGGTTTCTCATGAACTTTAAAATGTATTGCACATTTCTTATTTGTAAATTAAGAAATGTATGATGTGAACAGCTACATTTGAGATTTATGTTTGGTTATATTTATGTAGACTTTACTTGCCAAAGAAATACACCTACCATGAGCATTTATTAGAACTCTGAAAATGTCAGACATGAACACTAACCGCTGATTAGTGGACGACCTGCTCTACCTCCTCAGTCACAGCCACCCTGTGAAGTATAATGAAAACAGCTGAAACAAGCCGACTTCAATGCTCTGCCTGAAAGCTGTGCTCCATTTTTGAAAAAAGCTCCTCATAAATATCACATTATAAAGTGACTGAAAATAATGATTACAGTCCAGAAAACATGTGATGCAACATGTGATGTCAAACAGGAAAAGGTAGCAGCTCAGATTAAGAAGCTGCAGCCTTCAGAACAATTCGACAATCAAATGTCAAAGCTCTCTGTGTGTTAAGTGTCTTTTTCAATACTACCACTAGGAGGCATCAGAGTCAGACTCTGAATTTTTCACAGACTGGCTGTAAAATAACTCACTATGGTGGACAGACCTTCTTACAATATTGCTGCTGGAGCAGCAGTCACTTCCTATCTAAAGAGGTTCAGATTCATCATGATGAGGAGATGAGATCTTTTTTAGATTTAAATGTGTCCCAAACTAAAGAAATGATAATCTCACCACAACACACAGACAGTTCCAACAATCATTCTTGGCTTCAGTAAGTGTTGAACTCATCCAAATCTACAAATACTTGGGAACTGTGTTTGATGACAGATTGAGATTTAGTGACAGTACAGATGTTATTGTGAAAAAGGCTCAGCAGCGTCTGAGCTGCAAACTAAACTCCTTTAGAATCGATCGGAGAATATTGACAACATTTTATTGAAGTTATCCTTTTATTGAAAGTATTCTAACTGCTGGTTTACATTTGTCAAAAGGACAAGAATCAATTGCAACATGTTGTCAACCTCAGCTCTAAAATTATTGGCAAAACACAAAGATCCCTGTTACATCTTAATACTGAACAAGTCCTCAACAAAGCAGAGAAGATTATCAGCAACCCCACACATGATGTCCTCCATGACTACTTTAACCTGATGCCATCAGGAATGTGTTTTAGGTCTCCTGCATGTAAAACAAACAGAAGGAAGTTTTTTTTTCCAGAAGCCATCAGACTTGTGAATTCTAGAAATGACCTTCATATACGACAAAACTGTTTCACAGTAATGTTGTGTTATCAAACATAATCTCTGCCTGGATGATGTTCACAGAAATTAATGAAGCTACATTTCTATGTGTCTCTGCAGTGGGAGGGATGAGGTCGGGTGGATGTTGATGTTGAGCTTCAAGTCACTGCAGACTTTTTTCTGTATTAAACAGAGACCAGGATCTTTCTCTGACCTGAACCAAGTGCTGCTAGAGTCTGAACACAACCACAAACACTTTCATACTGCTGGAGTTTCTACCAGCAGAGATTTTACTGCATCAGATATCTTGGTGGAAAAAGAGACTAGGTACATTGTCTCTGAACATTTCACTCATATGTTCAGTATCAACATTTTTGCAACTTAAACACATTAATTAACAAAATTTTTCATCATGTTGAGAGAAAATGTGATTCAGCAGCATTACGTTTCTAATAAAACATATTTGCTGTTACAATTGAGTCGAATATGAATGTAATTTCTAGGAGACAGAGTTGGCTCAAAGTGTAGAAGAACAATATCAAACAACATCTACATTTATGAAGACAGAATGAACATTTCAGAATAAGCAAGTAAGAAGAAACATGATCAGTTGTGTGTCATCAGCATAGAGGTGAATAATAGCATGTTTATAGTTAATATTGGCTGATTAAAAAAAGAAAGAAAGAAAGTAGAACAACCTGGAATCTTGCAGCACATGTTAACCTGCACAGTACAGAATCCAGATCCAAATTCAAACATCATCATGTGTTTGCTGTGAGTGTAGAGTAGGTTTGGTCCGTATCCCTGCTGTCTGGATCCAGGCTCTGGTAGATGTTGTCTTCATATGTGGAGACTGGAGGACACTTCTCATCGCTGACAGAATGGTTCTCATAGGTGACACATAACTGAAAATAAAACAGGAATGACATCAAACCTAATATAGCAGTAACCAGAGTAACAGACCAGATATGGTGTTCTTCTTAGACAATTGTTTTCTGATATTTTAGTGATAACAACTGGACAGGCTAGAGGTCTATTAACAATAATTATGATTTTATTTAATTATAGCTTTGTTCATACTAGTGACATAGTTGCAGACATGAGATTTTTTATTCCTAACTGCAAAAATAAAATGTATAAATGCCAACAGTAAGAGTTAACATGAGACATACAGAGTTAAAGGAAGTCACCTCCATGTTTCTGCTGTCTGAGGTTCCTCTGGTGTTCAAACCAGAGTTCCTCCTCTTCTTCAATTTGTGGAGGAGCAGCAGAACAACAGCCAACAGCACAACAATCACAGCCACACATACAGCCAGAGGCCAGAAGGCATGTGGACGAGAGACATCAGAGACAGCTGGGAAGGAAGAGAGAGAGAGACATGTAGTAGTTTGAAAGACTGGGATCTTTTGTCTTGTATTAGAAGCGTTAACGTTCCCTGTGGAGTTTTTGACCACACATAGCTTGTTTTTACATGTGGATCTACGTTGTGTACACGTGGTTGACGTGATACACAATCCTGCCAGTGGTTTCACATCATCCCACTGATCTACAGGATGCAGGAACCTGCCCAGAAACGCAGCAATGCACCAACAAAAGCAGGAGAGAAGAAGACCGCAAGCAATGCAAGATTTAAAATACTTTATATAATCTGCTTTGCAAATATTTTATGATTGAGGAAACATATTCAACACTTATGTTGGACCTAAAGGATACACTCAGCATGTTTTGGTGAGTAACACTGAATATAAATATAACCTTGTTCACAAGAAAACTACACAGGAAACCTTTATCAAAAATGAGATCTTCCTGTTGAAAAAACATCTCAGACTTTGGTCTGAATGTTTCTTGACTTGTCATGTGCTGACATCACATGTTAATAATTATCTTACATCATTAGAAACGTAGAATGCGTTTAAACATTAGACGTGAAGATAACAAGGAAATTTATTGTAAAATTGAAATTGAAATGTTTTCTTCTAGGTGCTGAACTGTCTTATGAGCTGAAACACATGTTGGACCATCTTGTTATTCTTATTAGACAACGTTGTTATGCTGAATTTGACTGTTTTAAGAGGATGTTTTGTTGCAGAGAGACAGTGATGGACAGATGGACAGACATGAACTGTCCTGTACCTGTAAACTGCTCTGTGGTTTCAGGGAAAGATGATGAAGGTGTGAAGCTTCCTGAACTGGAGATTAAACTCTGTGTTGTTGTTGGTGTGGAGGCTGATGGGACTGATGTTGGAAAAGGTCGGAGAGTCCGGTTTGGTTTTGAAGTGGTTGGAGCCGTGAACAATGAAAACACATTGAAACAATCAGATACTGAATCAATAATGCAGAGAAATGAGATGCTGCTCTAGACAGAAAGATCATATTGACAGCATCCATCACATACACAACAAATACGCAACATTAAATATGTTAATGAAGTAAATGATTAAGGTTTGTTCTATTAATCACAAAAAAGTATTGTTATTTGGACAACTAGTATGACTCTGCCAACCTCAGCACTCCTCTTGTTGTCACAAATCAACTTCTGACTGTAACCCGAAAAATAAGATATTTGTTTCTGTCATGTCATTTCCATCCACTCTTTAATTTTTTTATTAAAGATTCTTTTATGCCTTTATTATAGGGATTTTGTAGATATGACAGGAAATGAAGGGGGCAAGATGGGGGGGTGACATGCAACAAAGGTCCGCTGCTGGATTCAAACCACGGACACTGTGGTTATGTGACATGCGTCTCAACCAGAAGGCTACAGGAGTGCACCAAGTTCTCATCATTTTAAACATTTAACAACTGATATGCACTGAACAGAATGTGGACAAAAATTAAATATAAAACTCACCGTCTACAACAAAGATCGGGAACGTGTCAGATGAATCTGGAGACAAAGCTCTGCCGTAACCACACCTGTACCGTCCTGTGTCTGACTTCTTCAGCTGTGTGATGGTCACATACAGTCCAAATACAGATCCTTTTCTATATTCAACGCTGTATCTGCCATTCTGACCTCTGTTCTCTTCTGTTTCAACCAGGATGTCTTCTTCTTTTTTACATTCATCCTTACAGAAGAACTTCCTGCTTCCATTGACAGTATCGAGGCATCCTCTTGTCATATTTCCTCCCTCAGTTTCTGTATGGATGAAACGAGTGTTGTCACCCAACGTTGCTGCTGAAAAGATGAACAATCAACAGTTACTGTCTGTACTTCCTGTAAGATGCTGCAGTCTGATCACAATATTTCCTTCTTCACATTTACACAGATCCACAGAGTCACACTGGGAGCTGCCCAGTTCAACCACAGTCTGACTGCTGGAGTAATGATTTCATCCAACATTGATACACTGAGTCAATATATCATAAACGTCTCACATTCTTCCAACAATTTAATTAGATTCTATCTGACTTTATACATTCTTATATTTTAAAATCATTAAATGGGATGAACATAGTAAATATATCAGGTTTTATGACTTTCAGTAGAAACTCACCATCTGTAACTGTGATGACAAAGTCCCAGTAAGCATCTGGGACCGAAGATCCACCCAAACCACATCTGTACCGTCCTGAGTCTGACTTGGTCAGCTGTGTGATGGTCACAATCACAATTCTTCTTCCAGAAGATCCGTCTATATATTTGATGCTGTATCTGCCACTCTGATCTGTGACATCATCTGTTTTAATGAGAATGTCTTCTTCTTTACATTCTCCTTTACAGAAGAACTTGGTGCTTCCAGATGAAGTCAAATAGCAATGTATTGAACCACTTCCTCCTTCAGCTCCAGCGAAAACAAGTATTGCATTGACGAGTCCAGTGTTTCCATCCTGCAGTGCTGTTGGAAAGATGAACAGTGAATACTGATGATCAATACTTTGTGTATTGTAGACTTACTGTAAACAGACTGCAGATTAATGAGGGCTAATCCATCAGTTCACAGAGAAGCAGAGATGATACAGAGGCAGCCATTAGCAAAGTTTTCACTGACTGTACAGCAGTTGCTGTTGTTCTACTTGTAGCTGCAGTTGTAGTCACAGTGTCTCTGTGTAACGTCTGTTTTTCAATGTTTTTCTTTCATACTTTCTAATATCAAACACATTAATGAGCAACAAATATTCATGGATGGATGGTTCATATGTTTTGTTGAATTACATTACATTTAGTTTAGTTAAATTACAAGATTACATTATAGAGATGTTGCAGCAGCAGCTAGTAACATAATAATTTAGAGAACGACAGGAAAACAAATTAACATGACAGCAACATGAAAACTTGTGATACAAATCTGACATTTGTTAAAATGAACACAATGAATGTCCAGAAGCAGTTTGTGCTGCAGCTTTACAGACACAGTCAGGTAATCAGTCCTCACCTGATAAGAAGCAGAAGAACAGAACATGGTGGATATTCATTCTGAGTTTGATCCTGATGCAGAAAATCATCAAACTGTCAGAGAACTGCCTCTATATGTCTGTCTGATCAATCAGGAAGCTGAAGATGCTTTAAGTTAACACTCCTTCCTTTTTTTTTTATTTCTCTCTTAAAACCTTTTCTTTCTTTTGGCGATCTGGAGACACTTTTACATGCTTTTATAACCTCAAGTCTCGATTACTGCAACTCCCTTAAATTGGGAGTGAGTCAGTCCTTCCTGTCTTTTCTGAAAGTGGTTCAAAATGCAGCAGTGACAATCCTGACTGGAACAAAAAAAGAGAGATCACCCTGTACTGACCTCCCTCCACTGGTTATCAGTGAAATATGGGTCTAACAGTTCACTTCATGGGAAATTGTAAGTTACATGAACTTCACTGGAAGTTGGTCCCACCTTCCCTCTCTTTGTCTCTTCTGTCTCCGTCCCTCTCTCTCTCGCTCATGTAAAATTTGATTTGCCTTTTTTCTGTGTTTACAACATAGTGATGATGATGATTGTTAAAGGTATATTAATGAATGAATCATTTTATTTTTGATCCATTGTATGACCTACACTGTAAAATGTAATTAGTTGGCGTTACTCAAAAAAAATATGCAAACTCATTGCCTTAAACTAACTGAGTTAAGTAAACTTGATTAAGTTAAGTATATGTAACTTACTAAATATAAGTGTGCAGTACTTGTGAGAACTTGTTTATAATAAGTTTACTAAACTAAACTAAACATGATTATTTTGAGTTCACAGCTCTTGAATTAACTTGCTGGTTATGACTGCATTGGACTTAAAATAAGTAATTTATTGTAACTTTATTGTATTGAAATTAACTCGTCAATTCTGAGTCTTCAGTACTTAAAATAACTTTGTTATCATCTCTTAATTTGAAAGAAAAAAATACTGCGAAAAAGAATGTCATCTGCATTCAATTTATTTAAAATGTGTACAGAATTAACAGTATGCAGATTTTGTGCTCACAATTTTTGATGGATTATGTGCTGGTCACAGTATCCAAATATCCAACATATCACATTTCTTTTAACACGTTAATACCTGAATTCACAAGGCACTATTGTAAAAAAAATTGAAATGAAATGAAAATGTTTTCACGTCACTCTTGAACATTTCAAAATGCTAAAAGCAAACCTCTCTTCCTGTCATAAAAACATTAACAGTATGCAGACTTACTGTGAATCTTAACACGCACAATTTATGCTGGATTACAGGTATTTGCTGGCTAGATCATCCAACATATCACATTTCTTTTTAATCAACATTTTAACATCAGAATTCACAAGAAGGCATTATTGTAAAAGCAATCAACAGGTCTGAGTATCAATTGAACAATGAAATGATGATTATATTTTCACTTGACTCTTAAACAGTTCAAAATGCTGTTTATAAAAGCATCAAACGCCTCTTCTCTGTCATAAGAACATTAACGGTATGCCACATTATCCAACATATATTTCTTTTTACACAACATTTTAATACCTGAATTCACAAGAGGGCACTATATATACCACCAGCATAAAAGCACTGAACAGATTTGAAAATCAACTCAACAAATAAACTGCATCTAGGCAGCTCTTAAAATGTTCAAAATACTGTTTAGTTAAGGCATCTCTTCTCATGTCTCTGTCATAAGCAGTTCTTGAGTGCTACCTCACATCTGACTCCTCATTCGTCAAACAACATGTTTTTAACTGTTAACAGTTTTGGGGGGAGGGCTTTGTTTCCCAAACCAAGCATTACACTTTGAATGAATTTGAATGTGTTTCCAACACATTTTGGGTAATCGAGGTTCAAGGCATATGTGAGGCCAAATATGAGGCAAAATGCCTGTGGCAAGTCCCGAATTTTGTCCATCACAATACCTCCCTCAAGGACGATGGCTGTGGACACGGGCTGCTCAGGATCGTCTTCACTTAGGATGGTCAATACACCGACTGTGACATTGTCTATGGCCTCATCTTTCGTTGTCTCCTGCAAAGAAACAAACAATCAGCAAAACAATGTGTAGTCAGGAAGTATTTGGATAGTTAGACACTATGATCATTATAAACTATACACTAAGATCTGCGATGGAGAGACAAAAAATGAACAATAGAATAACAATCAATAGCTACAATAACACCCTCTAAATTTGAAATGAAGTGAAAGATAAGAAAGTAAAGGAAGGCCTACATTAATGAATACAGGCAGAAATGTGAGGGACATATATCTTTGATGTCGGTATTACAAGTGAATATACTGCATTTTGTGCAAGTACTTACAAAACATGTCTTATAGAACTTGTTTGGGTCATCACCAAAGACGATGGGAAGGCCTTTGAGGACCACGGAGCGTCTTGCAGTTACATCCGATGACTTATAAGACAGAGACAGAAAACATCAATTAGAATAAAAAAAGTCAGACAAAGAATGAAAATGTTGGTCTGTAAGTGTATGTAGATGAGAGTAAGAACTTAAAACTTAAATTATTAAATTAATTTCTTACCAAGTTGGCCATTAACTCTTGAATCTTCAGTCCAGCAGCTCCCTTTTTTGACTGCAGGAGTTCAATGATCCGTGGAGTGTGCTTGTCAAGAGACTCAAAGAAACTGCTTTCAAGATGTTTGGTGGCAATTCTGCTAAACTCTGCAAAGACCTAAGAAAAAAAAAGTAGGGCAATGGGGTAGTGGGGGGGCAGTGAGAATACCAGTTAAGTATGGTAAAATCACACACCATACTATTTCATATAAAACTGAATGACATCAATAAATTCTCACTGTAAGAGCAAGAGTTCTTTACTTGAAAAGAACATGTTAACGCATAAACATTTACAAAGACTTATATCTTTGTGAATCTGCAGTGAATTTATTCTTTCTCAAGTTCAATTTTTATTTTGTTTATCTTATCAAACCTGCTTTCAAATATGCAGTCAAGAGTAAAAACTCCCAGTGACCATTCATGACAAAAATAACTTACCTCTCCCTCTGTAAACAGGGCTGGCCACCGTTCCACTATGTCCTGTACAGCAGGCTCCTTTTTCACGATCTCTTGCCGGCGTAGTGAGAATGTCTGGTCCATCAAGTTTGCCATGAGCAAGCCATTGTGTTGTTTTTTCTTCATTTCTTCCACGAGAACGAGTCTGGCACTTTCAAGGCCTTCTTCATTCTGTCTGTCGGGTAAATTGGGGAGATAGTTTGCTTCCCCCCTCTTCGGCCGTTTGATGTTTTTTCTTGATGATTCACCTTCTGGGTTGTTTTTGCTTCTTTTGCCCCCATTAACTATGACATCCTCACATCCAGCCCTTCTGAGCTTCGTACGATAATTTCCCATTTTAAATTTAAGGCTGTTTTTCCAGCCATAGTATCCTGGCTGAGGACCAGGCTCAGTAAGGCTTGGATGCTTGCTGATAAGAGATTGGGACACACTGGTGTAATCATCATCATCAGGGTACGCTTTAAAACTGTACATGGCCTCTGCTAGTTTTTCCAGAATATCATGCTTCATATCACGTGACAGCAACATACGTGTTCCATCTTTCATAAAGGCAAGATCAGCTTGTCTCAACCTGTATTCAACATCCACCGAAAAATTTGGAATATCAAAAAACTCCGGCCATTGTCTTCTTAATGGAGTTTCAGTGAGAGGCAGTATATCCGTATCTATTGAGCTGCAGTCAGCATCTGATGACAACATTTGTAATATCGGGACATACATAACTGTCTGCTTGTCATTTTTCAGCACAAATTCAATTGGCATTACCACAGAGAAGTTGTTTAAAATGTATGCTTTTCGTTTGCTTGCAGTTGACAACGACCCTCCAGGAGAAGTGAATCTCAGGAATGCATTACTCTTAGTAACTTCTCTCACTATTTCACCCACTAAAGAGTCATTAGGCTGATCGAGTATTCTTTGAAGTGAGGTATGTAACAACGGCTGTGACAGTAAATTAATCTGATTGATCTGTTCTATAACTTCTTGCAGGGAAGTCTCCGAAATGTTAAGAACTGAGGACATTTTCAGAAATAGAGCAGCCAAATTATGTTCCAACTGACTCTCCAGTCCTTCTGCATCTTCGCTCTCCACGACTTCAAAGTCAGAATCATCAGCTACAGAGACATTATCCTCGGCTTGAATATTTAAACTGGGGGGAGGTTCTTCAGGTAACTTCCCTGAAAGAATTTCAGTTTTGAATGGCATTGTACTATGTACTGGATGCTCTTTGGATTTATGTGCATTAAATGTGGAATAATTGCTGCTCTGGAAGTTACATCCTTGATATGGACAACTAACCTTTTGTTTCAGTCTCAAATGCCCACGTAAATGGGTGAAAAAGTTTGAATCAGTGCCAGGCTCAACAAAGTCACACAGCGGACAGTGGAATGCTGTTTCACTCCTTTTGCCTGGATCTTTTTGAGTGTGCCAGGTAGATAAATGCACCTTAAGTGCATTAAAAGACTTAAACGTGCATATGCATTCCTTATGTGGGCAAGGAAGTTGTGCAATCCGTGTATGGGACCCATGTTTTAAGCGGTAATGTTTAAGTAAATGGCCTCTCTTTTCTGCACAAAATGTGCAGCACTTACATGTCCACTGCATTTGAAGGTTTAATCTGGTTTTGAAGGGTCCTGATTGATAAATCTGAAATGAAAGAAAATAAGAAAATGATTAGAATATGTAGTTGTAGCCTGAGAGATAAACACACACACACAGACAATGAGAATCCTCACCTTGGAGGATACTCTAGATGTGTCCACTTCAGCGGAATGAAGGCCAGGCAGGGGTTTGGTCTGCTTGATAAATCTGAAATGATAGAAAATAAGAAAATGATTAGAACATGTAGTTGTAATGATATATTAATTACTGCACAAGGAGAATCATGAGAAAATACCGTCTACTGCTGAGATTGTGCACTGTGTGGACTCCTCATTAGTTTGAGCCTGTGTTAGACATAGTTAAAAAGAATAAAACAATTCAACTGTTAATACTTAATATTCAAGCATTCACAGTATTTTAGCCATCTCCTATATGACCAGGCTTTACAATGCTGTTGGTCAAATACAAGTGAAAACTATGACAAACACATTAGTCACAAAGACAGTTCTAAGGCTGACAGATATGTAGCTTATGAGTCTAACAGTGATCCTATTATCCTTAAAACATTACTGTTTGTCAGTCTTGATGTTAACTAGGTACTAATGGATTTAATTTCAGTTTCAATCTAAACACACACACACACACCTGGATTATTATTTTTTTGAAAGGTTATGTATTACGCGCCATACGAATTAATCACAAACTACATCAACCTCATGTAGGTGTTCCTGTCAGCTGCCAAAGTCACATATGAACAACTAAATCTACATTTTTTTGTGAATATGCTGGAAACTGTCTTAGCCGAGAGGGCTCTCTCCCTGCCTGTGTGTAACGTTACAAAGTCGGATAGACAGAGTTGAGACCGTGATGCTTGCGGACCTGGGCGCAAGCGCCTCGGTCCCGACCGCATCACTGTCGTGCTCAAATGGCGCTAAAGAACACCCACTCGAGTAATATTGCTTAAGTGAACATGACCCACCAGGCATGCACCCTCATGGTTTCACCTAAAAAAAAGCCTACGTTAGCGACAACAACAAAAGCACCTAATTTCACTGACGTTTTGGGATTTTACAACTTTATTCTACGTTTGACAGTCGTGTTTTGCGAGTAACGTGTCCTTGCATCTCCAAGCTAACTTAACTTCTAAGGAAATAACCCCCCTTCCCCCCACCCCCAGCCCTAGACTTGTACTGTGTCTCAAATCACATACTTCTGTACTTACACTTAACATTTTGAGAAAGTAAGTGCGTTCACACTGAGAAGTATGTAAAAATACACTGTGAGTACCCAGATGTTTCACTCAAAACAGTCAAAAAGTTGAGTGTGGAACTATGGACACTTCTCACCCTTAATGGCCACCATCTTGGCTACGTGGGGGGGGGGGGGGGACTACTTTTCAAACTGAAAATCACCACATCACACAAATGTAAGTTATAAATGTGTTTTGAGCACTAAGCACCACTATACTGTTGTTGGATATAAGCCATCAATATATTTTTTGGGTTGATTTAGAGGTCTGTAATTATTTGGTAGCACAAACTATAAATGCTAACGCTAGCGATTGCTAACGCTAGCTAATGCTAACCCCAAATGACGGATAAGACTACACAGAGACACACGTCCTAACATCGTACATGATAGATAATGTTATCCATCGCTCTATCGATTGTTTTCTGGTCGGTTTCATCGAAAACAAATGCATTGGCCGGGAGAACTGTTAGTGAAACAGCAGAAAATCGAACACACTTGCATAGTTCCCCTTTTAGTCAAGCATGGATTCACCATATCAATGTTCCAAGCAGCAGCAGAACGATAAATCCCAAAATTGAAATAATGGCCGTTGCAGCCGTGTCCAAGTCCAACGACATAGGCATACCGCGCCAAGAGGCAGGTGGTTGATGATCTGTGCAGTGCGCATGTGCAGCCGTTGAACCGTTAGAGGGGGGGGGGGGCTGTAGCACTTTGTGGCACTGCCAGCCCTGGTCGTTCAATAAAGTTGTACCAATAATGTTATGTAAAAGCAAGAAAAGAAATTAAGTAAAAAAAAAAAAATAAAAAAAAAAATAGAGGAGCATTTTCCTGTGTAAGTGTAAGGAGGTAGAAATAGGAAGTAACTTAACAAGAAAAAATACTTTAAGTGCCAACACTTCTAATATGTAGGGTGTTTAAGTATAAGAGTAATTGCACATAGTTACATGTAACTAAGTACATTAACTCATGAAAAGGCCTAAGTTGCCAGGACTTGTTTTTTCTAAATCAATACAACTCGAGCATACTGAGTTTGGAAGGTTTTTCAACTACAAAGTACAGGTAACTTATTCAAAATGAGTGTTAGCAACATGTTAATAAAAACTGAGTTTAGTACACTCAATACCTTTTATTAAAGCCAATGTTTAGATTTACAGTGTATATGACCTCTACGGAATTATTCAGACACATTAAACACCAACAAACCAAACATTCCAGTATGTTAACACACCAGCATCTCACAGCACAATATATTGACCTCATACAAATACAAAATACAAAAATCTTTACATAAGGTATAATATCCCAGGAGATATCCAACAATGAAGATTAAATAAATACATATACACAGCCTCACAGATATGAACACAAGTGTAATATTAATTTATGTAGATCAGTGGTTTCCTGATGAAGCTGCTGTGAATCTGACTGAAGATAAGGATAATCACTTTACCCCATTTAACATTTATGATCACCATATAAACATTGAATATATAGTTATAAGGTATAAGAGCATTTTATTAATGCCCCGTACTTATTATAACTTCTCCCATGAAGATATATTTTATATTATTACAACTGAGTTTTACTATATTGTCATTCATTATCTGTTTATACAGCAGTTAACACTTCTGGGTGCCAACAGGAGTTATAACCATTTATTAAATATCTATAAACTGCTTATAAATGATAAATATGGGGACGTAAACTCCAGTGTTACCAACATATTTTCTTTTTTTTTTAAATTTTCTTTTTATTTGCCGTTTTCACATACATTCTGCTTACAACTGGTACACAATGACGTATTCTTTTCTCCATTCCTAATATTATAATATTATTCATTTAAACATGACAGTCTTCCTTAGTTTTTTACTTTGGATCCAGATAGAGAACAACTGTGCCCACTCATACATATCAAGAGGAAAAGTAAAATAAAATAAAATATAGAATATATTATTCATATACCTATGGCTATATATCCATACATGGATACATATACACATGTCCAGAGCACAACAGTTATTCACAATCTTCCATACCTCATGGCCAGTTGAATTAACAGAGTTCTACCATGTGATCGATTCTGCAGATATTATGAAATAGAATAAAATTAACAAAAACAAACAAACAAACCAAAAAAAACCCAACAAAAAAACAGAACCTTTCAACATCTGTAGCTATGAAATATGAACTAGGGGTCTTTGTTCCTATAATGTACATCTCAAATAAAGTCTAATCTAGTTGGTTTTATGTACTCTATCCAATTTTCCCAAATTCTTTCAAATCTGTCCATCTCCAGTCTCACAGAGAAAGTTAACTTTTCCATCCCATATATATTGTGCATAACCTCAACCCAGTCCTCAACCTTAGGTACCTCATTCTTCAACCACTTTCTGGTAATCGCTTTTTTACTTGCAATCAGCATTATTCTGTAAATATATTTGTCCCCAAATCTTGTTAAATCTATGTCCAATATCCCCAAGTATAACACCTCAAATGTAAGTGGAAGATTTACCTTCAATACTTTATCCATACACTTTTTAAGCTCCTGCCAGTAGGTACGAATGGAGGGACAACTCCAGAACACATGGAAGTGGTCAGCTTTCTCAGCTCCACACAATCTCCAGCACTTTGTATCGTGATACTTTGACTGTGCTGGTGTTCTAAAAAATCTTATAATATTCTTCCACCCATGTTCTCTCCAAGATAAAGAACAGGTTGTTCTCCATTGCTGTTCATTTATCTCTTCCCATTCATCCACTGATATAACAATATTTGCATCCCTCTCCCACCTCTCTTTTATATACACTGTGTCTGTTCCCTTTAAGTCCTCCACTGCCTTATATAGTCTTGAGATAAGCTTCGTTCCCAATTTTGATTCATATGTTGCAGTAAACATCTCAATAATTTCTGTCCTCCTCCTGCTTATGACCCCCCTCATTGATTGCTCCAGATAGTTCCATAATTGCAAATACCTATATTGATCCGAATTTGTTAGGTGATATTGGTCTTTTAGCTCCTGAAAACTTTTAATTTTCTTCTTACTTAGGAGCTCCAGGAATAATGTAGGGCCCCTTTCCCAATTTTTAAAACTCTTATCTATTCTATTTGGCATGAATTCAGAATCAAACCCAATCCATCTTAATAATCTACTTTGAGTTTTCAAGTCGTTTTCCACAATTAATTTGAACCAGATCTTCAATGATATATCCATCCATGGGTTTGCCCCTTCTCTAATGTGCTTTCTCAGGTTACTGTCCCCTATTATAGCCTGTATTAGGACCCCATCTGTTGTGCCGGCCTCTATCTCTTTCCATCTCGCTGAGTAGTAAGGATTGTATATATTCAACAATGTTTTTATTTGTGCAGCTTGGTAATAGCTCTTCAGGCATGGAAGTCCTAACCCTCCTTTGTTTTTGGGTAACTGCAGTGTTCTGTACCTGATCCTCAGTCTTTTCCCCTGCCAAATGTATCTAGAGATCATTTTATTCCATTCCCTAAATTCATCTTCTTTTAAATCCTCTGGTAGACTCTGAAACAGGTATAAAATCCTCGGCAGTACATTAATTTTTATCACCTCCACTTTTTGTGTAATGCTCATATATGGTATCAGGTTCCACCTGTTAATATCTGATTTAATTCTACTAAGCAATGGATCGTAGTTGATGGACTTCAATTGTCCTAAGTCTTGAGGTAGATTAACTCCCAAATATTTTAATGATTTTTATTCCCAATTAATTTTGTAATTGTCCCTAATCGCTTGGCCTGGTCTATAGTTGAAAGTAATAATCTGAGTTTTTTGTATATTTATTTTATAGCCTGATAAATGACCATAATCTGTGAGGGTTGTCATAAGTGCAGGGAAGGATGTATCTGGGCTTGTTAAGTACATTAATATGTCATCTGCAAATAGAGCTATCACCAATATATTTTCAAATCATAAATCAAACAAACTGAAGGAAGCAACATGAAATTGTTCAGTGAAGCCTTTGTTCAGAAAAGGAAGAATATGTCAGCGAGAGATTTCCTGGCTCTTAGCGAGACTTGGCAAGAAAAAACAATGTGTTCCTTTCCTCTCTAAAATGCATCAGACAGCATCAACTGGAAAAAAAAAGAGAGCTGACCCTGTAATGATCTCCCTCCACTGGTTACCCGTGATATATGGGTCTAACTTCATTTGAAGTTGGTGCATTTTCATCACTCAATCGACTTAATTGGAAATTGTAAGTTACACCAACTTCATTGGAAGTTGGTCTCACCTTCCCTGTCTCTGTTTCCCTTCCCCTCCTCTCATTTCTCATGTATGTATATATGTATATAAATGTTGGGACTTAGTAGGAGCAGTTTTTGTTATTAGCAATGATTAAGAATGATCAAAAAATCAATAAAGTTATTAATGTAAATTAATAACAACGGGGCACCACCCTGAGATCAGGGACCAACAACCAAAAGTGAAAGCAGTTAAAAGAGGGTGTTCACTTTAAAAATGTCAATATCTAAGAGATACTAACATTTACAGTGCTGCTTGAAAGTTTGTGAACCCTTTAGAATTTTCTCTATTTCTGCATAAATATGACCTTAAATCCTAAAACTAGATAAAGGGAACCCAATTAAACAGATGAGACAAAATAATGTTTTCATTTATTTATTGAGGAAAATTATCCAATCTTACAAATTTGTGTGAGGCAAAAGTATATTAACCTTTGCTTTGATTTTGAATCAAATTGAATTTATTTGAATTTTGAATTTGAATTTATGAATAAGATAGCCCCTTGAGATGTAGCATCTCATTTTCAAGGGGCTCCTAAAAAACACAAAATATAAAATATAACACATACTTACAAAGACATCGTTACATAACAAACATAGACTACAAATACACAGATACAGACAGCTCTCTCACCATCTCCCACCCACACCCCCCACCCTCAGCAGTTGTGAGAGATCACACCAAGATCACACTAAGAGCAGGCGTGTAATAGTCCGGGAGGACAAGGGACTCGGGGGGTAACATCTAGGAACTAAAGGCCTCTCTTGCAGTGGCTACAGTCAATGTTCATGGGTCCACCATATCTGAATATGGTATCCTATAATATCTGGACTAAAAACACCCATCCTGTCAATCTGTTCAACTACTGTGTTAATTTAGATGTTAACTTACACTTTGGTGTGAGTTTAAGAAGTGAGCGCTTGTGATTGGTATGTAAATACTGGCCATAATGTTGACTAGCTTGCTGTGTATGAGTAGAGCACCTATTGAGTGGAAATAGTGCAGGGTGAAGAATTAGGTTTTCAGTTATTGTCTGCTATCTGTCTTGTTATGTCATTTCATTTATTTTCACACTAAATCATATGTTAAGAGTACTGTATTTAATTTAGACATGCATTAATTTGTTATTTTCTTATCGTTTTTATTCTTTTGCACTATTTATTTTGAATATACTAGAACATATTTCCTAAAAAAAGTTTACTTTCATTGATTTGCAAGGTTATGGAGCCAGCAGCCAGTGTAGTGGACCAGCAACAGAGATGAAACCTCCAAACTGTCAGAAGGCAAATGTAACAGGGTGGACCTGTATCGGCTGATTTTGAATGCAGTGATTGACGCTATTATTGTTTAGCACCTATTGTGTGTCCTGTGGGTGTGGTCTTCACATGTGGTGGGGTGAATTGCATGGTGATGGGCTGATGGTATACAGATGTGCTTGGGTGTGACCTCCAATCTGCAATTACTTAACCAGCCACACACACTAGAGTCAGTCACTTTGTTTGTCTTCTTTTGTGTGTAGATACAGAGTTTAATGGTTGGATTTGATGTAGTTTTGAAGTGCTTCCCTGTGCTTCGCCACATGCAGGAAGAGGTTGAGCACATCCAGCCACAGGCGTCCTATTCCCTCCTGTCTAACTGACTTAGCTCCCCCGGCTTTGGTCTCGTTTTACCTCTATTTATTTATTAGCAGCTATTTAATAAAATATTGGGATTTTTTTTTTTTAACTACACGGTCTGTTGTTTTTTTGCCCATTTTATACACTGGTTGGTCAAATCTGAACTGGGTGTTTTACAGAAACTGACCACAAATAACAAAAGTAACAACACCAAATCTCCGCAGGGAAGCAAGTGAAACAACAGGCAGGAGCCCCAGTTTGAACTAATATCACAGAGAGCGATATGAGTCGAGAAAAGAAGCTCCGTGTGTCACCAACTTCCTGTGTTGGAGTTCCCCACCAGAGAGGCTCCCTTCCCCAGCATGCACCGCGCAGGCTGACCCACAGTGATGACACTTCATGTCTGTGACGTATTCTACAAATAGGACCAATACTATTCAGCTTATATTTGTTACCTTATTATTAAGTAATATTATTAAGAAACAATCCATACATTTTCATTGTTTTGCAGATGATACCCAATTATATTTATCAATGAAGTAAGATTAATCCAACCAGTTAACTAGACTCCAAGCATGCTTTGAGGACATTAAGACCTGGATGACCTGCAATTTTCTGCTACTAAACTCAGACAAAAGTGAAGTTATTGTGCTTGGCCCTAAAGACCTTAGAAACACATCATCTAATGATATAGCTACTCTAGATGGCATTACCCTGGCCTCCAGCACCACTGTAAGGAATCTGGGAGCTATCTTTGATCAGGATATGTCCTTCAACTCCCACATAAAACAAATTTCAAGGACTGCCTTTTTTCACTTACGCAATATTGCAAAATTCAGGCAAAACTTCTTCTAGGCTGGATTATTGCAATTCCTTATTATCAGGCTGCCCTAACAAGTCACTAAAGACTCTCCAGCTGGTCCAGAATGTAGCTGCAAGTGTACTGACAAAAACTAGTGTAGCAGAATGGAAATGTATTCCTGTCTGGTCTAAGCAGGACTGTAGTGTTTTGCTTTCTTGATTACTTCGGTGATCACTAGCCAATCATCGTCTGTGGGCACTCTATAAAGGCAGGTAGCTGTTTTCTGAGCACTCCCCTGATGCTGACTGCACGCCCTGTCTTCTGTTCACCTGACTTCTGCAATAGCTACAGGTATGGGAATAATTTCTGTGTTTGGTCCTTAGAGTATCCTCTCATGCTGTTGCTTATATTAGACTTTTATGATTTTGTAGATCCCTCCGTGGTGATTCACTTCCCTTGGAAGTGACCCTCTCACAGATCACTGTTGGTAGGTCCACTTCTCCCTTGCTCCGCAATTTTATTATGCTGCGTGTAGTAAATGAATGAATGAATGAATAGTTTATTTCGGTCATACATAAAAAGGAAAACAACAACAATATATGTGTGGATATGCAACTGACAAAAACATCATCATCCATGTTTATACCAATCCATTTCACATAATAAAAAAATCACACAATCAATTACCGAAAAAGGAATAGGCTGAAGCCCAAGGCTTATTTTTTCCTATCCTATATAATCCATAAGATTACCCAGAATATCAGCAGTATGAAAGAAAGAAAAAACAAAAATTTATACCCCGTAGTTACCCTGTAACTAAATGTAACAAGGGGGGAACTAACAGTGCTTTAGATTACAGCCTGCATACCCTGTACTTACCAACATAACTTACTCTGTAACTACAGAGGACAATGTGAGAACAGTTTGTTTCAATTTTACTTTCCTCAAAACATGGAGGATTAAACTAAATTAACTTCACAGTTTGCAGGCAGAAGGGGAGGGGAGAAAAGAGGTAAAACGGTAAGAAAAGCAAAGATATAAGTAGAAATAAAGAAGTAAGGAAGGAAGGCAAATGAAGGAGGAAAAAAGGAGGGATGAAAGGTTTTGGGATAGGGGAGTCAAAGAAGGAAAGTCTAAAGGGACAGAGGAGGAGGAGGAGAAGGAAGAAAGAAAGTGAAGGAGGAAGAAGACAAGGAAGGTTTGGGAGTGAAAAGTGAGGCAAAAAAGAGGGGTGAGAGAAGGACAGAAAAGAGAGAGTAGAAGAGATAGTGATAGGAAAGAGACAATAAACATTTTAAGAGATGAAAGAAAATCAATGGATGGAGGGAGGAACAGGGATACAGAGAGAGGAAGAGTGATGGAGGAACAATGAAAAGGTCAAATAAAATAGAGGAACCCCACCCAAATAGGGAGGGGGGGGACGGGGTTGTTAAGAGACAAAAAGAGGGGAAAGAGAGGGTGAAATGATGATGTACAAGAGGGAGGACAAAAGAAAATGAGGAGAGAATGATAAAGGAGAGGAGAAAAAAACACAGGAGGGAACAAGATGAGAGGAGAGGAAACAAGGAAGAGAGAAAGGAGAGGAGGAGGAGAAAGGTAGTCCCACCCTGAATGACAGAGGAGGGGATTTCTGCTGAAGCTAAATGACAAACAGAAACAGAGTCAGAACTAAATCCAGTCAGTTTTTCTCCACACTGACCTCCAATAACTGAAACAGTGAAACTTTCCTGTCACATCTCTGACAATTAAAACTCCATTAAACAGATTACATGCTATGTGAAAGAGTTAGTAGAACTTAAAAACTCATCCTTCATATGGACGGATTTGGAAAACATCGTGCTGTCGTGGCTCTAAACTTAAACTCCCTGACTGTTCAGTTAGCTTTGTTGCATCTGTCAGACAGGACAAGTTATAACTTAATCATTTTTGTTAGAACTTGGAGCCCAGTGAGCTCATAATTACAGCAGAACTCCCCACCTGAATCTGAGCATACGTCTAATGAAACTGATTAACTGGAACACCTGTGTAGGTGTGGAAGGCCTTTAACAATTTTAGCAACTGCTACCTTATATCTGCTACCAACCAGCTGTGAAGCAAAAGTTTGGTTCAGGAACTTGCTCCCAAAGTGGGGGTAGTTCAGTGAAAAGCCACAACAACACATCTTAAGTTAGGCTAACTGTCGTCAAGTCCTGTAGTGGAAAAAGCCTGAAAACCACCACAGTTGAAGTCCAACTGAAATCACATGTAATCATCCCTCTTTGCAGTCAAAAGTAATGTTTTTGAATATTGGTAAGAGTTTTATATTAATAGGTCTTAGCTCGAGGGGCATGTCAGTATCTGTGTTTCATTGACAGCATTTTTATTTTTATGTTTTATTTACTTGAAATGGAGTATCTTAGGCTAGAGTATTTTTACTTTTACTTAATTAAAGGATCTGAATACTTCATCCACCACTGAACTCCAGCTACATAAGAGGATGATGGGATGGTATTTATTTGAAAAATTGCAAAACTAGGGGGCACCATCATGAAACCAAAGAATTTAAAATATAAATCAATCAATATAAATCCATTTGGTTTCAGATTTTTTTTTCTCCTCAAATATATTGATTGTTACAGCTTTAAATGGACTGTAATATATTCATGTTGTTGTCTGAGCAAACATTTAAACATTAGTCAGGCTCAACCCTGAATGACTTTCTGATTTGTTTAAAAACAGAATAAATCTGTTTGGTGGGTTAATTAGTCTGTAATTTAGACCAGTGGGTCTGAGACTATGAGAGCAGAAGAGCCAGAGACGCTATTACTGCTTTTTACCATTTTATCTTCATTTTTTCATCAATGTGAGTGAAACAAATAATCTTCTATCATTAAGGTGTTTGTTTCATGTCTCTTGAGCATCCTTGAAACACAATCATGGGTCCAGATATTGTCATACATGATCGTTTAGCCTTGAATGATACAACATGGAGGCTGAAATTTACTTATTCTTCACATGAAACATGGGGTAGACATCTTAAAAAGGGGAAATATTTTTGTGTGATGGACATATATTTTTTCCCCTTACAGTTTACATGTCTCATGATCCCCAAAATCATCGCTGGAGGTCCCTGCAGGATCCCGAGCCCCAGCTTGAAAAAAACACAGATTTGTCTGATGATGATTAAACACTTTGGTGCTGCTTAGAGCTCCTATACTGCCTCCTTCTGACAGCTCCAAAGAATTACACAACTAGAGCTTTAACTCTGAATAAATCCGGAATCTCACTGTTTATTGAATTAAAGGCTCTGATATTTAAAGATTTTGTTGACTTTAAAAGGGTTCAAATTATGTAAGGAGGCAAAAAATCAGTTATTCCCCCTTAAAGAATCCAAAAGTTGTTTAAAATGAGAGAAAGTCGATGTGATTTGAGAGAAATTTGCATGTTCAAAAAGCACTGAGTGAGGGCTGATATAAAAAGTCATTGTATTTCAGCGAAATACAATTTGAAAAGATATTCTCTCATTTGGTGCTGTAATGATGGTGGTGGAGGGCGCTGTCTAACACATCAGTCCTAAATCTCTCATAGCAGCCAAGGCCTGCTTGTTGCGTTAACTGACAAAGTTTTGGTGATTCAACACTCAGGTTTTACTGATGCACATAAACATTTGAGTGATCTTGCCTGTCAGCTGACAGCAAATGTGAACTCTGAATGGAACAAGTGCTTTAAAGTCACTGGAGTAAAAGTACAAGTAAATGTCTAGAAGGGGTCACTGTTGGTGGTAAATGCCCTAGAAATGATGATGTGTCCATGAAACATATCCTGTGTAATACCAGTAGTGAGACAGCAGGTGATGCTCCAGTGAAGTCACACAGTGATACTTACAAGCCTTTGTGCAGTAAAATACGTAGGGATAAACACAAAGTATGTGATGAGAGTTAGTGGTTAATGCCCTTGAGGTCATGATGTGTCCATGAAAGTAATCTTGTGTAGCCCTAGTACCCAGCCACAAGGTGGTGCTACAGTGAAAACAAATATTGCTACTGATAAGCCACTGTACAGTCAAGTATTGAGAAGTAAATGCAAGATATGTGATGCCACAAATATACTAAGAAATGAGTGTTTGGACAGAGATCCAGTTAAGAGTACTCATCACATAGATGATTCATATTCCAAAAAGAAGTGTTTTGGCATAATGAAAAAAACAGACAAATGTGCATCTTCAAACAACTCATCTGTTTTGATCAATGAAAGAGAGAATGTAAGAGTGTCCAATTTGAATGCAGATGAAGTTACTCTGATAAGTGGGTCTGAGGCTTCAAACTTTGAATTTTGTCCTTTGATGATACAACAACAAAAGAAGCTGAAACTGAATATTTTCTAGTCAAATGTAGACTGTAGCAGAAAAGAATCAGTTTTAATGGAAACAAAAACTATTGCAGGTGATGCTGACTGCTTTTTTAGAGCTCTATCATTTGTTATAAGTGGGAATGAAAATAGTCAGAAAAATATCACTTGTCATGGTTAAGCATATAAAGAAGAATTCATTTGCCTTCATTAATTGTCTTTGACATGAGTTTTCTTCTGTTGAGGGTTATTTGAATGAATCACGCATGAAGTATGTTGGAGTTTGGGCAAGTGAGGTGGAAATACAGGCAGCTGCTGACCTATTTGGTGTTCATGTTTTCATGTACAGTAGGAATAAGTGGTTTTAGTACTGCACATCCGAGCAGCAATCAAATGAGGATGGAGCAATTTACCTGAAACACTGCAACTACTGTCATTATGAAGTGTCAAAGAAGTGTGTACCTCTCTGTGCAAGAAATATTCAACCTCCAAGGACAATAGTGTATCAAATCGGTGCAACCTGGAAAGAAAAAAAAGCTATGTGACACAAACATGCTATTAAGAAATTAGACAGTTCAGAGAGAATTTTGTAGATACCATGAGGGTGTCCAGTACATAGGAATAAAATAAACGTGAGCAAAGTGAGATATGCAAGTGATTAACAACACCAGAAGAATGTCAGAGCGTATAGTGTAAATAGGTACAAAACTGACAAATTTCATGCAGAAAAGAGTAAGAAATATAGAGAGAAGAATGAAAACACGTAAATTAAGGCAAGACATTGACTTTGTGACTGAACAGTTTAAAGTAAGTACTGGTCCAGAATATGTGTGCTCAGTATGTCATTGGCAGCGAGTTCAACATAAGGGGATAAAATGTAAAAAAAGGAGGTATATGCCAAAAAAGGAATACAAGTGTGTAGTAAATGTATAATTGAAACATATTTTCACAAACGTATTGATATTTATCTTCAAGACTGTATTTTCAAAAAGGGACCCATTAGTGAGTTATGGATTTGTTTCACTTGTCATTGAAAAATTCTTGTTGGTAAAATTCCTGAAGAAAACATTATGAACAATTTGGCTTTAGATCCTATTCCACCTCAGCTAAATGGTTCACTCAATATAACAACACTTGATTGCAATGTACATTCCATTCATGAAAGTGCTTGTTTTGCCAATAGGTAGACAAAATGGTGTTCATGGACCAGTTACATGTGCGCCATCCAATATTACAAGGGTGACTGATGTTCTTCCAAGACCAGATAATCATGATCTTATGATTTATGTCAAACTGAAAAGAAACTTAATACAAAGGACATTATGAATATCAGTATACTCAAACAGATAAAATACAGGGAGCACTGGCATATTTGAAAGAATGCAAATAATGGTATAAACATGCAAATCAAGCAAATGTGAGGAAGAAGCCAACGACGATGATGATGATGAAGATGATACATCAAAACGTGTGTAAAGACCATCCAAAGAAAATCCAAAGTGCTAACGTACAATTAGAAGATGAATCCACTGATGAATCATTACATGAAAGACAGCAACATGACATGTTCATGGTCACATTTGCAACCAGTTGATATTGCACAAGAAGTTTTGGATCTGCACTTTGATGACATTTTATCTGTCGCACCAGCAGAAGGCAACAATCCTGTGAGAATATTAACTGAAACCAACAAAGCAAATTGTTTCCCACCTCTGAAATGGTAACAAACAAAGATTCACTTGGAAGCATTTTAAACTTTGATGAAGGATATGAATTTCTGAAATCTATACGAGGTACACCTGCTTGTTGGCAATCTGTACAAAAGGATTTATTTGTTATGGTGAGACAACTGGGTATTCCAAGATGGTTTTGCTCATTCTCGTCTGCTGATTTGTGATGGACAGAACTTCTACAAAGTATAATGAAACAAGAAGCCCAAAAATGCATTGATGACCTGGACTTGTCTGACACATTGGACATGTTAAAAAGGAATCCTGTGACAGCTGCAAGAATGTTTGATGGTTCCACTGTTTCCTATCATGTCGCCAGCTCAGCCAATTGGTAAAATAGTTGATTACTTCTATCGTATTGAATTTCAATAGCATGGAAGTCCACAAACCCATTGTTTGTTGTGGGTTGAGAATGTGCTTCAAATTGACCAAGATGATGAAGTATGTAGCATTCATGGATCAATGTGTGACATGTGAAATGCCACCAGAGACAGATCAGTAAATGTTTGAAACTGTGTTCATTGTAAAACAACACAGCAAAAGGCACTCAAAACATGCAAAAAGAAGGGAACAACTTGTAGATTCAAATTTCCACGCCCACAAAGCAACAAGACATTTATCACAAGAAGTAATCCTGATGACAAACAAGATAAGAAATGCAATAATGACCAGTGTGATAAAAGTAAGGATTGTGAAACTTGTATCAAAGAAAAACAAGAAATGCAAAGAGAGCATGCAGCAGCTATTATGAAACAAGTGAAAGAACTGTTCAAGTTCACTGTTGACTCTTTGCTTCTATTGGTATATTTCAAGAAATATTTAAAGCAGTGTACAAAAAGCTGACAAAGAAAACCAGCATTCTTTTGAAAAGAAGTTTATGATATCTGGATGAAACAATACAACTGTGAACTTTTACAAAACTGGAATCCTAATATGGACATTCTATATGTTGTTGATGCATATAGCTGTATAATTTACATAATATCCTATATTTCAAAAGCTGAGCCCACAAACCCTGTAGTTACCCTGTAACTACACGTAAGAAGGGTTGAATAACCAACATAACTTACTCTGTAACTACAGAGGACAAAATTGGGATCCCAATATGGACATTCTATATGTTGTTGATACATATAGTTGTATAGTTCATATAATATGCTATATTACAAAAGCTGAGCCCACATACCCTGTAGTTAACCTGTAACTAAATGTAACAAGGGGACAACTAACAGGTTTGGCACCAGCCTACATCTCTAATGTCTTCAGTCCATATTCTACATTAAGACCCCTCAGATCCTCTGATCAGTTATTCCTCTCTGTTCCACGTTCGCGGTCAAAATCCAGAAGTGACCAAGCTTTTTCCATCGCTGTTCCGACCGTGGAACAGTTTGCCCCTCACCGTCAGATCCTCCCCATCTATCACCACTTTTAAATCCCAGCTACAGACCCTCCTCTATAGAATCGCTTTTGAGTTCCCTTAATTTTTTTTATAGCATATTAAAATTGTTAATTTTATCTATTACAATTTACTTTACTTACTTTACTTTATTTATCTGACTTTGTTTTGATTCTTCAACTGTGTTTTTACATTTTTCTGTGAAGCAGTTTGGTCAACTGTTGTTTTTAAATGTGCTCTATAAATTAATTTGACTTCACTGTTTCTCTGTGTGTTTAAAACATGACGATGATGATGATGATGATGATGATGATGACGACGGTTAAAGGTACATGAATGAATGAATAGTTTTATTTTGGACCAGTTATGTGACACATTATTCAGACACATTAAACACCAACAAACCAAACATTCCAGTATGTAAACACACCAGCATCTCACAGCACAATACATTTTACTTCATACATACTGTATAATATGCCTGGAGATATGCAACAATGAAGATTAAATAAATATATACACACAGCCTCATAGATATGAACATAATTGTAATATTAATTTGTGTAGATCAGTGGTTTCATATTGAAGCTGCTGTGAATCCTCTTTGACAAATCTGACTGAAGATAAGGATAATCACTTTACCTCATTTATGAGCACAATATAAACACTGAATATATAGGTATAAGGTATAAGGGCATTTTATTAATGCTCAGTATTCATTATTACTTCTCTTATGAGGACATATTTTATATGAAGGTGTTTAACCCTTTGTTTCCCACACCAAAGAATGTGTTTGCTCCCATCAATTTGCTTCTCAAGGTTTCTCATGAACTTTAAAATGTATTGCACATTTCTTATTTGTAAATTAAGAAATGTATGATGTGAACAGCTACATTTGAGATTTATGTTTGGTTATATTTATGTAGACTTTACTTGCCTATGAAATACACCTACCATAAGCATTTATTAGAACTCTGAAAATGTCAGACATGAACACTAACCGCTGATTAGTGGACGACCTGCTCTACCTCCACAGTCACAGCCGCCCTGTGAAGCATAATGAAAACAGCTGAAACAAGCCGACTTCAATGCTCTGCCTGAAAGCTGTGCTCCATTTATGAAAAAGCTCCTCATAAATATCACATTATAAAGTGACACATAATGATTACAGTCCAGAAAACGTGATGCAACATGTGATGTCAAACAGGAAAAGGTAGCAGGTCAGATTAAGAAGCTGCAGCGTTCAGAACAATTTGACAATCAAATGTTGAAGCTCTCTGTGTGTTAAGTTTCTTTTTCAATACTACCACTAGGAGGCACCAGAGTCAGACTCTAAATTTCACACAGATTGGCTGTAAAATGACTCACTATGGTGGACAGACCTTCTTACAGTATTGCTGCTGGAGCAGCAGTCACTTCCTGTCTAAAGAGGTTCAGATTCATCATGATGAATAGATGAGATCTTTTTTAGATTTAAATGTGTCCCGAACTAAAGAAATGATAATCTCACCACAACACACAGACAGTTCCAACAATCATTCTTGGCTTCAGTAAGTGTTGAACTCGTCCAGACCTACAAATACTTGGGAACTGTGTTTGATGACAGATTGAGATTTAGTGACAGTGCAGATGTTATTGTGAAAAAGGCTCAGCAGCGTCTGAGCTGCAAACTAAACTCCTTTAGAGTCGATCAGAGAATATTGACAACGTTTTATTGAAGTTATCCTTTTATTGAAAGTATTTTAATTGCTGGTTTACATTTGTCAAAAGGACAAGAATCGATTGCAACATGTTGTTAACTTCAGCTCTAAAATTATTGGCAAAACACAAAGATCCCTGTTACAGCTTAATACTGAACAAGTCCTCAACAAAGCAGAGAAGATTATCAGCAACCACACACATGATGTCCTCTATGACTACTTTAACCTGATACCATCAGGAATGTGTTTTAGGTCTCCTGCATGTAAAACAAACAGAAGGAAGTTTTTTTTCCAGAAGCCATCAGACTTGTGAATTCTAGAAATGACCTTCATATACGACTAAACTGTTTCACAGTAATGTTGTTTTATCAAACATAATCTTTGCCTGGATGATGTTCACAGTAATGAATGAAGCTACATTTCTATGTGTCTCTGCAGTGGGAGGGAGGAGGTCGGGGTGGATGGGGGGCTACAAGATGCAGGACTCTGACAGCAGAGACCTGGGTTCACATCCTGAGTCCTGTGTGTGTAAAGACAAAATCCAAAGTGCTAACGTACAATTAGAAGATGAATCCACTGATGAATCATTACATGAAAGACAGCAACATGACATGTTCATGGTCACATTTGCAACCAGTTGATATTGCACAAGAAGTTTTGGATCTGCACTTTGATGACATTTTGTCTGTCGCACCAGCAGAAGGCAACAATCCTGTGAGATTATTAACTGAAACCAACAAAGCAAAATGTTTCCCACCTCTGAAATATTAACAAACAAAGATTCACTTGGAAGCATTTTAAACTTTGATGAAGGATATGAATTTCTGAAATCTATAAGAGGTACACCTGCTTGTTGGCAATCTGTACAAAAGGATTTATTTGTTATGGTGAGACAACTGGGTATTCCAAGATGGTTTTGCTCATTCTCGTCTGCTGATTTGTGATGGACAGAACTTCAACAAAGTATAATGAAACAAGAAGCCCAAAAATGAATTGATGGCCTGGACTTGTCTGACACATTGGACATGTTAAAAAGGAATCCTGTGACATCTGCAAGAATGTTTGATGGTTCCACTGTTTCCTATCATGTTGCCAGCTCAGCCAATTGGGAAAATAGTTGATTACTTTTATCGTATTGAATTTCAATAGCATGGAAGTCCACAAACCCATTGTTTGTTGTGGGTTGAGAATGTGCTTCAAATTGACCAAGATGATGAAATATGTAGCATTCATGGATCAATGTGTGACATGTGAAATGCCACCAGAGACAGATCAGTAAATGTATGAAACTGTGTCCATTGTAAAACAACACAGCAAAAGGCACTCAAAACATGCAAAAAGAAGGGAACAACTTGTAGATTCAAATTTCCACGCCCACAAAGCAACAAGACATTTATCACAAGAAGTAATCCTGATGACAAACAAGATAAGAAATGCAATAATGACCAGTGCGATAAAAGTAAGGATTGTGAAACTTGTATCAAAGAAAAACAAGAAATGCAAAGAGAGCATGCAGCAGCTATTATGAAACAAGTGAAAGAACTGTTCAAGTTCACTGTTGACTCTTTGCTTCTATTGGTATATTTCAAGAAATATTTAAAGCAGTGTACAAAAAGCTGACAAAGAAAACCAGCATTCTTTTGAAAAGAAGTTTATGATATGTGGATGAATCAATACAACTGTGAACTTTTACAATACTGGAATCCTAATATGGACATTCTGTATGTTGTTGATGCATATAGCTGTATAATTTACAT